>NC_061112.1:77376348-77472063 GCF_002878395.1 Capsicum annuum
CAGTATTGTACCATGCATAAGGGCGTGGAAGAATATAAAAAAAAATGTTAATCATCACATCATATGATTGCTTTTACGTGAAGAACTATGGTTGGAAAAGTTGTATAAAGAATTTATAGGTAGGAATATTTCTTTTGATTTTTTAAATTATACTCCTCTCACTTTAATTTATATAATATTTCTTTAGAGCTAACTTGTTTGACTATTTTTTAAAATTAAATTATATTAGATGAACGCAAGACCAACCAAATCAAAGTGTTAAGATGACAATCAAGTTACGAACGAGTTCTTAATTGATAAGAATATTCTTTTTATTTTTTTAATGTTGATCACTTAAAAGCTACAAATTCTAATTTTAGGTGTTTAAGAATAAAAAAAACTTATTTAAATGTTTTAGAGTAACTAACAATATCGTATAAGTATATTCTCAGTTTCTTCTTGTAGGGATGAAGAAGGATGATGAACAAGATAAAATAGTTAAGAAAATTGAGAAGCCGATGAAGTTATGGTGTTTATAGAGGCAAAATAATGCAATCCTATTATCATCTCCGAGAAAAATGCAGTAGTGTCACCAACAACAAAAAAGTGTTCCTTAAAATTTTCATAATGATGCTTGACCCGTGTTTTCACAAACATATATAAATATTATTCAAAGAAAGCAATTTTAGTTTTTTCTACTTTATGAATAAACTGATATAAGTTTCTTTTACTCGAAATGAGATTTACTTTTTTATAATGTTCTTTGTGGCTAGAATTAATTAAGTTCAAGAATATTATTTGCAGACGCTTATGATTATTTGTTCTTATTATGAAGTCTTTCTGTTATTATAATATCTTCTCTTCAATTAATTTTTATATATTTTGAGACATATCAAAATCAAATATGTGACTTTTTAAAAGATAAATTACATGCATGGTTGAATAAAATTTATAGTGTGTGAATTCTTAAGATATGTCATAATATAAGAAAACAAATTTAAAGCATTTAATTTAATTTAATTACATTTGATTTAAAAAAAATTAAAACACATTCTTTACACTTGATGTTAGAGTACGTGCACTACTGATTATCTTATTTTCGCCTAATTATTATCTATCGATGAAATAGGTTGACTAACGTAATCCAAACCAGCTAAAACAGTAAGAAAATAATACAGTGGATTTTTACGTAGAAAACACCCGTCTCAAAAAGGTGTTAAAAATCACGACCTGTGCCTCTATAGGATTTAATTCCAAATTTACTACACAACAATGAGCCTCAACAACAACTGGTTGCAAAACTCTTTTGACCTAGGAATTATAAACTCTAATTCCTATAACTCAACAACTAGGAATTATAAACTCTAATTCCTAACTACACACACACCACCCAAGGTATGTGTTCCCAAAGTCTCTAAGTTTTTTCCAACTCGAAGACTAGCTCGTAGTTCAGTTTATAACACACTGAAACTAATATTACATCAATAGTTCAAACACAATGAAAAACTCCTAATAGTCAAAGTTAAAGCTCTTAGCTAGATTCTATACTTAGGACCAGGTTCTTTAATTTGTCTCTTCAGTGAGTGAGTAGCATTTCGTCAATTTGTCAATTGTCCTTTTTATTTTTTTAAGTACGTGAATGATTATGTGAATTACTTTCACTATTTAACAACAAAACTTCAAAGAGTCCTTCATGTTATCAATCTTCTATCTTCAGTTGGACTCTTCAACTCATCAGAGTTTGTTGTTAAGTCAAAGTCCTTCTTCAAGTCAAACTCTTTATCTGAGTGAAACTCTTTCTTTCACTTATCTTCATGTGTTGTGCTCAAACACCACTTCTTTAAGTTTCAGAATCTTTCTCCTTTTGCATATAGGACTCTTCAGGATATGATCAGAAGTGAAACTCCTTCTTACCATAGGATTCTTTTTCTAACTCAACTTGCTTTCCCTTATCATCAAGTGTTTGAATAAATATTCAACTTCTTCTATTTCTCACGTGATCAGTAACTTGAGTATATCAGAATTAGGCTCGCTCATTCATTCCTGACTTTAAGCAATCTTATCTGCATCTATCAGTGAAATCTGAAACCTGTCTTCTTATGCTTGGACCAGCTCAAGTAAAGTATTTTATTCATGTGTCAATTTGTTAATCATCAAAACTACAAGGTTCCAACAAATTCTCCCTTTTTGATAATGACAAACCTCTTATCTTTGTGTATAGAAACATCTTAATCTATAGGTACTAATGTATGAAATAATTTAGTCAATGGGTTATAAACACTGCATAAACCTTATCTTCCCTCTTTTGATATCATCGAAAAAATATTTTAATGCAACAATATACTAGCTAAAGTGATTAGTTATGCTATTCATGGCCACTGGGGCATACTAAGACTTTAGCTAACATAGTAATGTATTAAAGAGAGCAAAAACATGAGTCCATTTAGCAAACAAAATCATTCCATTTAACTGCCAGAGCATGTTCCACATTAAACCTAAGATAGTACAGAACAAAGCAAAATAATTGAGCATTAATAAAAAAATATGATATAAAAGTGAGACATAGCTAAGGATACGAATAGTGAGGAGTTGATGAGGAAGGTGCAACAGAAGATATCAACAATGTCAATTGACGAATGACTTCAACATTTTCATCCCTCTCTCAATCAAGGTCAAGTTTCAAAGTCATAATTCTAGGCTGAAAGACCTCTTATTCTGCTTCATGATTGTCTTGTACAACTTCTAGTTCTAAATTTTTCTCAGTTAAATCATTTTTTTATTATCCTTTTTTTTGCAAATAAGTGTTAGTTCTCCTTATTGAAACAGGTAGAGCAGCATGATTTATCTGTTCAAGAATATCCATTGTTGTTTGAAAAGTCAAACCTAAACTAGGACGAAGAAGTCCTAAAAAATCTGAGCCAATTAGGAACTAAAAGGGAGAGCATGTCCCTTTTCATTCTTCAGAATCATATGCTACATGTGATTAATGATTAAGTTTGGAAAATTTATGGTACAAAAACTGATATTTTGGTTGAGAGAGAAGAAGGAATTTCTTGTGTGCGATTAACACATTTGTGCACACCCATTTGGAGAGAATCAAAGAAAATTTGGTCAATCAATTCGTCAACTTGATAGGACAAGGGGAGGATGAAGTATGAGAAATCGAATAGGTGTGCTCAACTGTTTCAACTTAGACAGTTTATGCTTATGTCAGTGTAGAACATACCTGATAATTAAAACTTTATGATCATAATTGCTTTCTTGTACCTATTTTCTGCACAATCTAATACAAAATTAGGTCAGAAAAGTCAAAAATCTAGAATTGGGACACACAACTAAATTTGTAAAACTGAATCGAATAACATTTCAGCTAATAAGATTTAAAAAATAATTATTCTAGTCATATCTCAAGATTCTTTTGATAATACCAATGAACTACCAACAAAATTATCCGAGGCTTGTGTTGGTGTTATTGATGAATCAATTTCTTGATTTGTTGTTCCCTCTGTCAATATTCCCTCAGTTAGTACAACAGTTGGACCAAGTAGTACAACATGTTCCTCTTACCTTCTCTGTTTCTTACCCTTATTGGTTCACAAACATTTATATAGACCAGGTCCAAGCACTTGGTTGTACTTATATGACTCTTTGTTTTGAAAGAAGATCTCTCTTGCCTCCCCCTTACATGAGCACTACAAATCTATTCATCTTTCAAAGGCCTTTGTTTTAGTTCTCCCATTTTTGTACTCTAGTAATGGTGCTCTTATTGCTATCTCAAAAAGATACATTCCCTCTTTAAATGTGGCGAGTGAAAGGAACTTTATCTGCTTTCAATTTTATGCCTTGAGCAAGCTCTATCCATGTACTAATTTTATTTTCCTCCTTTCACTCTCACCTACAAAATAAATTAGGGGTTAACTTTAGGAACCCAGACAAGTTTGGGTCCTTTCTTATGAGTAAAAGGGTGAATCAGACTTCTCCTAGCACATTAAGGTAATAGGTTATGTGACATGTTTCTCTGACTAGTTTTTCTTTTCATCCTATTTGTCTCTACTACTAAGATTTCTTTTCCAAATTAGTGCTCTTGTCTCTTCTTTTAGTACCAACTGGACATTCAGTAGTTGGATATCCATGATTACCACATATATAGCATAAGTCCTTAGTAACATTAGAGCTCTTGAAAAAATCCAATCAAGACCTTTCACTGTGAGTTTTTTACTGAGTTGATAAATAATTCTTGAGGAATTTTTCTGTCTGTTTGCCCTTTTAAGATCAAGTTTTAGTTTAGAGACTTCTTGGCTTAATTTTTTCACCTTTTTCTTTTCATCACTACATTCTTGTTTAGACCTGGTCAAATCAAGGTTGATATTTTCTTGTTCATCACTTTTGACCTTTTTTCCCTTTTTAGAAAGAGTCAGTTTCAAGGTTTCAGATGTTAAAATTAGATTTAAAGAATCAAGTTGACCAACCTATTTCTTAAGAGTGCAGTTTTCCTTTTCCATAGTGTTCTTGCAAGCTTCTAGATCAATAAAGTCAAACTTGAGACTTGTAAGACGATTGAATAATTCATCCCTATCAGAAGATAATTCTTGGAAATCATCAATTAGAGCACTCATTAAGGAAATAAGTTTCTTTTTAGGAAATAAATGCAATTTTCCCTTATCCTTAAGAATACTTACCTAAAAGTATCATCTTCCTCTTCCAAGTATGAATCTCCAATGACCATAAGAGTATTTTCATCCTCTGATTCATCACTTTCAGATGCCTTATTTAGATCTTCCATGTTTATCTCATAGGTCTTCAAATTACCAACTAACTCATCAAGGGACATTCTAGTGAGATCCTTAGCTTCTCTTATGGTTGTAACGTTGACATCCCACTTAGACTTTGGTTGGACTCTCAAGACCTTCTATACATGTTTCTCAGTAGATAATACCTTTCCTAGAGATGATAACTCATTTACCAATAAAGTTAACCTAGTTATCATTTTTCGTAGTGACACATTTTTCTTCATTTTGAAGGCCTCATATTGAGTGAAAAGTAATGCAATTTTGAATTTTATCACTTGGCTAGTGCCTTCATGTGTATTCACCAATACATCTCAGATTTATTTAGCAGTGTTGTAATTAGACACTCTACTGTACTCGGTTGGACCAAGACCCCAAACAAGAATAATTTTGGCTTTTGGATTCTTTTTAGTTCAACAAGATTATCTGGGGTGAATTCACTCACCTTTTTCACTTGTTCTCCATCCACTGTCTTTATGGGAATTATTGGTCCATCAATAATTCTATCCCATAATTCATAATTATTACTTTGAAGATACATTTCTATCCTAGCTTTCCATCAAATAAAGTGAGAACCATCAAAGAGTGGATGTATAGTAGTTGATTGACCTTCACTATGACTAATAGGTGGTGCGGAATTCATCATAGTGATCTTTGACTTAGGCGCTAACCCTTTTTAAGATAACCTGGCTCTGAGACCACTTGTTAGAGTATGTGTACTACTAATTATCTTATTTTTTCCTAACAGTTACCTATCGATGGAATAGGTTGACCAGCATGTTCCAAACTAGCTAAAATAGTAAGAAAATAATACAGTGGATTTTTACGTGAAAAATACTTGACTCAAAAAGGTGTAAAAAACCACGATCTGTACCTATACAGGATTTAACCCCAACTTCACTACACAACAATGAGCCTTAACAACAACTGATTGCAAAAATCTTGTAACCTAGGAATTATAAACTCTAATTCTTATAACTCAACAACTAGGAATTATAAACCCTAATTCCTAACTACACATACACCACCCAAGGTATGTGTTCCCAAAGTCTCTAAGTTTCTCCAACTCGAAGACTAGATCATCGTTCAATTTATAACATACTGAAACTAATATTACATCAATAGTTCAAACACAAATGAACAACTCCTAACAATCAAAGTAAAACTCTTAGCCAGATTCTATACTTAGGACTAGGTTTTTCAATGTGTTTCTTCAGTGATTGAGTAACACTTAGTCAATTTGTCAATTGCCCTTTTTAGCTTTGTAAGTGCGTGAACTATTATGTGAATACTTTCTCTATTTAATAGAAACACTTCAAAGAGTCCTTCATGTCATCAATCTTCTATCTTAAGTTGGACTCTTCAACTCATCAGAGTTTGTTGTTAAGTCAAAGTCCTTCTTCAAGTCAAATTCCTTATTTGAGTGAAACTCTTTCTTTCACTTATCTTAATGTGTTGTGCTTAAACACCACTCCTTTAAGTTTCAGAATCTTTCTCCTTCTACACATAGGACTCTTCAGGATATGCTCAGAAGTGAAACTCCTTCTTACCATAGGACTCCTTTTCTAACTCAACTTGTTTTCCCTTATCATCAAGTGTTTGAATCAATATTGAATTTCTTCTATTTCTCACGTGATCAATAACTTGAGTATATCAGAATTAGGCTCACTCATTCATTCCTGACTTTAAGCAATCTTGTCTGTATTTATCAGTGAAAGCTGAAAACTATCTTCCTATGCTTGGACCAGCTCAAGTAACATGTTTCATTCATTTGTTAGTTTGTCAATCATCAAAACTACAGGGTTCCAACACTTTAATATTAAATTTTTTACATATTTAATAAAAGATTTTATTACTGCGTGAAGCGCAATTCATTTCACTAGTACCCTATGAAAAAAAGTCTTTTGCTTACCACTTGATACACCAAATAAGACAAATAGATAGTTACATCCACATTTTTTTTCTCTTTTGGTCATTTTTTCTATTTTTCTATTAATGATGATTAATGGAAAAAGGAAAAAAATAAAGAAGCCGACTAATTTTATTTTGTTTACAAACATTTTAACTTCTTCTTATTAGTCATGTGGAGTTCGATTAAACTTTTATATACATTTTTATGTACTTTAATCTCTTTAATTATCTTAATGTTTAATTTTTGATTGAAATTACCCAGTTTCACTTCAGAATTTAGCTATAACTCTTTTAACTGTTGGGTTCTAAGTGTAAATGTGTATGAAAAATGAAGGAAACAAATGAAGGAAAAAGTTAATTGTATTTTGACTTTAAGGAAGTAAAGTTCTCCCATACTGGTGTGAGAAAGAAATTTTCTTATGCTTATATTGAGAAGCATTCCTTCATATGGATAGTGAGTCTTGAACAAGGCATGCCTTGCGTTGTTGTTGTTATCGCTTAGCTTCAACTTTGGCTTTGGATTATACTCAAATGATTGACAAATTATATTTTTGTACAAAAATCATTTGAAACTTAAGAATTAGTGTAGTTTTAAATTCAAAAATTTGATAGAAAATATTTTCTCCATTTGCAGACACATGTAGCATGTCTGCATGCATGTCATGACGGACAATGTTTCTAGAATTTACACCAGCCTTTGTCTATAAGAACCTAAATTTTTTCTCTGGTAAAGACATAAAATTTTGAAGTGAAAAACATTTTCTTCTTCTTAAAAAAATGCTAGTGTGATTAATAAATCATTGAGTGAGTTTGTTGTTCAGTAAATTTGAGGTATCATTATTTGTTGAAGTAAATCATTTTATTCGAGGAGGATATATCCCATAACCTTGGGTACTTTAAGGGCATAAATTTCTTAAGAATATAATGTGAATTCTACGTACTTGATTATATCATTTCTGTCTTCATCTCTTTCTAAAAGTTGGTTTTACCATTTTTCAGAAAATAGTTTAAATTTCATATTTATAGTTTTTCAGCTGTTTGAACTTGTGTTTGAAGTTTTTGAAATTTTATTTTGAGATTTCATAAGCTGGTCGAATTTATGTTAAAGTTATTATAGATTAAATATGGATTTTGTACCCGAAAAATAACAATCTTAAGAAATTTATATATAATAATCTTTATTTTGATTTCTAGGGATTAAAGCTTTTGCCTTTCTACTTTATTTGAACTTAATAGTGATTTGAAGATATAAAAACTTCATCACGAGTTAAAATTCATTCTATTGGCGATTATAAGAACATAAAAATTTTATCGTTAAACTAAAAACTAGTTATTTAAAGTTTAAGACTTTAATTGTTAGTGTTCTAAAATATGAAGTGTTTGTCTATTTGTGACAAAAAAATGATTGTTTATAACCAAGTCAATGATGGACTATGAATGTGGCAACAATGAAAATTGCTACTTCAAATCATACGAATATTGCTCCTGCCATGACATCAACGAATGAACCAAAAAATTTTTTAGGTATAGATTTAAAAGGCAACCAAATATATTATTTTATCCGACTGCTCTGAGTGTCTACAAAGGTTCATCACAGAAAGTGTTCCTGAATTTTCGGAAGAAATTTTGAGAAAAAAATACTTTATGGTAACGGAAGCTTGTAAGCACTTAGTTTTTTGTGTATGAACTACATTCTAAGTGACCTACAAGATGACTTATACAATGAGTACAGTAACATAAAGACCTCAAAGGAACTTTGGGATGCTTTAGAAAAAAAGTACAAAACAAAGGATGCTGGAATGAAGAAATTCATTATCGCAAGATTTCTGAACTTTAAGACAGTAGACAATAAAACTGTAGTTGCTCAAGTCCAAGAATTGCAAGTCATAATCCATGATCTCTTAGCTGAAAGTATAAACTTAGTTAATACCTTTATTGAACAGATTAAGTTTGTTCTTGATCTCACATAACATTTGATATAGGTTTGATTGTGAACAAGGCTTTTCAAGTAATTGTTATCGTCTTTTGCTGAAAGACTTTAAAAACTACTTAAAGCATAAGCGCAAAAAGATGTCTATTGAAGACCTTATATTTTAGGTTCATAATTGAAGAGGAAACCAAGACATCTGAAAAGAGGTCTAGAGGGAATTCTGCAATAAGTGGAGCAAATATTGTGGAAGATTACCCCAATAAATCAAAGAAGAGAAAGAAAACATCAAAATAATAAGACAATCCTTGTCGGGCTTCAAAGAAGGAAAAGAAAAAAAATCAATCAAACGTGGGTGAATTTAAAGATGATGTGGATGATCTGTGTGCTATGCTTTTGAAGTGCAATCTAGTTGAAAGTTCAAAAGAGTGATGAATTAATTCAGGACACACCCGCAGCATGTGTACCAATAAGGATCTATTTGTATCATATGCTCTCACTCAAGCTGATGAGTAGATATTCATGACAAACTCTACTATGGTAAGGTTGAAAGAATAGACAAAAATTGCTTGAAGATAACATCAGATAGGGTGGTGACACTAAACAACATCCTTCATATTCCGGAGTTGTGAAAGAACTTAGTTTCTATTTCACTTCTGACTAAGAACGAATTTGAATGCGTATTTATTTCTGACAAAGTTTTAATTAGTAAGGTATAAGTGTATGTAGGTAAGGGTTAACTCACCGAGGGCCTTTCTAAGATCAATATAATAAATATTGGTATGAATAAAAGTTTTGTATCTTCTTACCTACTTGAGTCAAATAAATTATGGCATGAATGTTTAGGATATGCCAATTACAAAACCTTGTAAAAAATGATTAGTTTAGAAGTTTTGTTTATCTTTTAGTGCAATAAATCAAAGTGGCAAACATGTGTAAAGTCTAAGTATGCTAAGGATCCATATAAGTCTATTGAAAGGAATTTCAATCCCTTAGACTTAACCTACACGGACATTTGTGATATGAAGTCAACACCATCTTGTGGTGGAAAAAATATTTTATAACTTTAACTAGCAATTACAGTAGATATTGTTATGTTTATTTTTTGAATAGTAAGGATGAAATAATAGAAGTATTTAGGCCATATAAAACTAAAGTTGAAAATCAATTGGATAAAAAGATCAAAATAATAAGAAGTGATATGATGAAGAGTATGAATCTGCTTTGAAGAGATATGTTTGGAAAATGAAATTATCCATCAAAATACTCGTATTCACTTCAATCAAATGTGATTGCAAAAAAAAAAACTCAAACGTTAGAGAAAATGATGAATGCCTTACTCTAAGTTCAAGCTTACCATAAAACTTGGGAAGGGGGGGGGAAGCTATCTTTACAACAAATTAAATACTCAATAGAGTGACCCATTGCAAGGCACAATCTATTCCATATAAAGAGTGGAAAGGAAGAAAACCAAACTCAAAATACTTCTAAGCATGAGGGTGTCTATCCAAAGTTCAAGTTCCTATACCTAAACGGATAAAAATAGAACCAAAAACTGTAGGCTGTGTTTTTATCAAATATGCTACAAACAGTAAAATATGTCGATTTTTGGTTCATAAATTCAAACATTCAGATATTCACAATAATACAATAATTGAATTAGATAATGTTGAGTTCTTTGAACATATTTATTTATATAAAATTAGACATGAGATGTCTAGTGAAAGGTCGAACGACCTTGGAATGAATCAAAGAAAAATGTACTTATTGATGAGAATTCAAGATATAGTACACGTCAAAGAATGTCGATTTTCTTTGGATCAAATTTTATAATATTTCTTCTTGAAAATGAGACTCAAACGTTTTAAAAAGTAGAGACTCATTCCTTTAAAAGAGGCAGTCAATAGTAAGATTGATTCAGTTAGGAGCAACCATACTTCAGAGTTGGTTGATCTTCCTTCAGGTAATAAACCTTTAGGTTCTAAATAGATCTTCAAAAGGAAAATAAAAGTTGATGGTAGTATTGTTAAATACAAGGCAAGACTTATTGTGAAAGTCTTTGGACAAAAAGAAGGTCTTGATTATTTTGACACATATTTGCCAGTAACAAGAATAACGTTCATTCAAATATTAGTTGTATTAGTGGCAGTATATGATCTTGAAATCTATCAAATGAATGTGAAGATTGCTTTCATAAATGGGGAATTGAAGGAAGAAATTTTCATAGAACAACTCGAGAATTTTGTGATTCCTGGTAAAAAAAGGAAAGTGAGCAAACTTGTTAAGTCACTTAACTGGCTAAAAAATCACCCAAACAGTGGCATGCAAAGTTTGACCAAACTATGTTGACAAATGGATTTAAGATAAATGAATATAATAAATGCTTTTATATTAAAGACTCTCCAAATCACAAAGTTATTATTTGTTTATATGTGAATGACATGCTGATCATCGGTAGAGACATTTCTGACATAAATACTATGAAACATATGCTTGAGAGCAGATATGATATGAAAGACCTTGGAGTAGCTGATATGATCATACATATAAAAATTCATAGAATTCCACAAGGATTGACATTGTCACAATCTCATTACATTAAAAAGATACTTGACTAGTTTAAGTATTTGAATTTCAATATTGCTAAGACTTCATTAGATGTGAGCTTTGCAATTTAAAAGAATGAAGGTGAAAGTAACTCATAGTTGGACTATCTAAGAGTGCTGGAAAGTTTGATGTATATCATGAATTGTACGCGATCAGACATAGCATATGCTATTAGTAAATTTAGTCGGTACACGAGTAATCCCAATCAAACTCATTTGATGGTAATAAAAAGAGTTTTGGATATATAAAATATACTCAAGACTATGTTTTGCATTATAACAAATATCTTTGTGGTGATTAAAGGGTATAGTGATGCAAATTAAATCACCAGATTGAATGAAATAAAATTCATGAGTGGATATATATTTAATCTAAGTAGAGGAGTAGTCTCTTGAAAATCATCCGAGAAAACATGAATTTCTCTCTCTACAATGAAATATGAATTTATTGCGTTAGATAAAGCTGGTAAAGAAGTTGAATGGCTCTAAAAATTTCTTGAAAGATCTTCTTTATTGGCCCAAAATGTTGGCACTAGTATGCCTACACTGTGATAGTCAAGAGGAAATAGATAGGGTAGGGAGCATGATGTATAAAGGTAAATCTCGTCACATAAGATGGAGATATAATACTGTGAGAGAACTACTCTCTAGTGGGATTATCACGATTAACTATATGATTTCAAAAGATAATGTGTCAAATCCATTAATTAAAAAATGCCTAACTAGAGAGGGAGTTGAGAGATCATCAAAGGAAATGGGTTTACGGCCTAGGACAAGTCATCACAGCGGTAACTCTACCTAGAAAACAAGAGATCCCAAGAGTTATATTTAAGGAAATCAAATAATGTTGTGACTGATGATTCAACATCATCAATATACTCAACACATTCTCATGATGAAGACAATGTTCAAGAAACAAAGATAAGGCTTATGGTGTGAAGCTCTTTGATGGTTTCTAAGTTTGTCAGGTTTGACCAAATAGTTTGCTCTATATGATTAAACGTTTAGGAATCACCTATGTGAGGGTAATGTGGAAATCGCTTCAAGGAGAATGAGAATAAAGGCTTATTCTCTAAGCTCTCATAAAATTAGGTCGTTATGGCCGAAACAAATAAAATAGTGAGAATTATAAATGGTAAAAGGTTTATTGTATGACTTGTATTATCTAGGTGTACATTAAAGTTTGAGGATTCAAAGATATCACGTCTACTAATTGACCGAGTGCACCGATGTAAGTTCACTACGGAAAGTTCAAAGAAAAACCAACTTATCCAGATGCAATTAGTCATTTCTTGTATATCACACACTTGTCTATATTTTTTTTTATAAAATAGTCATTCTTCATTCATGTGGAAGACTGTTGGGTCCTAAATATAAATATGAATGAAAAATAGAGGAAACAGATGGAGAAAAAAATAAATTATGTTTTCACTTTAAGGAAGTAAAGTTCTCCCATGTGGGAGAAATAAACTTTCTTATTATTATATTGAGAAGCATTCCTTAATATAGATAGTAAGGCAAGAACAAGTCATGCCTCGCATTGTCATCTTGTTGCTCACTTGGCTTGACTTTGGTTTTGACTACCAATTTGGTTTTAGATTTGTCAAATGATCGATTGAGCGATTATCTTTTTGAACAAAGTTCATTTTAAACTTTGGAGTTAGTGAAGGTTTTAATCTAAAATCCGATAGAAAATATTTTCTCCATTTACGAACGCATGTCACAACCCGTCTCGAAGAGACATGACTGTCAGGACCCAAAAATAAAGGTCATGATAGCACTTGTCGCGGCGTACCTTGACAAGTAAGCCTATCACCCAAACTGATACAAAAAGAGAAAAAGATAGAAATATCCTAAGTTAAGGCTTCTAGATCGAAGATGAACCACATAATTAATCATAATAATGTGGAAAAAACTTATTCAAAATACCAATCATGCCCAAAACCAGGTGTCAATACTGTAAGAACTACTAATACAATCCAGGAGTCAAATACATCATAAAAATACCCAAAAGGGAATAATATCTATCTTCGAATACTAATAAAGACATAACTACTATATAAAGATAGAGGTGAACTCCAGACGCATAAATGTTCAACCGCTACCTTGGAGGCTCCAATAATCGCTCGAGTCAAGCAAGCTGAGGCGCACTCGATCTAGGACCTGCACCAAAAGGGCGCAGTAGGCATGAGTACGGTCCACTTGTACTCAGTAGGTATTATAGGCCGACCAAGCAAAGTAGTAAATAAAACATATAAAATATACACTAAGGGCACATCACCTGCAATCAAAAAATGTCCCACAATGGTAGCCCATGCCGCTTACATTAAGATTTTAATATATCACATATATTATAACAACACAACAATATATTAAATACAAGTATACATTATGTCACATATAAATAGAATAAGGGAGAACATGCAGATACAAGATCATTAAATACAAGTAAAGGAAGATAAATACATAGATGACAAGTCAATATGACAATAAAACATAGCATAAACACAATAAATTAAGTGCAGTGTATATGATGATGATGCACGAGGTCGTTGCACAACCTTCAGGATTGTTGCATAATCCCCGTATACACCTACAGAGCTAAAACTTCCCGGCGTAGGACCCATGGGGGGTTTCTCAACTCGTATATAATCCACATATCTCACTCTCCTTTCTGGCACATACCTTAAAAAGGATTTTATAAAGTGTTATAATATCTCCTCTTCGACACATCCCTTGGGAATGATTTTAAAAAGGTGTTGCCAGTGTTACTCAGGTGTTGCCACGGCAGTACCAATATTTCATGAATGACTATGATATAAGGATGTAATGCTCACAATCAATCACAATGAGTATTTCCACAACCAATGACATGATATATTTTCACAACCAACCACAATAATATATTTCCATAACCATGTGAGTCAATATCCACTCATTATTTCTGTTTCATCCATGAATTTCCATATGTCTCATATACCAATAAGGATGAATATATCAAAATACACCAATGGTACTATATTAGGCATTTCAACAACATAATACAATTATTCATATGTATTTAGGGCTATCAACATCACATAGGACTCCACACAGTCACACACATCACATAATATCTTAACGTTGACAATTACATCATATATAGGCTCCACACAGGCACAACACATAGATAGATATTTTTTATGATTAGTTTTCACCCTTAACATGCATTTTGTATCATCATTTACTACCCATCCCATTCTTAAAGAGTTAAGTCATAACCTATCTCAAAAGCCAAAACTGATCTGCTACACCGAACCCACAACCTTACTTTCCACGAACGATCCTGAACTTCTCTAAAAACATCAGATATGGAATATATGTATCAAAACAAAATCAATGACATCCATATTGACTACTTTTGGTTCAGGGTCAAGACGGACCACCGGAATGAGTTTCTGAAAAAGAAGAAAAAAATCAAAAATTTAATTTAAAAATATTTTTCCCATATTTTTAGGAATCTACAGCTAAAAACCTAAGTCAAATCGAGTAAAAAATAAGGTTCAAATCGAAGAAAAACCATTTTTGAGCTTTACCGGGTAAGATTTTTGAAATCCAGGTTAAAATCAATCAAAGTTGTTTTGAAGGTTAAATTGATGAAAAACTAGTAATTATAAGATAAAAACGTTATTCAAGTGAAAATAAGTGAAATTGAGGTTTAAAAACAAGCCCTAAGGTTTTTGGGGTTTTGAAAAGTCCATAATAAAACCAAGCTCCCATAAACTTTACTTTTAAGATCCCACACTATTTTAGGGTTTAAATCTCAAGAGGCAAGATGAAAAATGAGTAAAATGTGCCAAAAAGGGGAAAAATCTGCTATACATATCCGAAAATCTGCTATAACAACAGTTTTTTTTTCTTTTTAAAGTTCAACCCGCACTTCGAAAGGGTGCCTGAGATTCGTTCGGAGTCCGATGTATGCAAATGAACTATGCAACCACACTAAATTTGACATTTCGGATGCATTGGTGAAGTTGAATTTTTGAATAAACGTCATTTTCACAAAGTTGACCTCCTAAATCCGAAATCATAATTTTTCAAACCGAGGACCGAAATGAGATTTAAAAGCCATAAAATCAAACAATATGCTATGTCACGACCCAAAAATAGGATCATGACCAACGCTAAGGAGATTAGGACTCCAAAGAAAGCCTCGTCAAAATTCTATAGAAAATCGGACAGAGTTTCCCTGTTTTGGACCTAACAAGAAAATTCCTCATCTCAAATCCACAACACAACCAACACATCAATAGTACTAACATAATCCACCCAAATCATCAATAATGCACCAATATCACCAACAACAATACACAATTCATCTCCAAAAATAAGAGAAAGTCAAATACTCCACAAATCCAAAATAATGAAAGAATACTTAAAACTCTAAAGACATGAATACGGAGCAACTCTAAGAGTTTTAAAGAAGATGGACATAACAAATAAATAAACTGTAGCCCACGCGAACAAATGAGGGGCTCGCCAGGTATATGCTACCTCGAGATCTCTAGCTATCTAAATCCTCAACTGTGTTCTCTGAAAAATAATAGCGAGGAGTGAGACGCTAGCACAGTGAGTAATAATACTTAACCACAACCGTTTTAATGGGAACAAGTTATAAAACATCATGAAATAAATGCTCTTTCAGAAAATAGTAACCATAAACAGTAACCTTTATTTCATGTAAGCAAAGTGAATTAATAGTTCAGTAATAAACTCAAAAAGCATTGTATCATATCAAATATTACATATTTGGGAGGTTTCCAAGAATGAATCATATAATCAGTATGGCATTCTTCATCAAGAATAGCCCATAACAGTGGACCCCTCATATAGGAGTCAAATATCATATCAGTAGGTCCCTACTCTAGGGATATCAGTAACAGTATGCTAGTTCTACCTTTCCACTAGCGAGGGCTGAAACAACCATCAGTAAATACAAGGTGCACCAGGTCTAACAATCCTGCCATTAGCTACGGGATTCAAATCAAGGTCTACTCCCATTTATAAATTCTTTGTAAACAATAGGATATTCATATGAAAGCATTTTTCAGAATAGTACATAACATTTAAAGTTCATAGCAAATCATCGTACATGTAAACTTGAATAGAATTCATGTCAAGATACTTATTTTCAGTATCATATCTAGTAAAGAACTTATCCTACATGAAAATTTTTAAAGCATTCAATAACTCTTGTTTTCATCAAAAACATGTATAAATATGCAATTTAAAAAACACAAATCATGGAAAGATTACTACTCACAGTACAATTTTTGTCACCTCTAACAATTGATATGACCTCGTTTGATCAAATCTATAATCACATCATATCAATCTTGTGTTAGTTATCTTACTTTAGGCTAACTCATGATAAAATTAGACTATCCAACCCTCAAGGTTTCATAATAACCTTTCATTTCATCGAACTCTGTATTCAAGACAACTCTTATTGCCCATAATTCTTGTATTTAGCAATTAAATTTCAATACCCAAAATAAATTACCTAAACTTAAAAATTATAATAAAGATGTAGGAGCGGATTTTCCTTAAACCCAAAAGAATCTCTCAAAAAAAATTCCTTTGTTTCTTTTTCTTCTTTTTCCCTTGATTCCCTCTGTAACAAATAGGAAAATTTGCTTTGTGTTCTTATATTTTGCCTTAAAACATGAAGCTGATGGCAATTTATAAACTTTTCCATCATATCCTTTTTCTTTTAGGACAATGAGATGGGCTAAAGCCCTTAATTTTTCCTTATTCACCTTGGTTTATAAATGGGAGGCCCATTTTCCTCTTTTCCCTTTTCCTATTGGTTTG
The DNA here is from genome assembly GCF_002878395.1 of Capsicum annuum. Lineage (NCBI taxonomy): Eukaryota > Viridiplantae > Streptophyta > Magnoliopsida > Solanales > Solanaceae > Capsicum > Capsicum annuum. Next base: position 77,393,412 of record NC_061112.1, read on the forward strand.
GGTATTATGGACACCCTACTTCTCTTTTCTTTTTCCTTTTCTTTCTCTTAATTTAACCAAATACTCATTATATAAAAGAAATATGGTATAAGATATTACATGCTAACATTCTAAAATCGATATTCTGGATCTGTTGGCAAAGTCAGATTTTCCATCTGAGGTCATTTTGAACAAATGTGGATTCCACACCTATATTTTGAATTTTTCAACTTTTCAATCAATAGGTCGAAATGAGCCCGGGTGCACCGGGACTCAAACCAAAGTCTACCTAGCCTAAAATCGATATTTTCGAGCTACTGGTGTAGTCCATTCGTTCATCCATCGTACGGATCAAAAGGTATCCCCATAAGTCTAAAATAAGGCTCTCAAAGCCATCAAAGTTCACAATATCACATAAATAGTACCAAAATACACCGAAAACCATGTCAATTACTCCCACGCCTCAGAAATGTCATAATGCAACTATGGAGAGGGGTAAAATAATAAAATCACATAAAATCATAAATTTCACATATTTCATCAAATTTTTTGGTCGTTACAACAACCCTTCGAGGCACTATTTGAAGACAAAGTGGCGACATGCACACGCAGGTGCCTATCTGTGGAGCACCTGGGCTAGCTCATGCCATGAATATTTTTTAAAAATTTTAATTAATGACTTGCAGCCATATGTGAGCCACCTGTGCGCACAGATTCAATAAATTGTGTTTTCTCAAGAACCATTGCTTCTTTTCTGAAGCACCATCTTTTGACTATAAATACCTCAATTTTTCCTCAGGTAAAGACACAAAATTTTAAAGTGAAAAACATATTCTTCTTCATAAGAAACTCTAGTGTGATTAACAAACCGTTGAGTGAGTTTGTTGTTCAGTAAATTTAAGGTGCTGCTATTTCTGAAGTGAATCATTTTATCTTGGGAGGATATATTTCATAACCTTGGATACTTGAGGGGAATAAATTCCTTAAGGACATCATGAATTCGGTGGACTTGATTCTATCATTTCTATCTTCATCTTTCTCTTAAAATTGATTGACTATTTTTTCAGAAAATAGTTTGAACTTCATATTGATAGTTCTTCAACTATTTGAACTTGTGTTTGAAGTTCTTGAAACTTTATTTTGAGAGTCCATAAGTTGATTGAACTTATGTTGAAGTTCTTGTAGATTAAATATAAATTTTGTACCCAAAAAATAACACTAATGTATTGTTGATCACCTCCACATGATTAACTTAGTGCTTCTTTAAAATGGAGATCATTTTTTGTATAGAAAATTTGGCCAAGGGTATGTAGATTCTCATAGCTTGTTGTATCTATAACATTTGTTTCCACAAAAAAAATAATTTAAAATAATAATTTTTAGTAAGATGGATTATTATATTATATAAGTGGCTTAAAATAGGCACCTCATGGTTGTCTTGTCAGCATACATAAAAAGAAATTTTTTCATTTTACCACTTCCAGCAATCCATAACTCTCTCTTCTAAAGGGCATTTTTTGTCATTTCACAGGAATTTCACAACTTTCTCAATTCTGCTTTCTCAGATTAGGTTCTCTCTTAATTTTTCTGATGTCTATAAACATATAGTATTTCTACAACAACACAAATTCCTCAAATCTGTTAGATCATTTTAAATTTCTCCGAACTCTCAATAAGATCCAATCTTCACAATCTCTTCTAAAAGACATTTTTGTCACTTCAACGGGATTTCACAACGACAACCCTATGCAATATTTACCCAAAAAGAGATGAAGTGAAGATTAGAACATCTCAAACTGAAAATGAAGAATAAATACTATTAATTGCTAACAAATATTAATCAAAAAAAGATTGTTGTATGACATGCAAAACAAGTAAGTCGTATAATTATTACCAAAGAAGGGGGATGGATGAAGAGGCTAGATCGGATAGATGATGTGGAGGAGATGTTGACGACGACCACTATAACGATGGAAAAGTAAATGAGGATAGGAGGAGAGTGATTTTATTGTGGTGTTTTCGGCTAGCGGCGACCGGTAGTAGTTAAGATAGTGGAGGCAACGGTAGAAGAGAGGGGAAAGCGGTGATTAGGGTTAGGAAAATGAATTAAATTTAGGGATGATAGGGTAAAATAAAATATATTAGAAAATTGATAGGGATCGTCTGATCAAAATATGTGGATGACTGAGATTAAAATTAGAATTTGGGTCGGGTTAGGGGTTATAGGATTGGGTTAGTTTAGGATTTTAAAATGGGCCAATTTAGGCCCTATTTTAAATGAAATTGACAATACATGAGTAAAAAAATTAGAGATTAAATAAATTGAATGTATAATTGAGTTTTCACATGCTATTTAATTAATATAGTAACAATTACAAAAGTTATTTTTAGTAACATAGATCATCTAAAAATAATGTTGAAAGTATTATAATTTTTTATTTCTTCCGTTTTAATTTGATTATTTTTTTTACCTTTTTAAATTTATTATGTATTTCATAATTACTTTAAAAATTATTATAAATTACAATAATTAATCACTTAAAATATACTTAAAATATATTAAAAAATTTGTTGACTTTCAACATTCTATTAATGCTGCATAAATTGAAATCGAGGAAATAACTCACAAAAATTAACAACTTAAAATATTTAACGATATACAAAAAATTTGATTGATTTGCCCAATTACTATTACACTCACATAAATTGAGACAGAGTTAGTAACATATATTATTCAAAAGTTAGTAGAAAAGACACAGAGTTTAAGAAAATTAAGAAGACTTTTGAATCTTATGGCCTTAAATTAAAGTTATCTCAAATGTACTAAAATGTCCTTTAATCTTGTGATTTTAAGTATGTCGCATGAAAAGTTGAAATTAAAGTGTTGCCAGAAAAATTAGGATCATTCTTTTTGAAACAGACTAAAAAGAAAAGTAGATCCTTCTTTGTGGTACGTTTTACGTAATTTTTATATATATAACAAATTTTAAAAATAAGATAAACAAATTAAAACGAGAAAATATTCAAGCAGACAGTTTTTCATTTTTTATATAAAATACAACATTATTATGCATTGTTTGATGGTAAGATATGTTTACTTCTCACCAACAGCAGTGGTGGCGCAGTAGAAACGGGCTACCCCAACCTACCCAGAGGTCGAGGGTTTGACCCTGGGTATGGACAAACACTCTGTTGGAAGCTCTCCCCCCAAATGGGATCCGATGTGGGGCGAATTCGGATATAGTCGAACTCCTAAAAAGCGGGTACCGGACACCGGGTGGTTTAAACCAAATAAAAGATATGTTTACTTCTCACAAAAGTAAAGTTTTATAATTTAACAACTTTTATTAGTTTCTTTTACCTTGATAAATATTGACTTGACACAAATGTTAGGAAAATATTCATTAGAAATTTATTTTATTACTTTGTTAATTATATTTTAAAATTTTAAATTTAAATATAGTATTTTTGTATAAGAGAAAAATAATAACCCTTTTTAATTTACTAAAATAAATAAGTAAGCACATTTTATTTAAAATATGATAATGAATTAAATTAATAAAATTTATTTACTTTAAATATGTAGCTATGATTAATTAATATAAATTATTATAATATATCACGTTTAAGTATTTATTTCCTAGTAAAGTTACCGCGCCTAATCCGCACCCCCTACAATTGGTATCAAAGCCTTGTTATTTAAAAAATACGGAAGTCGTATATATATGGATTTATTTGATTAATTTATTAATTATGATTTCTTTGATAAAACTAGCTTTAGATATTTCCCAAAATATTATTTAAATGAACAAAGAAAGATTTATAATAGACGAAAAAACATATGAAAATCACGAAGGATTAAAAAAAAAATAGTGTTTTCTAATTTAGGTAGAAGGTATAAGAAAATAGGTGAACATTTATATTTAGTGCTAGAAAAAGAAGAATTAAAATTAGAAGATAAATTGACAGTTAAGGTGAGAATAGAAAAAGAAAACAAGAAATAGATAGAAAAAAGAAAATAGAAAAAATAAAACAACAAACTACAGAAGAAATACGAAAAATAGAAGAAGCTAAAAATAGTAGGATTGCTGAATTAGAAAAAGAACTAAAAATGCTAAAAGATCTGTATGAAAAAAGACAGAAAGAAAAAGAAGAAAAAGATAAAGAACAAAAATTATTAAATGAGATAAATCAATTAAAAGAAAAATTAGAAATAGACAATAAAGAAATAAAAACCAAGGAATTAAAATTAATACAATAGACGTTGAAGAAATAGATAATTATGATTCGGAAGACAGTGAAACATATACAGAAATCTTAACAAATACAAAAAATTTAGGAATCAATGGAAAACAAGAAGTAAACTTAGAAAATATAAACACGGAAATAAACACTCTTGATAAAAAAGAAGATGAAAATATAATACCTAGAACATCAGAAATAAGAAAACCTACATATTATAAGAATAAGTTTAAAAGATATAATCTAAAGAATAAATATAACAATTGGACACCAAAATAAATAGTTAATAAAAATTATAACTTTTTAGACTTAGATTGTGTAATAGATACAGAAAAAATAATACAATTATGGATAGGATATATGACAAAATAATTATTAGATAATAATATAAATGTAATAGATGCACCAGAATATATAGAAAGAACATTAATAAGAACAGTGAAATTATGGTTTTTAAATCTAACTGAAAATAGTAAAAGAGTATTAAGAACTGACAAACCCACAGAAGGAACATCATCAACAACCACAACTAAGCTAACACCTATAGAATTATTAAAAAAATATGAAATAGTTATAAAAGACGAATTTAGTAGCATGGCAACAACAGAAGAAGAACAAAATGAAGAGAAAGATACAAATAGGAATTTAATGTTAAAATTAGCAATATGTAATATGTGCTACATAGATGAATATACTTGCGCATTTAAAGAATATTATTGTAAAAGAGCATATAATACAGAAGAAAGTAAAGAAATAAGAAAAATATATTTTAGTAAATTACCTAAACCATTTAGTTCAAAAATAATAAAAAGTTGGGATGAAGCAAAAATAGTAGATACTCTAGGAGCAAAAATAAAATTTTTACAATAATGGTATAGAAACCTATGTGAAAAATATAGAGAAGAAATAAAAATAGAAAAAACATTAATAAGAAATTTAGCATGTTGCAAAGATAAAATAGCACCTCAATTTGGATGCAAAAGAAAGATATTATAAGAAAAGAAAAAGGCATAAGAAATGTAAGAAATACAAAAAATCAAAATATAAGTATAAGAAACCAAGAAAAAGATATTATGTAAAAAATTATAAACATAAAAGACCATATAGGAAAAAGAAATCTATAAGGAATGTACTTGTTACAATTGCGGAAAATTAGGACATTTAGCTAGAGATTGTAAATTACCTAAAAATCCAAAAAATAAACAAATATCAGAAATAAAAATAGAAAATACAGAATATATGCAGATAGATTATATAGATTACGAATTAGAAAGTGAAGACAGTATATATAAAATTTTAGAGAATGAAACAGATAATGAAATAGAAGATAATGAAATAGATAGTGAATTAGACGAATTAAATAACTGAAGAAGATATACAAATAAATCAAATGACTGAAGAAGATATAAAAATAATAAAAAAAGAAGAATATTTAAATGACGAAGGAACAGATCAAAAAATAATATTTGATAATAATATATTTGATGAAATAAAAGGAAAAGAGTTAGACTTAAGTGCAGAAAAAATATTTAAAATACCAACAATAAAAAATATATTTACTAGGAAAAAAGAAGAATATTACGTAGTAAGTTAAAAGGAACATGTAATAGACTGCAGATATGCAAAAGGTAAAGCTAGTATACCACTAGTAACAAAAAGGTTAATTAGTAAAGAAATAAACGATATAAAAAGTAGAGGAGACCCAATAAAATATGTACACATTAGAGGTACAGAGATATTAATAAAAGCATATTTTAGAGAAGGAATAGATACACCAATAGAATTATATTTAGCAGATGATAGGATTATAAGACCTATAGTAAAAAACATAATAACTGCAATTAAAGAAAATCTAATATACCAAAAATTTAAATTTATAATAAGTGCAAATTATTCAGTAGCAATAACAGATAAAAATATAGATAAATCATTAGTTTATATTGGAAAATATCAGGAATAGAACTAACCCCAGGAAGTAAAATGTTTACTGCAAGATATAAAAATCTATATGTATTAACAACAAAACATAAAATAACGGGAAAAAATAAAATTAATAAAATACAAATAGAAAGTCCTTTTGAACAATTCGTAAAAACAATTGATAATAATGATTATAGTTATAGAAATATAGAAATAAAAGAAGATTTAGAAATAATAAATGATAGAATAAGTACAACAAAAAGAATAGCTTATGAAAAACCAGAATCATCAAATTCATCAAAAAGAACAAGTTATGAAACAAGTTCAATAGTTAATTTAAATCAATATTACATAACAGGAACAATAAATGAAAAGGAATATTTAATACTCTTAAATACATGACAAGAAGAAAATTATATAGCAAAATATCTAGTAAAAAATGAGGAAATAAAATTTGATAATAATATATGTCTAGATCTACCAAGAAGCTTAATAAACACTAAAAATATAGCAGAAAAAGAAATAATAATAGGAGTTAGAAAAATGAAAATAAAATTTGAAATAAAGGAAGAAATGTAAAAAACAGACATAATATTAGGAATTAAATGGCTAGAGCAAGTAAAACCATATAATATAGAACACACACAATTATCTATAACATATAATAGAGAAAGATTATTCCTAAGAAGAGCTCTAACATAATATGAAAAGAATTATGTTCTTTATATAATTGTTTAATAGAATTTGAACCATATATCGTGTATAACAAGTTTATTGTTAGAACAAATAATACGCAGGTACGATGGTGACTAACAAGAAAAATACAAAATTCAGTTACGACAAAGGAAATTCGGAGACTAGTATTAAATATACTGAATTTTACATTTACAATTGAAGTAATCAATACTAACAAAAATATTATTGCAGATTACTTATCAAGACAAAGCTACTCAAACTGATTTACCAATGGAAGAAGCTGATGCCAAAGATACCCAGACTGATTTATTGCTCTAAATGTTTAAACAAATGGGAGTTATTACAAGAACGAGTTATTACACTAACTACTGAAGTTACAAATGTAAAAGTGCAAGTCGAGCACTATAAAAAATAAGATACTGTGCAGGAAGAGCACACTAAAAAACTAGACCTAGAAGGTGACGATGAGAAACACCTTAAAACTCAAATTACTAACGAAACTTCAATTACAGCTATTAACAAGATCTATTAGTAAGAGAATTATGTCAGAAGAATCTATGGATCAATTTTGTAAAAAAGTTGGCCAAAATTACAAAGACCACATATGCAGCAGATGTAGTAGCAAGCACAACTTTATTCCAGATGTGATGCTACACTGATAAGAAGATAGATAAATCATTAGTATTATATTGGAAAATAAATTGTTAATACCTAAGACTTTTTCTATACAGATAGAATTTTTAGGAATACAAATAGATAAAGTGGAGTCAAAATGCAACAACATATAGTCCAAAAAATAATAAATTCAGAAGAAGAGATTAGATACAAAAAAGAAATTACAATTATTTTTAGGATTAGTAAACCAAGTAAGAGAATATATTTCAAAACTAGCAGAAAACTTAAAATCATTACAGGAAAAATTAAAAAAGGATATAGAATATAGATAAAATGAAGAAGACAAAAAACAAGTAAAGAAAATAAAATTACTTTGTAAAGAGTTATCAAAGTTACAATTTTCAGATGAAAATAAAAAATTTACATATATAGTAGAAGCTGATGCAAGTGAATATAGTTATGGAGGAGTACTCAAATATAGGTATGAAGAAGAAAAATTAGAACATCATTGTAGATATTATTCAGGCACGTTTAACGAAATAGAAATAAAATGGGAAATAAATAGAAAAGAATTATGTTCTTTATATTAATGTTTAATAGCATTTGAACCATATATCGTGTATAACAAGTTTAGAGTTAGAACAGATAATACGCAGGTACGATGGTGACTAACAAGAAAAATACAAAATTCAGTTACGACAAAGGAAATTCGAAGACTAGTATTAAATATACTGAATTTTACATTTACAATTGAAGTAATCAATACTAACAAAAATATCATTGCAGATTACTTATCAAGACAAAGCTACTCAAACTGATTTACCCATGGAAGAGGCTGATGCCCAAGATACCCAGACTGATTTATTGCTCCAAATGTTTAAACAAATGGGAGTTATTACAAGAACGAGTTATTACACTAACTACTGAAGTTACAAATGTAAAAGTGAAGTCGAGCACTATAAAAAATAAGATACTGTGCAGGAAGAGCACACTAAAAAACTAGACCTAGAAGGTGACAATGAGAAACACCTTAAAACTCAAATTACTAACGAAACTTCAATTACAGCTGCAGGCACATCTAAAAGGAAAAATATAGTCACTCAAAATAGACCTGGATACCAAAGAAAAAGAATTATAACCTCAGCCAAATATTTTCAAAACCATATACACCAAATATACAAAATGTAGAAGCATTTGCACCTCTCTAGATACATACCTATTCTGAATCACTTAACCCAAAAAAACAGACATAAAATTATTCTTCTCGTAAATACATTGACAACATACACACCTTACAAACCTTATTAAATACTAAACCTATTCAAAGTGAAGAGCTAGCCGCACAACAAAAAGGATATATTACCCAGAAATGCCAAAATTACAATAAACTTATTGCCTTACCAGGTACAAGCCCAAATTTTATTAAATCATGTTACTATTATGGATTATTATCTACGGTTTACACAACCGATGGAGAAGAGTTAGCAGGAATCCCAGAAATTCACAAAGAATTTATGACTTACAAAAGAATTACCAACAGACAATTATTCTATGTTCAATTTTATTCCGCACTAGCAGAAATATTATTAGACGAAATTAAACAGACTATTAGTGTGGTCAAAATGAGTATGACCAGAGATTATATTATTCCGGAAGAAATATGTGAACAGATCGAGATACCAAAAATGCAGATACCAGCATTTTACCGCAATAAAAGAGTTATTAGAATAAGCAATATATTATCAGAGTTACTTAATAATTATTTAAATAAAAAGCCAATTTGGATATATAATTCAAGGAACCAAGCGTTGATTTATTCAACTTGCAAAGAAGTTAGAGACCATGACATGGAAGAACTTAGAAAATGGGGATTAACACTCCTCAGACCAGAAGAACAACCATTAACAAGATCTATTAGTAAGGGAATTATTTCAGAAGAAGCTATGGATCAATTTTGTAAAAAAAAGTTGGCCAAAAATACAAAGACCACATGTGCAGCAGATGTAGTAGCAAGCACAACTTTATTTCAGATGTGATGCTACACTGATAAGAAGATAGAAAAACAGCAGATACAACAAAAAAGAGATAACTACGGAGCGAAATAATGGAGAAGACAAGCTATTAAATTGTGAAAGTGACATGTAGATAACTTTTACAATTTCCTTTACGTAAATTGTAAAAATTCGTATAGAAAAAGTCTTAGGTATTAACAATTTTTTGTCTTTTAGTAAGTTAAGATAAAAACTTTTTTGTTAGATAGCTATAGCATATAGCCTAGCCTTTTTGACATTTTTGTTAAAGTTTTTTAGTCTTTCAAATAGACACGTGCATGTAAAGTTTGTTTACAACTTCAACCTATAAATAAACGAGCATTTGCTCAGATGAAGGGTAAGCCTTCATGCGTTGAAGCAAAAACTCTATCTCTTGTCTACAACAAGTATTTTGCTTATTTATTTAAAAAACAGGTATATTTCAATGGAAAAATCTATGGAGGAACAAAAATTAGGATTATCAAACTTACCAGAACAGGTATATTTATTCACTATTATGAATAGCTAAATTCATAATTCCTAACAATCATGATATAATAAGATAAGTTCATGTTAGTTACTTTATAGTAGAATTATTCAAAGAATAACATGTGAAGAAGTTTATTAGCAAAGTGAAAACGGAGAAAAATTCCTAAGAATTATGCCATCCTAAAGGTGAAACCAATAAGGCAAGAAGCCGTGGTGGGGAATAGCCAGAGTTGAGGCGCTGTTTAAGGGAAAAGTATCTGGATTGTCATGCTAATAATGACCAACGAACATGTTATTTAAGAATAATCTAGTATATAGTAATCTAATATGATCATATTTTGTTATGTGTATGATTGAATGGAATATTTTGAAAATAGCAATTTTATGAAAAATAAATAATTATTTATCTGACGAAATGGTATATAAATTTAAAATACTTATTTTGTATGGACTTAAGGATATAAAAGTAGTAGATATAAGAAAAATCATATTAGAAAAAATATTTGGTAAATATTATATGACTAGAATAAATTACATACCATGCCTACCTAACTACTCTTACAAATACTTACCATGATAAATTACATATATCTAGAATTTTGGGGAAAAGATATGAGAAATATACAGTTAATAGAAAAACAGATGAAAGTAAATTTAGACAAATACATGAAAACTAAAGATATAAAATATCTAGAATTTCTTAATGAAAATATGCAAGAACTGCTTAGACTAAAACAAACAACTGAAAAATATTATGAAAAAGAATTTAATCAAGCTTAAATGACAGATGATATTAAAATACTTGTTTTATATATACTTAGAGATATAGAAATTACAGACATAAAGAAAATAATATGGGAAAAATTACAAGATTATGAAGAGGAAGAATTATTAAACAGTATAGAAAACTTACTTATATATTATGAACACCAATACTATTTAGATTCAGATGGATATTATACAGACTAAAAATGTCAAAATATATTAAGAAAATTAGAGAAAACCAAGAAGACCTACATAAAGAAATTGATTATAGAAAACAAATTAGAGAAATAATGAAAAATCTAATAGAAAAATTAAAATGGATAGACGAAACCTTCAAAAATTTAGAAAAAAGCAAAGATAAAAGTTTAGATAGTTTAAAAAATTCATTAAGAAGAGAACAAGAAAAAATAGTTAGTAGTATTAATAACCTCAAACAAGATATTAAATATAGTACAAGTAGAATAGATTATTATGCATTTACGTTAGAAGAATAAAATGGTAAACTACGAATATCTAAAATGCTGGGAACAAGAAATGGAAGAAATAAGATTAACAGAAAACCTTATAAAAATGAATTTAATTAAATATTTTAAAACAAAAGATATAGAATATTTAGAATATCTTAAAAATAATATAGAAGACTCACAAAAACTAAGAGAAAAAGCTAAAGAATATTATAGCAAAACATTTAATCAACTACCATTTAATTACCCCTCAAAATATGAATATCAGTAAAATTGAATATATTAATAAAATATATGAAAATAAAAAATACAAGAACGAAGAAAAACACTTAATGAATATTACTACAAAGCATTTAACTATTACATAAATTAATGGATATATCTTACGAAAGAATAAATCATTAAAAGAAATCAAAACCCAACTATATAGTTTATACCAAGAATACAAAAGATTACATAATACTAACGAGGATCCTAGAACACTAGATAATTTAATTACGATAATATCTAATTTAGAATATGAATTAATAAAATATCTTAAGTCAAGAAGATAAAAATGAAAAATATTTCAATTGATAATATTCACAAAATACATTATATAAAAAATATTTATATATAAGAAATTATATATGATAAATTGCAAGGTAATATGTAGAAACTATATATAAGAAATTTGGTTGACTCTATAAATTTCATTAGTGTCACATAAATTGAAATAGAAAGAGTAGCATGTGCTATCTGGAAATTATGTAAAAGAATAATAAATTATAGTAATTAATAATAAAAATATTTAAAAATAATACAACAATCTAAAATTATATTAAAAAATTTTGTGGACTCTTCAAATTCCGTCAATGTCACATAAATTGAAATAACAAAAATAAACAAATATTATTTTAAAAAAATTAGAAAATACTATGCATCATAATAATTAATAATTTAAAATATTTAAAAATTAATCAAAAAATTTAATTAACTCTTAAAAATTTATTAATATAACATAAATTAAAAAAAAAAAAAGCATATGTTGAACTTATGCTTACATGGCTATTGCGTCTAGAATCTAATATAGATCGGAGGAAGTACACTTTACTCTACCTGTTAGCTTCATACAGCTAGAAGAAATAAAAGCCTAACTAATTATTGAGTGAACAAACCTAACAAAGTTGCGAAGGAATAGCTATTAAAGTATTGTTATGGATATCTATATTATAAGTATTTATGACAAGCCAACTAATATGTTGCAACACAACACTTGGTATGTTATAAAATGAACCAAGTGTGCACTGCTTATTCTGTCCGATAAATGCAAGCAGTTATATGCCGGTCCTCTACCAAACTAGGAGAGGCCGCTGATATGCTTGATTTGGATTAACATTCATAAATATAATTACTTTTTCATTCTTATTAGTATTAGTATTTGCACGATGTACGGTTGCTATTGAATGAAATTAATTATAAAAAATTATTATTTAATTTATTTAATATAATAAAGTATTTATCATATATCATTGATTAATTTAAAAATATATCATAGTAAAAGTAACTATTATATATTGAATTTTAACATCATTAATAATATCAAACTTATATCGATTTTTTTTAAAGTTAATACTGACATGATGTGCAAATAATATTTAATTATATTTTGACATATTAGATTATATTAATTTAGATAAAATTAAAATATTATCTTTTAATGATTAACTTTATATCGATTATTGCTCTATATAGCATATAAAAATCAAATCTTTATCAAAAAAGTATTTATTTAACATGATTATTACATAATTTACTCACTTTAAAATATAGATCGAAAAATAAAGAACTAATGAATGGTAATACTTAAAACCACCTACATGATATTTTCTATTCAATATACTTTTTAAAATTTTTAATATGCTCTTTAATTTTTGACTTTATTTATGTGGTCTTAATTATAATATATATTTTTTACTGTAATATATCTTAAAATATTTATTTTAGCTTTTAGTTAATCTTTTAATCCGAGAGAAATACTTCAAAGTAATAAGGTAAATATTTTGAGTAAAGTCCAAGCAATAGTCAATTTCCATTTTCCTATTTTTCATTATCAATTTTTTTCATAAATAGCTTATAACGTACCGCCCAAACTCCCGTTCACATAATCTTTCAACATTTACTTATTCACCTACAATATTCATTTTTTTTAAGGGAAAAAGATATGAGCTGATTTTTTTTTTAAAAAAGCCCATAATTGAAAAGGTGGACAACCTTAATCAGTCGGCCCAATTTAATTCCCCTTTTTAGCTATTTGGCCCAATTGGGTACATGGAGTCTCTATACTCAATTGATACACTTTTATACCACATTGATACGCTTTTATATTATATTGATACACTTTTTAAAAAAGAGAAAGGAAATTCTATGCAAGTACATGCAGTTCCTATACCCAATTGATACTCTTTTATACCATATTGATACACTTTTATACTACATTGATACACTTTGATACTGCATTAATACACTTTTATACTAGATTAATACACTTTTATACCACGTTGATACAGTGTATATACCACATAAATACACCTTTTACAGAGAAAATTTGTGCAAGTATATATAGTAATTCGTTATTTGTGAATTTGTTAACTTCACCTAAAATTTTGTGAAAATTTGTGCAAGCATAACAGTAAAAAAAAAAAAAAATCTCACCAGAATTAATTCTATCATAACTTATCCCAACACAACTTATCCAACATAATTAATCGAGTATAACTAGTCTTCAAACTAACCTTACCAATTTTAATAATATTCTTATTCAAATATTAGGAGTCAAAATATTGTAGTTTTCATTCCTATGAGACAATCTTATCTAATAGGAGGAAATTTTAATTGTTTTTTACGACTTGATTAATAATTTTTGATTACTCAATTGTACTGAAATCATTTATATTTATTTTTTATAATATTTTTAAATAAGATAGAATTTAAATATGTATCATTGATGAATATAATTTTAAGGATCATTTTTAGTTCTTTTCATCCGATAGGAGCCAATCTTAAAGTTTTCATCCAATAGAAGTCAAAATTAGTTGTCTTTTACCACAATATGAAATAAATACGTAATAAGTATAAAATAATTAATAATTAATAAAATAATTTTTGTTGTAAAATGCTAGTTTTAAAGATGACACTTGGCGTAACATCATGCTAGACTATTCTACTTTATTATATATATAGATATGAAATAAATATTAAATAATTAATAATCTACAAAATATTTTTTGTTGTAAAATGCTAGTTCTAAAGATGACACTTGGCACAACTTCATGTTGGACTATTCTCCTTTATTATATATATAGATATAAAATAAATATAGAATAAATGTGAAATAATTAATAATTTGTAAAATAATTTTTGTTGTAAAATGCTTGTTCTAAAGATGACACTAGACATAACCTCATGCTAGACTATTCTCTTTTATTATATATATAGATATGAAATAAGTATGGAATGAATATGAAATAATTAAATAATCTATAAAATAGTTTTTGTTGTAAAATGTCAAAATAGTTTAAGAGATGACATCTTTTTCATAATAGTTTTTATTTTTAAATGATTTTGTGGTCAAACTTAGTTATTTTTTTTGTCAAAATATGAAGTATGAAATAACTATGAATTAATTCATAATCTGCAAAATAGATTTTTGTTGTAAGATGTTAGTTCTGAAGAAGCCACTTTTCACAACCTCATGCAAGACTATTTTCTTTTATTATACACTATATAGATATAAAATAAATATGGAATGAGTTTGAAATAATTAAACAATCTATAAAATAGTTTTTGTTGTAAAATATCATTTAAGAGTGACATTTTTTTCATAATAGTTTTTATTTTGGAATGACCTTTGGTCAAACTTAATTATTTTTTATCACAATATGAAATATGAAATATGAAATATGAAATAAATATGAATTAATTAATAATCTACAAAACAGATTTTTGTTGTAAAATGTTAGTTCTCAAGATGCCACTTGTCATAACCTCAAACTAGACTATTCTCCTTTATTATATATATATATATATATATATGAAATAAATATGAATTAAATAATAATCTACATAATAGATTTTTGTTGTAAGATGTTACTTCCTAAGATGCCAGTTGTCATAACCTCATGCCAGATGCCAGTTGTCATATATATATATATATATATAGTTTTTGTTGTAAAATGTCAAAATAGTTTAAGAGATGACATCTTTTTCATAATAGTTTTTATTTTGGAATGACTTTTTGGTCAAACTTAGTTATTTTTTACCAAAATATGAAATATTAAATAAAAATGAATAAATTTATAATCTACAAAATAGATTTTTGTTGTAAGATATTAGTTCTGAAGACACCACTTGTCATAACTCATGCTAGAATATACTCTTTTATTTTTGTATATATAGATATGAAATAAGTATGAAATGAATATAAAATAATTAAATAATCTATAAATTAGTTTTTTTTGTAAAATGTCAAAATAGTTTAAGAGATGACATCTTTTTTCATAATAGTTTTTATTTTTGAATGACCTTTGGTCAAACTTAGTTACTTTTTACCACAACATGAAACATGAAATAAATATGAATTAATTAATAATCTACAAAATAGATTTTTATTGTAAGATGTTAGTTCTCAAGACACCACTTGTCATAACCTCTGGCTAGACTATTTTCCTTTACTATATACAAATATGAAATGTTAAATAAATATGAATTAATTAATAATCTACAAAATAGATTTTTTTTGTAAGATGTTAGTTCTCGAGACGCCATTTGTTATAACCTCATGCTAGACTATTCTCTTTTATTATATATATAGAATATGAAACATGAAATACATATGAATTAATTAATAATCTTTAAAATAGATTTTTGTTGTAAGATGTTAGTTTTTGAGAAGCCACTTGTCATAACCTTATGCTAGACTATTCTCCTTTATTATATGTATAGATATGAAATAAATATAAAATAATTAATAATCTACAAAATAATTTTTATTATAAAATATTTATATTTAATAATCTACAAAATAATTTTTATTATAAAATACTAATTCTAAAGATGACATTTGGCATAACCTTATTCTAGATTTTCTCCTTTATTATATATATAAATTTCTTGTAATACATTTTGATTACTCAATTTCATCGAAATTATTTATATTTACTTATTATAATATTTTTATATAAGATAGAATTTAAATATGTATCATTGAAGAAAATAATTTTAAGGATTACTTTTAGTTATTTTCATCCGATAGGAATCAATCTTAATAGTTTTCATCAAATAGAAGTCAGATTTAGTTATTTTTTATCATAATATGAAATAAATAAGCAATAAATATGAAATAATTAATAATCTACAAAATAATTTTTGTTGTAAAATACTAGTTCTAAAGATGACATGTGGTAGAACCTCATGTTAGAGTATTCTCCTTTATTATATATATATATATATATATATATATATATATAGATATAGATATGAAATAAATTTAAAATAATTAATAATCTACAAAATAACTTTTGTTGTAAAATGCTAATTATAAATATGACACTTGACATAACCTCATGTTGGACTATTTTCTTTTATTATATATATAGATATGAAATAAATATGGAATAAATATGAAATAATTAATAATCTATAAAATAATTTTTGTTGGGAAATGCTAGTTCTAAAAATGACACTTGGCATAACCTCATGTTACACTTTCTCCTTTATTATATATATAGATATGAAATAAATATGAAATAATTAATAATCTACAAAATAATTTTTGTTGGAAAATGCTAGTTCTAAAGATGACACTTGACATATCCTCATGCTGGACAATTCTACTTTATCATATATACAGATAGATATATAGATATGAAATAAATATGGAATAAATATAAAATATTTAATTAATTTTATAAAATAGTTTTTGTTGTAAAATGTCAAAATAGTTTAAAAGATGACATTTTTTTTCATAATAATTTTTATTTTGGAATGATTTTTTGGTCAAACTTAGTTATTTTTTACCACAATATGAAATATGAAATAAATATGAATTAACTAATCATCTACAAAAGTAATTTTTGTTTTAAGATGTTACTTCTCTGTCATGACCTAAAAACAAGGGTCATGATGACACTTGTTCGGCAAACCTTGATAAGTAAGCCCCTCACCCAAACTGATATACACAGCGAAAAGACAAAAATGCCCCCAAGGTAAGGCTTCTAGGATGAAATCGAACCACATAGATATAATAAAAGTGAAAAGAATAAAATCAACACATGCAGCCATAACTCCCAAAGCATGGTGCCAAAGGTGTAAGAACTGCTAATACTATCTGAGAGTCAAATACATCCGAAAAATAACCACAAAACAATAATATATGTCTCCGAATACTAATAAACACATAAATAATATAGAAATATAGAGGTGAACTATGAACATATGAATATCCAACCGCTACCTTGGAAGCTCCAACAATTGCCGAGTCAAGCAAGTTGAGGCGTACTCGGGCTAAGACCTGCATCAAAAGGGCACAGTAGGCATGAGTACGGTCCACTTGTACTCAGTAATCATAGGCCGACCAAGCAAAGTAGTAAATAAAGCATACAAAATATACACTAAGGGCACGTCACCTGCAATCAGAAAATGTCCCACAACGGTAGCCCACACCACTTGCACTAATAGTTCTAATATATCATATATATTGTAACATCACACCAAGATAGAACACAAGTATACATTATATCATATAAGTAGAACAAGGGGGAACATGCATATACAAGATCATCAATCATAATTAAAACAAGATAAGATAATTACATAGATGGCAAGTCAATATGATAATACAACACAATATAAGCACAATAAAGTAGGTGTAATATATATGATGATGATGATGATGCATGAAGTCGTCACACAACCTACGGAATTGTCGCACAATCCCCGTATACACCTATAGAGCTAAAGTTTCTCGATGTAGGACCCATGGGGGGTTCATCAACCCATATACAATCCACATATCTCATATCTCTTTTCCGGCACATCCCTCGAAAAAGATTTTATAAGGTGTTATAATATCTCCTCCGTGGTACATCCCTCGGGGAGGGTTTTTAAAAAGGTGTTGCCAATATTACTTAGGTGTTTCCACAGTAGTACCAATGTTTCATGAATGAGTATGATATGAGGATGTAATGCTCACAACCATACACAATGAGTATTTCCACAACCAACCACATGATATATATCTATAAACAACCACAATGATACATTTTCACAACCATGTGAGCCAATATCCATTCATTATTTTCGTTCATTCATGAATTTCCACGTGTCTCATATGCCAATAAAATATGAATATAATCGCAATACATCAATGGTACCACATTAAGAATTTTAACAACACAATACAATTATTCAAATTTATTCAAGGCTATCAATATCATAGAGGATCCCAAATGGTTACATATATCACATAATATCACAATTTCGATGATTACATCACATATAGACCCCCACACGGACACAACACATAGATATCCATTTTCATGATTAGTTTCCAACACATGCATTTTGTACCATCATTTACTATCCAACTAGTCTAAAAGAGTTAAGCCATAACCTACCTCAAAAGCCAAAATCGATCCGCTACACTTTGAACCCATGACCTTACTTTCCACGAACAATCCCGAACTCTTCTAAGAACATCAAATATGGAATATACATGTTAAAACAAAACCAAGGACATCCATATTGACTACTTTTGTTCGGGGTGAAAACGGACCCTCGAAACGGATTTTCGAAAAAGAATGACAAATCAAAACTTTACTTCAAAAATATATTCCTTATGCTTTTAGGAACCTACAGTTGTAAATCCAAGTTAAATCGAGTCAATATGGCGATACAACACAATATACGCACAATAAAGTAAGTGCAATGTATATGATGATGATGATGATGATGCACGAGGTCGTTGCACAACCTCCGGAATCATCGGACAATCCCCGTATACACCTACAGAGCTAAATCTTCCCGACGTAAAACCCATGGGGGGTTTGTCAACCATATACAATACACATATCTCATATTTTCTTCCGACACATTCCTCAAAAAAGGTTTTATAAGGTGTTACAATATCTCCTCCCGGGCACATCCCTCGGGGAGGGGTTTTAAAAAGGTGTTGCCAATATTACTTACCAGGTGTTACCACGGTGGTACCAATGTTTCATGAATGAGTATGATACGAGGATGTAATTCTCACAACCATACGTAATGAGTATTTTCACAACCAACCACATGATATATATCCACAAACAACCACAATGATACATTTTCATAACCATGCGAGCCAATATCTACTCATTATTTTTCGTTCATCCATGAATTTCCACATGTATCATATGCCAATAAGTACGAATATAATCAAAATATACCAATGGTACCATATTAAGAATTTTAAAAACACAATACAATTATTCAAATGTATTCAAGGCTATCAATCTCACATAGGACCCCACACGATTACACATATCACATAATATCTCGATTTCGACGATTACATCATATATAGGCCCCCACACGGACACAACACATAGATAGTCATTTTTCATGATTAGTTCCCATCCTTAACATGCATTTTGTACCATCATTTACTGTCAAGCCAGTCTGAAAGAGTTAAGCCATAATCTACCTCAAAAATCGAAACCGGTCCGCTACACTTCGCACCCATGACCTTAATTTCTACGAACAATCTTGAACTCCTCTAAAAATATCAAATATGGAATCTATATGTTAAAATAAAACCAACGATCCCCATATTGACTGCTTTTGGTTCGGGATCAAACGGATCCCCGGAATGGATTTTTGAAAAAGAATGGCAAAATCAAACTTTACATCAAAAATATGTTTCCAATACTTTTAGGAACCTACAGCTGAAAATCCAAGTTAAATTGAGTCAAAAATGAGATTCAAATCAAAGAAAAATTATTTTTGAGCTTTACAGGGTAAAATCTCTGAAATCCAAGTTAAAATCAAGAATCGGGGTTGTTTTGAAGGTTAAATTGATGAAAACCTAGTAATTATAAGATACAAATATCAAGTGAAAAGGAGTGAAATTGGGATTTAAAATCAAGCTCTAAGATTTTTGGGGTTTTGAGAAATTTATCAAGAAATTACTAATAAAATGGTGAACTCTTACTTTAAATCCGTAATAAAATAAAAAAAAATAGGTGTTACTCTAGCTTACCAAGCTCCCACAAGCTTCACTTTTAAGCACCTATACTATTTTAGGGTCTAACTCTCAAGAGGCAAGGTGAAAGAATAGACAAAATGGGTCAAAAAGGTGTAAAAACAACTTTTATATTGCAGAAAATCCTCAATATATAGTGTCAATATATAGTGCAGTTTTTTTCTCCTAAGTCGAAACAAACTTCGACGGGGTGCCCAAAATTTATTTGGAGTCCAATATACACAAATGAACTATGCAACCACACTAAATTCGACATTACGGACGCATTGCCGAATTCATATTTTCAAAAAAAATATCATTTTCACAAAGTTGACCCCCAAAATTCGAAATCACAATTTTCTAAATTGAGGGTCGAAATGAGATTTAAAAGTTTTAAAATTACACTAAATACGTTACCACCCTAAAATTAATATTTTGAATCTACTGGCGAAGTCAGATTTTTCATTCGAGGTCGTTTCGAACAATGTGGGTCCCACACTCATATTTTTAATTTTCCAACTTTTTGACCAATAGGTTGAAATGAGCTAGGATGCATCGGGACCTGAACCAAAGGTCTACCTAGCCTAAAATCGATATTTCGGAGCTGCTGGCATAGTCCGTTCAGCCATCCATCACACGGATCAAAAGATATCTATATAAGTCCAAAATAAGACTCTCGAAGCCATCAAAAATCACAATATCGCATAAATGGTACCAAAATACATCGAAAATCATGTAAATCACCCCCACACCTCAAAAATACCATAATGCAACTACGGAGAGGGGTAAAACAAACAAATCACACAAAATCATAAATTTCACATATTTCTTCAAATTTTTAGGTCGTTACATTCTCTAGACGCCAATTGTCATAACCTCATGCTCTACTATTCTTCTTTATTATATATATATATATATATATATATATATATATATATATATATAATATGAAATAATTATGAATTAATTGATATTCTACAAAATAGATTTTTGTTGTAAGATGTTTGTTCTCGAGACGCCACTTGTCATAACCTCAAGCTAGACTATTCTCCTTTATTATATATAGAGAATATGAAACATGGAATAAATATGAATTAATTAATAATCTAAAAAATAGATTTTTGTTGTAAGATGTTAGTTCTCGAGACCCCACTTGTCATAACCTCATGCCAGACTATTCTCCTTTATTATATATATAGCTATGAAATATGATCTAAATATGAATTAATTAACCATCTACAAAATAGATTTTTGTTGTAAGATGTTTGTTCTCGAGACACCAATTGTCATAACTTCATGCTAGACTATTCTTCTTTCTTTTATATACATACATATATATATATATATATATATATTTATTTATTTATTTGGTTTATCCCTTTTTAACTCGAAGGGTTGGAAAATATTAATTTTGACTTTTAAAACTATTTCGTAACTTTAAAGAAAATTTCAAAATAATCTAAGAAATCATAGAGTCGACACTTAATTTTTTTGAGAAAATATCAAGAAAACTTTTAAGGAAAATCCTAAGTCTTAAAATAGAAAAAAAACTTAGGATTTTAAGAAAATTCCAAGTAAGAGGTTCCAATTCACATCTTAGGAAGGTTTTTTAGGCACCTAAAATAAACTTGCGGTTATCCAGACTATTTGAAAACCACCTTTGACTAACTTTGAAAAAGAGAAGTTGGTTTTTGAAAAGAAAGTGATTTTAGGAAAAAACTTGTATAAAATAAATTTTGACGACTTAGTAGAAAATTTAACTAAGTCTAAGCAAACAACTAGCATGTAAAAGGGGAAGGGAGAAACTAGAAGACTTAGGTCATTAGGCTCAAATCAATAAATCTGTCCTAAGATAATTTGAGCTTTCGATCCATCATCACCTATTCTAATCTAAATATTAGGCATTGGGCCCGTAACTTGTCCTAAACTATATTTTCGAGCCCTTTTCGCCCAAAATCTGCTTCATCTATATTAGTTTACAACTTTGGCTTCCAGGCCCCAAATGAATGAATTAAGAAGTAAACAAGTAAGTAAAGACAAGTAAAGCGATAATAAGCAAATGAGACTTTTCGAATCTCTTTTGGGCTTGATTCGAAAAGATAGGCCTCGTTGGCCCATTATGAAATGCAGGAAAAAGAGTCCATTTGGACTGCAAGGCAGGTTCATGCAAAGAAAAAGATAAAAAAATTAAGGCCCACTCGAGACACAACATGACATACTTCAAAATAAAAGAAAATACCAAGGACCAATTTCGAATGACAATGATGCATACACTTATGCTTATATAATAAAAATGAGAGTCAACAAATACAATGCACAACATGGATGGGTATATATAACAATCCAAATGGAATGGGACAACTAGAATGAAAATAGCTTCTCTAAACTGAAACATAGTTCAAGAAATCATGTTGTGCATGGATCGGTCATACCTAGATAATTTTACTTAGAAATAAAGGGACGATCTTGGATGCAGGGAACAATGAAATACAATCAATAAACCAAAATGAAGGTTGCGAGGCTCTAAAATTTAAAGAATAAAGGTAAAATGCCCATTAGACTAATGAAGCTTATTTCATCCTTCCCTTCTTCTTTAATAATTTTTAAAAGAAAACTTTGACCAAACGAAAGGGGTTATGGAAGGATATGTAGGTGAAACCCTTTTCAAAATATTCACATAAGTTCTTAAAAGAAGACTTTCAGGCAACAAACATAGTTCCGGCATGAAATTTCTAAAGGGGAAGTGAGCAAATTTTAATGATTCCTACTATATCAAAAGTAGATTTTAGCATTCTTAAACAAAAGATCAAAACTTCACTGAATCTACACTAGAAATTTAATATATTCCAGATTTAAAAAAAAAATGAGGACATAAATCCCATGTCCCTTTACTGTATTTAGTTGAAATGCTTCATGGTCCAAGTTATATCTTTTAGAAAATGAAGGGAAAAATAAGGAAAGGGATGTCTAACAGAAGACAAAACTGAACAAAAGGAGAAAACTCGAAGGAGATGCCATGAAAACCATCTATCAGCCTGAACTTAAGATGGTCTATCCGAGAATATGATTTTTCAATTAGAATTAAATTATTAATAGCAAATTTAGAAAGACAAATCAGACGAATATCCCTCGAATACACCTTCATCCTCTTTTTAACTATCTACTTTAGACTACAAGCTAAAGGGCTATCGAGGATTCACAAGGTTTTTCATTCATAATAGAAATAGAGGCGAGGAGAGAATTTATACTAAAGAGAAGAAACTTATGTGTAGGCCAAAGAAAAACAACTCATAGCTAAGAAAACTCCAAAGATTATAGATAATAAACACAGATCAGACCACACGAAACTAGCATGAAATTGTAGGTTCTAAAAGAACCCATAAACAAATGAAGATAAAGCCAAAAATAGAGAATTATACACCCAAAAATATCACAAGAGTGCAACAAATCCTACTTCCATCATACGAAACTTATGGCCTTCAAAGCCTCTACAACGAACAATCCCAGGACATATGATGAAGACACAAGAATAAAGAAAAGAAGATAAAAGAAAATGGAAACTAAAAAGATGAAGTATTACCTATTTTGGAGAAACAAAATGAGACTTGAGCCGCCGACGAAATCTCAACCAATATCGGAAAACTCCGCAGCCACTCTAATAACTTCAACGACTTTTTGCGATAATATTTTTACTAAGAAAAACCAACTTTTTTTTTCTTGAGAGTACTTTTTATAGCCTTCAAGACCTGGCCAAATTTGCTCTACAATTCGGTTTATATAGAAAGAATTGGGGGCTCAATTTTGAGCTCCCAACGATGTGGGAACATCAATTCTGGGGGTAATTTTAGGAAACTTTTAAGGGGTATTTTTGGATGGTACAAAATTTTTTGCTCAACTTGTACAGATTTTTGGACTCTTTTCAAGGAATTTGAAATGGATGAGCCAATAAAAGTTGAGGAAAGAGGGATTATATACCCAACCAATGAAATTCGCACAAATTTGTACGAATTCAACCATTTGGGAGCCACCTCGACATTTTCTAGAAGATTCTCAACCTTTCATGGCACAAAATCGCATCGGACTCATGTGATATGCGCGAGTCAAAAGGAGGGAACGAGTAATCGTATGAAAAGTGAAAATTTAGGGTCGGGTCGGAAGTGGGTCGGAGATGGGGTTTTGGCTATTTGACTTATTTATTAAAGCTACTATGTTGGTATGCGTTACCATATGTTGGAATTGACACTGTTATACGCTGGTTTTCTATTTTGTCGAGGAAGATAGTAAAGTTTGGCCGGGCTAGGGGTTTTTTGGGCCTATAAAATTGGGTTGTTGATGTTGTTGTGTTTTTTTATTTGGTTGGGAGGCTGGTTTAAAGAGCAATTGGGGGATATTGTATTGGGTTGAGTAGAAATTAGGAATTAGGGATGTAAGAATTTAGGCTATTTATTAAATTAGCCTATTTGTTAGAATTTAGTCAATTCCATTTAATTTTTAGCCAAATTAAAGATCAATTGGCCAATTGCATTGCAATTGTGACCATTTTGATTTCAATTATGGACAAAATTAAATTCAAATTCGATACGAATCAATATCTCATTTAATTCTGAGCTTCTTGAAAAAATCAAACAAGCATTTCTCCAAACAAATTATTTTCAAGAACAAATTACATTTAAATCAAGATTTTAACCATTTGAATTTATTTTCAAGATAAGCTTTGATTAAAAGTTGATATTCCATAAAATAAATATTTAGGTAGTAAAATTATATAATTTGTATAATTGAATGTAATAGTATATAGTCGGTACTTAAAATGACAAAATTACCCAGATAAATATTTTGAAAATCTTTTTATTTGGATAAAATAAATATTGTAATTTTATTTGAAAATTAAAGAAAATCGGGACTAAACTTAGTTGTGGAGGGCAAAAATTAGGTGTCAATAACTGCCCCTTTCCTTTGGGTAGGGTGGATGCAAGTAATCCTGGGCAAAGGGAGTTTGATGTTCATAATTTTTGTCCGACCTTAAATTCATTTGTGAAAGGGTTGGATTTTTCACGAGTTTCGTGGAGTTATAGCCAGACTCCAGTATCCCGTTTCCTATATATCTCGGGTTATATGAGAAGTCAGGCCACTTGTAGTTCATAAAGCTTGATTTTTAAGCACGATTTTTAAAAATTCACAAACTATCTTGATTTTTGAGTTTTTGATGAAATCAAACATCTAGGGAATAAGGGGATTTGGGAAGAGGTTGGAATACAGTTGAGTTTTCAATATAGAGCCCAACCTACATATCCCTGAGACTCAAGAAATCAGACTGCTTATAGTTTGACTCAATCGATAGAAAAGATAGTCTTTTATTTCAGACGATCTTTGGCTCGAGATGAGTGACAAGTTGATTAAGTGGCAGAAAAGAGGTTTGTAACCTCTTAACCATGAATGTAGGATCTTTCACATCCATAGAAAAGAACTTACCTGGACATAATTTCCAAAACTTTAAGTAACTTGTTACTCAAATTTGAAAGAAAGAGAAGGTTACCATCAGTATGAGTTTAGAAATATCCCCAAGGTAAAGCTGAAACCAGAATATCCCAAAATACCCATATGACTTCTAATAGGGGTGTGGTTTGATGGTGGTGGCGATGATCCTTTAGCTCGCATCCAAAGAGTTTAACATCTCTATCTAGACTATGTCCTATTTTGCTGCTAAGAAAGAGTTCCACGTTATGCTGCGTCCTTTTTGGAGTCGTTCATACCTGTGATTTTGATTTGAGATTTTCATCCTCTCGAATTCTCTCAAAAATATCTCAAACAAAAATTGTTAATGCTTAACATAATTCATGAAAGGGGTATTTAGTCTTTTACCATATCTCCATGTGAGTTGTAGCCTAAAAAGCAAAATCATCCTTTCATTTACCTGTTTGGAAGGAAATAACTTGCAACAACACCCCTCTTAGTTTTTGCATAAGTATCTCGTTTGTTGAATAAATAGGTCTTCAAAGTACGGTGACATTTTTGGACACCGACGATACTTTATGCAGAACGGTCCCCACAATCGTGTAATCTTATGCTGATGTGGAAACCCTTTTAGTCACCTATAATTCATGTTATATATGGAATTATAACCTCTCTGGTTTTGACAATAATTCTTTGCATGTGACCTCGGGTAAGTCTTGCGCATATTTGTATCACTTCGACTTATAGATTTCCCTTGAATTGTCAATCTTTGAATAATCTTGTGCATTATTTGATGTTGGACATGAGGAGACTTACAAATATACTTTTAATTGCTAGCATTTAGGTAGTCCTGTACATTATCTGACCTTGGATAGGAGATGGCTTACAGATATCCTCCAATCTCTAGCTCTCAGGTAATTCCGCACAATCCGACCTTGGATACAATATGACTTATAAATATTTCTCAAATTGATAGTATTTGGTTAATCCTGCACATAATGGATCTTGGATATGACGCAGCTTATAGAGAACCCTTAGACATATCAATTTGATATCCTTACATATTTTCCGATAAGGATTTAGTTGCAACTTATGGATAACCTTCAAACTATTAATCTTTGGGTAACCTTTCACACTATTCAATTAGGATGTTGTTATGACTTATGGATGAACTATTGACTATCAACTCATAGGTAATCTTGCACATTATCTTATTTAAAATAATATGACTTATAGATGATTCACAATTTGTCAATTTTTAGAAAATCTCATATGTCAGTCGTCTTCAGATAGCGACTTAAAACATTTCTTTGAATCATATGCTTTTGCTGAATTAAGATGTTGATGCATGATGATGAGATATCCTTGATGTCATCGTATTCTATCTTTGCATGTCAATAGATATTAAATATTGAGATATCCTCGATGCCAGCGTATGCTATCTCATGTATCAACAGATATTAAATGCTATGATATCCTTGATACCATTATATGCTATCTTGTGTGCCAATAGATATTAAATATTGATGATATACTCGATGCCAGTGTATGCTATCTCGCATGTCAATAGATATTAAATGCTATAATATCCTCGATGGCAGCGTATGCTATCTCACTTATTAATGAATATTCAATCCAATGGCCCTCTTGGCAATAGAATAAAATTAAATGGCTCTCTTGGCAATGAAATGAAGTACAATGGCCCTTTTGTCAATAAAATGAAATGCAATGGAACTCTTCACAATGAAAAGTTATGTAATGACCCTCTTGGCAATGAAATGAAATAAAATAGCCCTTTTGGCAATGAAATGAAGTGCAATGGTCCTCTTGGAAATGAAATGAAATGTAATAGTCCTCTTGGGAATGAAAAAATATGTAATGGACCTCTTGGGAATGAAATGAAATGCAATAGTCCTCTTGGAAATAAAATGAAATTCAATGGTCCTCTGGCAATGAGATGATATGCAATGGTCCTCTTGACAATGTGTTGGTATGTAATGGCCCTCTTGTCAATAAAATAAAATATAATGGCCCTCTTGGCAGTGAAATAAAATGCAATGGCCCTCTTGGCAATAAGATAGTATGTAATGGCCATCTTGGCAATGAAATGAAAGGCAATAGCCTTCTTGATAATGAAATGAAATGCAATGGACCTCCTGCCGATTTGAAAATATTTTCACCTGAGTTCATTTGTCTGTGTTTTTCGCTTTCTGCATGTAGTTAAATAATAAATCCACTGACTATAAACAAATGGGTAAAATCCCTTTTTGGGGGACTTTTAGAATACTATTTGCGTTGTCTCATGGTGAATTTGTGGATGACTTTAGGTCTTTCTTGTCATGGCAAATCCTTTGATTGTGGCCTTATATGTCCGTCTCCTTTGACCGTACCTACACTCAAGGTAAGTATTTAGTAGACACGAAGTCACTTTTTCTAGTGACTATTCCTTAGAAAAATTCTAAATACAATATTCATAAAGAAAATAGGGAGCCTTTGTTTGTCCTTATGGTATCAAGAAAAGAGATAGACAATTAAAAGATACTCAATAAATGGGTATTAAACCCATATTTGAGGCTACCCAAAAATACCGTTCTTGAGCATTATATACTTTAGTGTGACTGCAACTCGCTTGGGATTTTTTGAAAAAGATTCCCATTATCGTGTATTGATCCCTGCATCCACATAAAAATGATTAGTTTTGAGTGAAACTACTCTTTGTTGACCTTTTTCGATCCTTGGTTTGCTCCTCGATATCTTTTGAGTGCTTCGTTATGTTGGGAATTTCACCCCGCCTCCCATTCCAATAGATGCCTAGTAAATCACTAAGTAAAATATTTGTATAGGTTTTAGAAAGTAGTCTGAATTTTTAGGAACTAGTTTTAAAAATTTCTGTAAAAGCTCTTAGAAAATCTCTGGCAATTATGTTATGTATTAGCTCAATGAGTGTCTTCCTCTTGTTTATGACTATATATGACGCTTGACAGAGGATTTCCAGGGATTCATCATTGTCGTTGAGGTTTTTTTTTATCAAAATTTCAATCATAGCCAGAGATTTAGTCTATCTAGACTTTGTCGTAGCTGGTGATTTCTAAAGCTTGACTTTGACCTCTGGTGTTGGGGAATTTGACATATATCCCAGTGTTTAGTGGAAATTTTGAGTCCCTCTTTAAAATTTCTGCCCCAGTTTAATGTTGTATGAGATGAGCTTAGCTCACGAGGATTCAAAGTCTTTGTTGGTCTTCGTTCTCTTTGCTTGATGATAATCTTTATCTTATGAATTTTTGAGATTTTTTCTCAAAAATTTTTCCTCAGTTTCTATTTCCTGGGGCTATATGACCAAGCCATTGGGGAGCCTATGTATCCGTTAAAGTAGGAATCATGTCAAATCTATCAGGTCAAATCTAGTACAGGGCTATGCTAGAGGCATATAAAAAAATGTAATTGGTTGACCGAAGTAGATATAGGCCGCCTACGTATTCCTTCCTCGGGAATTTAGGTCAAACGTAGTTCGTACATAAAAGGAAAGAGTAAATTCTCCTAACGGGTAGACCGAAGCTGGCATAGGCTTTCTACGTATCCCATTCTCAAAAATTTAGGTCAAACGTAGTTCATACATAAAAGAATAGGGATTCTAGGCAATTACACATCATAAAACAAATACTATCATAACGGAAATTACAAATAAACAAAAACTAAAACATCCTTCAAACATAATATTTCTTTACCACATTGGAATTGATTGGTTTGGTCCACTCCCGACCATCCATCTGAGATAGAATCAGGGCTCCCGCAGATTGTACCTTGTAAACTATGTATGGTCCCTGCCAATTTGGAGAAAACTTGCCTTTGTACTTTCTTAGTGCGGGAATAAGCATTTGAGAACCAATTGCTCAACTTTACATATTCGTAAAGGCATGGATCATCTTGTGTTGGTACAACTGACCATGACACATGACCACTATTCTCTTCTAATCAATCAATATAAGTTGTTCATAGCGAGCACGAACCCATTCTTCGTTACTTAATCCGGTTTCTTGAATAATCCTTAAGGAAGGAATTTCAACCTCGACAGGTATCACAACTTCTTCCATAAACAGTAAATAAGAAGTCACCCCAGTGGAGGTTCAGAACTGTTGTGCGATACCCTAGTAGAGCGCAAGGCAATATATCGTTCCATGATATATCATTTTCGATCATTTTCCTTAAGATCTTCTTGATATTATTATTGGAGGCTTCCACATCTCCATTCATCTGTGGACGATATGTGGTTAAGTTGTGATGAACAATCTTGAACTGATCACAAATTTCACTCATCTAGTGGCTATTCAAGTTAACCCCATTATTAGTAATGATTGATTCTCGCATTCCAAGTTAGAAAATCAAGTTATTCCTTACAAAATCTATAACTACTCTTTTTGTGACGGCTCTATGTAAAGAGCTTTGACCCACTTAGTAAAGTAATTAGTAGCAACCAAAATGAATCTGTGCCCATTTGATGTCAGTGGCTCTATTGGTCTGATAACATCCGTACCCCAAACTTTGAAAGGCCAAGGATAACTCAATAGATAAAGCTCACTTGGAGGCATTCGAATCAGGTCGTTGTGTATCTGGCATTTTGGGCACTTCTGCACATACTTGCTATAGTCATTTTCCATAGTCATCCAGAAGTAACCGATTCTCAGGATCTTTTTAGAAAGGGAAAACCTTTTTATATGGGTCCCACAATATCCTGTATGTACTTCTTTTATTAATCTCATAGCTTCCGCAGCATCGACTCATCTTAAGCATCCTAAGTCTGAAGTCCTTTTAAAAAGAATTTGCCCACTTGGAAAATAATTCTTTGCCAAACGCTGGTTGTCTTTTTCTAATTTTTGCTTCCCTCTTTAGGATACATTCCAGATTCTAAATACCTTTTAATATCATAGTACCATGACTTTCTGTCAGGCTCCTCTTCGACATGCGCACAATATGCGGGTTGTTCCATCAAGCTTATTTCTAAAGGATCAATGTAACTATGATCTGGGTGCTGAATCATGGAGGGTATAGTAGAAAAAGCATCAGCAAACTCATTCTGTACCCTCGGTATATGTTTGAAATCAAATTACTTAAATCTTCTACACAAATCCTGCACCAGCTCTACATAAAGAGTAATCTTGGAGTTCTTTACCGCCCATTCCCCTTATACCTGGTGAATAAAAAAATCTGAGTCTCCGATGACTAGCAATTCATGAACACCCATATCAACTGCCAACTTGAGACCTAGGATGAAATCCTCATATTAATCATGTTATGGTACACCGGAAACACAATTTAGTAGTTTCTGGATAGTGTTGTCCTGTTTCTGACACAAAACTACTCCGATTCTTGAGAATTTGAAGTTGACTGCTCCATCAAAGAACAATCTCCATCCGGGGTAGATCTCTGCTATGTCCTCTCCCACGAATAAAATCTCCTTATCTGGGAAGTAAGTTCAAAGTGGATCGTACTCATTATCAATCAAATTTTAAACTAAATCATCCGCTAAGGCTTGCCCCTTGATTTCCTTTTAAGTCACATACACGATGTCGAACTCACTTAAAAATATTTTCCACTTGTCTAACTTTCCCGTAGGTATGGATTTTTGGAATATATATTTCAATGGAACCATTCTGGAAATTAGATATGTTATGTACGAGGATAGATAAGGCCTCAACTTTTGTACAACCTAGGTTAAAGCACAACACGTCTTTTCTATAAGAGTGTAGCGAGCTTCATATGGCTTAAACTTTTTACTCAAGTATTAGATTGCTTTCTCTTTCTTACCAGTCTCATTATGTTACCTGAGGACATACCCAAAAGCATTGTCTGAGACTGACAGGTAAAGCAACAATGGACTTCCTTCCCTTAGTGGAACCAAAATAGACAGAGAAGACAAATATTCCTTGATTCTTCCAAAAGCTTTATGACATTCTTTTGTCCACTCATTCACTGAATCTTTCTTCAACATCTTCAAAATTGTCTCACATTTGAATGTTGATTGGGCAATGAACCTGCTAATATAGTTCAAATAACCCAACAATCTCATAACCTCTTTCTTGGTCCTTGGCGGTGGTAAATCCAGAATTGTCTTGGTCTTAGATGGGTCTAGCTCTATGCCACTTCTGCTAACTATAAACCCCAGTAATTTCATGGCTGGAACCCCAAAAGTACACTTAGCAGGATTCAACTTCATGTTGAACTTTGTTAGTCTGTTGAAGAATTTTTAGAGATAGTCAGATGATTTGAACTTTTGCGGGATTTGATAATTACATCATCCATGTACACCTCAATTTCTTTATGAATCATATCATAAAATATCATCGTCATAGACCTCATGTATATTTCACCTGCATTATTGAGACCAAACGATATCACCCTGTAGTGATAAAAACCCTAAGGCGTAATAAACTTCGTCTTTTCTGTATCTTCCTTATCTATTAATATTTGATGATACCCGGTGAAACAATCCATGAAAGACTGCATTTCATGCTTCGCACAATTATCGATGAGGATGTGGATGTTGGGTAGCAGAAAATTATCTTTATGACTATCTCTATTCAAATCTTTGTAGTCAACACAAATTCGGATCTTATCATCCTTTTTCAGCACTGGGACAAGATTGGCTAGCCATGTTGGATATTTTGTGACCTCCACAACCTTAGATTAAATTTGCTTCTTCTTCCTTGATCTTCAAACCTAAGTCTGTCTTGAATTTCCATATTTTTTGCCTAACTGGATCAAACTTGGGATTAATTGGTAACTTATGCGACACGATGTTGGTGCTCAATCCCAGCGTATCATTGTAGGACCAAGCAAATATGTCAATGTACTCTAGTAAAAAGTGAATAAGTTCTCTTTTTTTTTGCTTCTGCTACATGAACACTAACACTTATCTCTTTGATTTCATCGTGGTCGCCCAAGTTGACTATTTCAGTTTCCTCCAGGTTGGGCTTCTCCTGGTTTTCAAATTCTTCTACATTTTCCACTAACCGCTTCTTGTCACTTTCTTTCCATTAATTATCATTCTTTTTTCTTTGTTCGTCTAACCCTTGACATGACATGGCATTGGAGGGTTTTAAATTACAGCTACTAAAATAAACTAACAAACCAAGTTAGATGATAACAAGATAATAAAATATGATATTATAATCATATTTCAAAATAACTTTTTAGATAAAGGGGAGGCCTTTTTATTAAAATTTAGGAAATAACTACAAACTATAGCTCATGACCCATGCAAATGTGGGCCCATTCCTTTTTGAAAATAGTAAAACACAAAAAGAAAAGTTGAGACATAACAAGTGTAGATCACGGGGCCTTCTCCGGATCATTACCGATTTTCAAAACTACTAGTAATTACCCTTTCATCTACCATGATGAGTTATGAGTTATAAGGAGGGTGGAGGTCCAATTCTGCAAAGCCTCTCCTGGTTCAATCTTTTTCACCTCACTAGATTTAGGGAAATCTTCTATTATAGCATTGCATCCCCCGAACAGATTTCCTATTCCATCCCCAAGACCATCATCTATTGATATCTCACACACAAAAAATGATTCGTGTAGGAGTGGCAACGGTTTGGATAGATTCATCTTTGACTTATCTTCAATCTCATCTTCCTTTGTTGGTTGGTATCCTAAACCATACTTAGATACTTTTTCTGGGACCATAATGGGCTTAATAATTCCTTTTAAATTCTTGCTCAGGCCCTATCCAGGCTCAAACCCACTTCTTAATATCAGAGTCATAATTATTTTATAGATAGAAGGCATTAGTTCTTGTGGCGTCAGATCTTTCTCCGCAACACTTACAATTTCCATTGTATAAAACTTACTATACCTTAGAATATCTTAAATAACAGTCACATAACCATTGAGATGATCCAAATGGCTTCCTTTTCTTGAATGACTATTTCATGGTCTTCCCAAATAAACTTCAATAATTGATGAAGGGTCGATGAAACTACCTTTGCACCATGGATCCATGGTCTCCCCTGGAGCAGGTTATAACTAGGATGGATAGCCATAATATGAAATTTAGCCTTGATTCAGCAGGTCCCATTTGGATGTACAAGTCAACTTTACCAATTGTATCTCTCTACCCTCCGTCAAAAACCCGCATATTAATGTGGCGTTGATGAATTTTTCCCAAGTCATGGCCCATTTGAACTAATGTGGAAAAAGAACAAATGTTCAAGCCATATTTGTCATCTATCAATGCCCGATTAATCTCATAGTCCCAATAACTGATGGTAATATGCAAGGCTCTATTATGCATCACTCCCTCAAATGACAACTCTTCCTTACAGAACGATATGCGATGACTTCCCATAACATTCCCTATCATTGCGGCCAGATTCTCAATGCTCATGCCTACAGGAGCATATGCTTTATCCAGGACCTTCGATAAAGCTTATCAGTGAGAAATTTATGCAGGAGTCTTTTCTAAATGCTTGAAGTTGAATACTCTTTTGGTTGCATATGCCTCCAAAATTCCTCGACTACCCCTTCAGTGATTTTTCTTTTTTGTGAATCCTTCCTATTGGTTAAATCTTTAGGAATATAGTATCGTCCAAATCGTGTCATCCCCTGGGCGGCAGAAGTTTCTATAGTAAACACCTTTCTGGGCGTGGAGTATATATCGGAGTTGGGCTTTCATTACTATAAATGGGGCCCTTTCATTGACACTTAAGGAAGCTACGTCTCTCTCTATCTATCCACTCCTTCTGTTCTCTTGGACTTTTCTAAATTTACCTTAGTAATGGTCTTGCTAGAAAACCATTCACCCGCTATTTCGATCGTGTTAATTGTGGCTCCCCATGATTTGGTAATAGATTACTATTGACATTTAGTGTCGTGGATTGAAGCGTGATGACCTTCTGATCAATCAAGTTTTGAATCTTATGCTTTAAAATAATTTAATCCTCGATACTATTCCCCACCGCTTCTTAATGATAGGCATAATTTTAATCGGCATGATAAATTTGGGAATTAGGATTGACAGTTTTCGATTGGATAGGTTGTAAATGACCAGCGTCTTTGAATCTTCCAAAGAGTTGGGTATGATTTTTATCCAATGGCGTGAGGTTTCGAGGAGGTCTTTTTTTTTTAGTTTTGTACATGGGGGGTAATAATGATTTTGATTAGTGCTCCTACTTGATGATAATTTGGAGGCGCTTGGACGTTTGCTTGGTTGTTTGGAAGGGCAGCTTGACTATGAGATTTATAATTTGGCTGCGGAACTTGGTATTGGGGTAAAATATTTGGTTGTGGATCTTGGTATTGGAATTGGATATTTGGAAGTGGAGCTTGGTACTGGGGTTATATATTTATAAGTGGAGCTTGGTATTGGGGTTGGGTGTAAAATATATGCTGAAAACTTAGTCACAGTGGAGAGGGGAAAACGTTCTTAGGCTTGAATTTCATCTTCAATTTAGCAATAGAATCAGTAGAGACCATACTCATATCTTTCTTTTTCTTTTTTGGGAACACAAAAGTCCCAAATGATATTATGGTTTTGACAATCTTTCCTGTTTGAATGCCTTCTTCTAGCGATTTCCCAATTTTTACCAAATCTGTAAAAGTTACCCTGACCGCGAATACCGTCCTGGCATAGAATTCTCCCTCATGAGCGTAAGATAAAACTAATACCATTTCCTCCTTAGACATAGGAGGTTGTGCCTTAGCAACTTCTTTTCTCCAATGAAAGGCATAGTCTTGAAAACACTCATAATTCTTCTGCTTGATCCAGTCTAATGAGTATTGATTAGAGACTATTTCAACATTAAATGCAAACCTATCGAGAAAAATTTTAGCCAAAGTTCTCTATCCAGACCATCTTTTCAGATCCTGAGACACGAACTAATCTAAAGCTTTGCCGCTCAAGCTTCGGCTGAATAAGAACATTAGTAATGCCTCATTTCTTTCTATCCCAATTATTTGGTCATAATACCTTCTTAGATAATCCATGGGATTCTCGGTGTCATTGAACACTTCAAATTTATGGACCTTGTATCCTTCTGGCAGATTTACTTTTGTGTGCACACACAGATCATCGTACCCTAAAGCATCATTATCGCCCACCCCATGAGATTCCTTGATCCTCATAATCTCTTTATTCATGGATAACAACTTCTTTTTATGCTCAGCCCTCCATACTTTTTCCTTCTCGTAATAGTCTACCTCAGGATTGGAAAAAGATTGTAGATATCAGGGATATGATGTCATGAGAAGGATTTGGAAGGGTAGCTTGATTTTAAGGATGAGAGGAGATTGGGTGATAGGTGAGGTGGATGTTTTGGAAATTAAGAACATTTTATAGAATTTAAGAGTAGTTTTGTGGAATCTGAGAGGGATTTTGTAGATTTGGAAATGAGTTTTGTTGATTTGGAGATAGATTTTACAGATTTAGAAGTGGATTTTGTGGGTTTAAAAAAGGATTTTGGGGATGTGGGAATGAATTTTGTGGATTTGGAGATGGATTTTGTGGGGTTAGGGATGAATTTTGTAGATGGTAGGAATCTGGGTTATTTTCTTGTGGGTGTTTTGGACAACATGAATTGAAGGATTATTGATTATAGGATCTGTGGGCAACTGGGAAGTGGAGACAGATGATATGTTATTTGGATGGTTCCTAAGAATAGGGGTATTGAGGGGAGGAATTTGGAGTCGATTCCCATGTCCTCCTGGGGCGGGAGGGTTAACGATGATAGTCAAATTAGCTAAATCTCTAGTACGGTTTATCTCTTCTTGAAGCATTTCCAATTTTCTCATAAATTTAGCATTCATCTCACTTTGTTCTGCTATCACATTGTCCCTTAGGGCCAATGCATTATCTTTATCACTTCCAGTCATATTTGACTGATGGTCAGGTGATGGGATTTTATGTACATTGATCAGGTGATGTAAGGATGTTATTCCAGTTTGTTTCAACACAAAGTTGTTTTTTGTTATTTGCAAGTAAAATAACTGAAACGTATATGTGTTAGTTTCCATATGTGATAAATAATGCAAGATATTTGATAAGAAGTAACCACATAGTGTTGTTTTCCTCATAGAAAAACTGATCCACAGGTGCATAGTGGATAAATTTGTCTTTGATTCAAACAAATGAACATAAAGACATAAGGCAATTATATCACATAATAACATTATATTAAATGCATATCCTAGTTTAGGTGACCCTTTTAAGCCAAGAGTTGACCTAGCAAATTTTGTAGAAAATATATGCTTTTTAAAACCAATCTATTATCCCCCAAATCTCTCTCTCTCTCTCTCTCTCTCTCTCTCTATATATATATATATATATATATAAAGGGAACGAAAAACTACAAAAGTAACATAAGAGGGATACAATTCTGTAGGAAAAAAAGAAAATAACATGAAAGAAAGAACAAGCCCCGCACAGGGGATAGAAAACTAGCTCCTAGATGCTCCTTCATTGAACTTTGCATTCTTAGCTTTATCTAGCTCTTTCCATATGTGATATCTGTTGATGATCTGGTGAATCCTACATAATTGTGCTTTGTTCTCGTGGGTCATCTTTCCTATCCTATCAATCTGAGAAACCATACAATTATCCAAATCGACCAGACACTTTCTAGCATCATCAACCTCTTACCTGACATGCTTTAAATCTTCTCTCAACTGGTGTGTGGTGGAGGTATCCTCCATATGCATCTATTGGTGTGTGATCACACTTCTTTGGAATTTTTCCTGAATCCTGTGGAATTAGATCTGATGTTCTAATTTAACATCAATGATTCGAGCGGGTACATTCGGACTCGGAAGCAATGCTCCAGAAAGATTCTTCTTCAACCACTCCTTGTATGTTTTACTAACTTTGGGTTCATACCCGATACGAAAAGAGACTTTCTCTATTTTCCTTCTCTTTTACCCATCCAGTATGTATTTCCTGAGTGAAGTTTCACCTTTTTCACACTCAGTCATGAATCTAAACATAAGAGCCATTTGTTGTGTTACCTGCCCAATTTCAAATTGTCTAAGAATCCTGTTGGGATTATAAGGACGAGTTCTTATGAGTCCTGGAAGTACTAGGAAAGGTCATTCATCCTCCTGAGTAATGTACTTCTCTGGGCAAAGATATCTGATTGACCACGAAATGTTGCCATCACTCAATTCCCCAAAAATCTTGAACCAAAATTCCAGAGACTCTTTTCTCTTATATCTGTGCTAGAACAACCACATGTCCTGAGATGATAGAAGATCTAACCTTCTCAGAGGGTCCGGCTGCCCCACTTTAGAATTTTTCAATAAGTGTGTCATCATCCACCATTGTAACATCAGGCTGATACCCTCTTTGGCATATTTCTAACGCTCGATATATCTCAGTGACTATCATAGGGTTTAAGGTGTGGAACACCTTAGTGAGACCTTAATTCATTTTGTTGAAGAGAGTGTCTATTACCATAGAGACCCTCGGATGGATGGTGCCATTTTCTACTTCTAGGAACACCATTGTTCCAAGTAAGCCCACCACAAAAGCAAATTCTCTTTTCTTCTTCCATTTTTCTTCTCACTAAAATTTATGACCGAACTTCTCAAAAGCGTTATACTTTCCAAATCGGTGAAAAAACTCACGAAAAAATATGTTTTCCCCTTCATATTCCCCCAACTAGGTGTCATCATTGATTACAAAGGCTTTATTGATCTCTTGAAAATTCCACATGCTAGGGACTAGAATATTGTTGTCTGGTGTACTCCTTTTCTTTCTGCACATATCGATGCTTTCATAACAAGTCAAAACTTTTTCAATAGTTGGTGTCAACTCTACTTCCCTGAAGTGAAACACCATGTTGTCGTCATCCTAAAATTTCATCAATACATGGACTATTTCAGGCCAGGCGTCCATCTCTAAAAGCGAAGGTAGATGCCCAACATGCGTACTAGCAATCTCTTTGTATTTTGGATTCATATGAGTCCACCATATTTTTAGGAAACTGTCAGGTTCGGTAACCATCTTGAACATTTTGTACGGGCACAGTTGGGCCATTTCTTACATGAAAGTAAGTAGAATAAGCCTTCCTCTTACCCCAAAAGATAATGGATTGGATTTAAACAAACATATATTTCTTCAACAAATAAACATGATTCATCCGTAATTGACTCGTGGTCAATAGAACAAGATAGGTTTTCTAATGGGCCCAACACCCCCTCACGTATTGGGTCGTCTTAGGCTCATGCCTAGAAGAGGGTGTTGGTTTAGCTCTATCTTGGGTGTCTAGAGTGGGTTTGAACACAGGTTCCCAAGCGGAAAACTTGAT
This sequence comes from Capsicum annuum, assembly GCF_002878395.1. NCBI lineage: Eukaryota > Viridiplantae > Streptophyta > Magnoliopsida > Solanales > Solanaceae > Capsicum > Capsicum annuum. The sequence goes on from NC_061112.1 coordinate 77,432,620, forward strand.
TTTGGAAATACGAACAGCCTCCGACCACCTAACGTGTCGGTAAACCATCGTATTCCCAACACTTGATTTGGAGTTAATCAACAGGGGTCGGGACATCCACTAAACGCCAAAATAGTTTATATATTTCAAATGGGAAGCATGCCATGAAATGCGACAGTTTAATTTCACAAAATTTAAACATATAAGCACATAAACAGTTTAAACATTACAACAGTTAGTAAAAAGAAGCAAATTTAAATATTTGGTTAGAACCTAGTTAAATACCCCTCAACAGAGTCATATTTCTGTTTTATCCCTTTATAACTCAAAAGGATAGAAAATATTGATTACGACTTTTTAAACTATTTCAAAACTTTAAAGAAAATTTCAAAACAATCTAAGAAATCTCAGAGTTGCCATTTGATTTTTTGAGAAAATATCAATAAAACTTTTAAAGAAAATCCTAAGTATTAAAATAGAAAAAATATTTTGGATTTTAAGAAAATCTTGGGTAAGAGGTTCTTATTAACATCTTAGGAAGGTTTTTAAGGTACCTAAAATATCCGCTAACTTGCGGTTATCCGGACTAGTTGAAAATCACCTTTGACTAACTTTGAAAAAGAGAAGTTGGTTTTTGAAAAGAAAGTAATTTTAGGAAAAGACTTGTATACAATAAATTTTGACGACTTAGTAGGAAATTTAACTAAGTCTAAGCAAATAAATAGCACGTAAAAGGGGAAGAGGGAAACTAGAAGACTTAGTTCATTAGCCCAAATCAATAAACCTGTCCTAAGCTAATTTGGGCTTTCGGCCCATCATCATCTGTCCTAATCTAAATTTTGGTCATTGGGCCGTAATCTATCCTAAACTATATTTCCGAGCCCTTTTGGCCAAAAATTTGCTTCACTTGTATTAGTTTACAACTTTGGCTTCGAGGCCCCAAATGAATGATAAGAAGTAAATAAGTAAATAAATACAAGTAAAGCGATAATAGACAAATGAAGCTTTTTGAGTCTCTTAGCTACTTTAACAATGGGTTTTTGACCCATTTTCCTTTTTCTTCCATCTTCCTGCATCCGCACGCCATAGAATTAAATTTTAGACTCTCTTTTGGGATTGATTCAAAAAGATAGGCCTCATTGGACCATTATAAAATGCAACAGAAAGTGTCCATTTGGACTCCAAGGTGGGTTTATTCAAAGAAAAAGATGAAAGAATTAATGCCTACTCGAGACATAACATGACATACTTCAAAACAAAAGAAAATGTCAAGGACCAATTCTGAATGACAATTATGCATAAACTTTTGCACATATATTAAAAATGAGAGTCAACAGATACAATGCAAAGCATGGACAAGTATATATAACTATCCAAATGGAATGAGACAACTAGAATGACAATAGCTTCTCTAAAGTGAAACATACTTCAATAAATCATGCTATGTATGGATAAGTCATACCTAGATAATTTTACTTAGAAATAAAGGGATGATCTTGGATGCAGCGAACTATGAAATACAATCAATAAACCAATATGAAGGTTGTGGGGCCCTAAAATTTGAAGAATAAAGGTAAAAATGCACATCCGACTAAGGAAGCTTATTTCATCCTTCCCTTCTTCTTTAATAATTTTTAAAAGAAAACTTTGACCAATCGAAAAGGGTCATGGAAGGATATTTAGATAAAGCCCTTTTCAAAATATTCACATAAGTTCTTAAAAGATGACTTTGAGGCAACAAACGTAGTTCCCGCTTAAACAGAAAATCAAAACTTCACTGAATCTACACTAGAAATTTAACATATTCCAGATTTAAAAAAAATGAGGACACAAATCCCATATCCCTTCACTGTATTTGGTTGAAATGCTTCATGGACCAAGATGTATCTTTTAGAAAATGAAAGAAAAGAAAGGGAAGAGACATTTAACAGAAGAAAAAACTGAACATAAGGAGAAAACCCAAAGGAGATGACATGAAAACCCTTTATCGAGCCTAAACTTAACATGGTCTAACCGAGAATATGATTTTTCAATCAAAATCAAATTATCAATAGAAAATTTAGAAATACAAATTGGACGAATATCCCTCGAATTTACCTTTATCCACTTTTTAACTATCTACTTTGGACTACAAGCTAAAGGGCTATCGAGGATTCATAAGGTTTTCCATTCATAATGGCAAATAAAGGCAAGGAGAGAATTTATACTAAAGTGAAGAAAATTATGTGTAAGCCAAAGAAAAACCACACATAGCTAAGTGTAGACACCTAATTTTGTTCCTCCCAAAGTTCAATTTATCCATTTTTTACCTCACGTTATCCTACACCCTCACCCATATAATTTTACCTCAATAAAATATAAAAAAATAACAAAACTCAATAAATCCATTCCCTATCCTAACAAACCTTATCCTAACAAATTCAATCCCATCCTAACTACCCTTACCCCACCTCACACCCCATAACCCTACCCCTTTACATATTTTTTTATCCATACCGTGGACCTAGAAATCGACACTCACCTTCCATATATACACAAAAATCCTTCTTTTCTTGGAGAGGTAACTCATGCACACCATCACTATTCACACATCACTCCCACAATCTCTCACCATATACACACAGACTCCATTAGAGATTAGGTTTTTTCTCTCATTTTTTTATTCTTTGCACACTCTCACAGAATACCATGTACACACACACATACTCGTAATACACACCTATATAAGGGAAAAAAATTAATAAATAAAGAGGGATTGAAGAAGGGAGATCGGGAAAGGGATAAGAACATGAATCCACCAGTTTGACTATTTTTTTGATGAACTTTTTTTACTGGGACCAGTTTATGGGTTACCTATTGATCAATTCAAGCTTAAAATGCTAAAATCTCTTGGTCTCCATTGATTTCAAAGCGAATCCAGCCAAAAACTTTGAGATTCATCAGAATCCATTTTGCTCCATCATTTTCGCTTCTGTCCGAGCTCACCGGAGCTCAGACTACACTGGTTTTTGGATTTTTTATTGTGATCGGGTTCTGGGTTCACTATTGTCGTAGTTCGTTTTTGATATCCAATTTCGAGGTCTACGCATTTAAGTTGTATCAACGTTCTTGATTCGAGTTTCGTATTGAGAGTTGTCCCACTGCTTTCGAAAATGGCTTTGTTAGATTACCTTGATATCGAGTTGGATTATGGTGTTGCTGAGATTTTTTATTGGGGAATTACAAATCTGGGGCTTCTTTAATATTATTATCAATCAAAATTGATTATCGAAAGGTCCATTTCTTTAACCCATTCTCTTTTCTTTATCATAATTTGTTGAATTGGCTATGTTTGAGATTGGATGATTTGGTGGATGTTTGATGTCATTAATGTGAAATTCATATGATTACCGTGCTTTAATTGTCGTTCTGTCTATGTTTTTTTATATTGGATGCCGAGTTGAAAATTGATTTGATGACCAAAACATGTGTTAATCATTGGTTAATGGATTCAGGAGATCAAAATTTGATAAAAGATGAGTAAATTAGTTGTTTTGATTCATTGTTATTGTTACTTTGCGTCTAATTGTCAATTCCTCGATAGTATCATAATATGTTGAAATAGATAGGAAAAAGTAGGTTCGGGTAGGCAAAATTTAGGAATAAGTATTTTTCGTATTGAATGTTTGATGTGGAATTTGAGTTGAATAGTTTGGTTTTAGTTCTTGTAATTGAAAATGTATTCTTTTAAGTTGGGGAATGTCCCGTGATCACTTGTCTATATTCATCAGGGAATGCCCCAAAGTATTTTATATTTGGAGGACGTCCGTGATGAAGGTCTAAGGCGTCAGGTAAAGCATTGGAGTGTAGTTTTAGGATTAGTATAGGTTTACTTTTCAATACTTTTTTATTTTGGGTTGTAATAATCAGACTGGACACTATAATTTTGGGATTTGATTTGTTTGATTGATTTTTTTTTGTGTTTTTGAGTGTTTTATACATTCGTAATGTCAAATTAGTCGATACTCTCTACCAATCTAACATGGGCGAACCACAAGATCAAAGGGTGCCTAGCACCTTCCCCTCGGTCAACAGAATTTCTTAGCCGAAATCTTTGTTCGCGGATCAGTTTTACAGTCAAATTATTTTGAAAATAGATTTTCAAAGGTGACTTGGCACACTCGATTTATGTCAAGTGGCGACTCTAAATAATTGAAAAAAATGAATCTTTTTTCGAAACAAATTTTTATATTTTTGTCACTTTAATAATAAAAACCCTCCCAAACTTAAAATAAATCTTTTTTTGGTTAAAAAAGGGGTGTGACAGCTCTGGCACCTCTTCTGGGGACTTTTAAAAATTTGAGCTTATTTTTTGGAGTTGTATCGGTTTAGTTTGGCACTATAGGTATATAGACATTTTGTTTGTGTTTTTTTGTGTTAGTTTTTTTTATCATTGTGGAGTGTCTACGTGCTCTTTGTTTACAGTATTTATCCTACATCTTACCGCTTTTATATCTGGCATCATGTTCATAACCCAAGTCATTCTTTCTTTAATAAGTCCTAGAGTGCACGTCGTGTACACAAACTCTAGTTGAGTCACCCTTATTTTAGGAGGGGAGCCGTCGGACATATGGAGTGGGTGGAAATAAAAGTAACCACTATCGACCATATGCTCCCCCGAATAGCCTTGTTAGTAAATCCCATCATAGATCAGCCTTTAGGTCATACTTATGTGCATCATATTGAGACCTAGCGGGGCCCATTGGTCCTTTATAAGAGACTCACCTCTAAAGCATCCCTATGTGCTAAATATTGTATCTTTGAGGGTAACGTGGTTATTTGACGGACTGATTTGGGAAAGCATGTGTTAGAAGTAAGGTGTCTGAAAAAAGAAGAAAAAAAAGAAGAAAAAGTGAGTCAAAAAGGGTTTTGTAGCTTTTAGTGTTCTTTATGGCTTTTGTTTTCACAATTCAAAAATTCAAAAAGATTTTTTACCTTTTGCACTCATTTTTTGAAAAAATCAAATCAAAAACATCAAAAAGTTTTTTTATTTTATTCCTTTACCATGCATTCATAATTCAAAAGTTTCAAAAATATTTTTTTATATTATCTTTTTAGAAAGAAAATTCAAAAAAAATGGTAAAAGTTTTCTACATTTCATCTAATGAAAATATCAAAAAAAAATTCTTTCAGAGTTGTTGATGTGATTTTTATGTAAAGTGTCAAATTGAAAACTCAAAAAGTATTTTATTGACGTTGTTCATCGTTTGTCTTTGGTTGTGTCTCTTAAGTCAGGGTGCAGTTGGTTATTTAATCTTTAATTGTCCAATCTAGATGAGCTACGTACCCCTGATTCTCCTCTCTCGGGAGTGAGATATGTAGGAAGCCTATTGTTGGTTCGGGGATCTTATTTGAAAAATCCAAAAAGATTTTATTCACTTTTTATTTAGAGTAAGTGTTACATATACATCTTTAAAAGAAAACTACAAAAAGATTTTTCTTTAATACGTTCAAGTTTCATTTTCATATGAAATTCAAAATTGAAACCCCCAAAAAAAATTCTTTGGTAGTCATAGGTTTCATTTTGTATAGGGATTTTAAACGTGAAAAATGTAAAAAGATTTTTGTCGATTCTTTTGACAATTTGTAATTTCCTTTTCTTTTTAAAGTTTCAAGAAAAAGAAAAAAGAAAGGAAAAAGAGTTTTGTTGGTCATTTTGGCAAGACTTCGTGAACTACGCACACCTGATTCTCCTCTTTCAGGAGTAAGATACGTAGGCGCCCTTCTTGGGTTCGGTGATCTTTTAAAAAAAAAAAGAAAAAAGAGAGGTTTTGAAAAAAATATTGAACTCTAATGCATTTGTTACCTCTTATTCTGTTAGTTTAAGGTTGTTGGTTTATGGCATCCTGGCTGGTCCTTCATATCACACCAAATCCAAGGAAGGGTTAGTTATGTCCAAAAGGATATAGAGAGTGATATCATGGATCAAACAAAGAGTCGAGAAATGGAGAGTTTAAAGGAAGAGAATTTGAGACTAAGGCAACAAATGATGGAAATGTATCGAGCTTGGGTCAGTGGGTTGCCTCCTCCTCCATTCCTTACTATTAACCCCACAAATGCCCTGAGTTTTTCATCACAACTGCACGTCCTAATATTGTTGATGCACCACAACATGCCTCAGAATTTATTCCAATCCAAAAGAATCTCAGTACTTCTTCCACTCTTTCTCTAGTACATCAACATAAGCCAACTACATTTACAACACCACATATCGTCTATGATTTTGTTGCTCAATCCTCTGCTGAGACATCCACATTGGCTAGCTGCCCAACAGTTGTGCTTCCCCATGCTATTAGTGGACCCATGCTCGATACTCTTGGTGATCATTGTTATACTCTTAAGCCTACATTTAAGTTAATTGGACCACCAAAATTTCTTAACAAGAAGCCTAGCGTGCCTGAAGATCCAGAGAAAATGGTTGGAAAAATGAAGGGTACAGAAGATGCTATGAAAAGTTCCCTAGGACTAGGGGGTAAAAAGATGTTTCATATAAAAACTAGGGCATGTGTTCAAGTGTTAACCTTTCTTCAATCCTTAAGATATAGAAATTTGAGGAGCAAAATGGACATGAGGAATCCATGAAATATTTGGAACAATATTGCAATCAATTAAAGAAAACTGGAGGAAAGAAGAATGAGAAAGATAAAACTACTATTGAAGTTAGAGAACGGACATATCCAAGAAGACGACATCGTCATTACCATCAGTCTTAAGCCCAAGTTCAATCCCAAGATCTCTATAATAACTTTCGAAGTCCATTATACTCTATTTCCCCACCTCTATATCAAGTATACTACACACAACCATACGTTCAACTCCCTCTTTACTCACAATGGCACGTACCAAAGCCTAGAGTTACTCTCCAACTCCACAAACATATTAAAGCCCTCCCAGGCCCGATGTTCGATCCAAGTCAAACAATGAGAAGAGGCAGAAGCCTAAGGATAGTTTCACACCAATTGAAGAATCATATGCCAGTTTATTCCAAATATTAGTACAGTGGGGCAAGATCACTTCTCTCCTTGGGTATACTCTTAACCTGAATTCAAGAAGTTTTGATTCTACTGTACGATGTGCATATCATTCTGATTTTCAGGGTCACAGTATTAAATATTATCGTGCTTTGAAAAGATGATTCAAGATAAATCAATTATGGTGTAGAATATTAATCGTGGTGGAATCTCTAGTCATGATGATATGCAAACCAATGGCTAAGTTGTTAGACTGAGCAATTGAGAAGTCACCCCTCTCCCTACTAGTAAGAGGTCTGATAGTTTGTGTTGTTTTCTTTTCTGTTTTCTAAATTATTTCAAAGTTGTAGTTCGGGATCTATCTTATTTTGTCCCTGTGTCGTTTATGTTCAAACCTTTCTATCTTTTATTTAAACTAAATGAAGTGTCCCTTTCCCTTTGTGTTTTAAATATGTGTTTGTTTTCTTTACACATCACATTTTATGTTGACTCTAGTGTTATGACATGCCTGCAGAATTTTTAGCCAGATCTTAAAATCTAGTTTGAGCATGAACTTTGAATCAGAGGGCTAAAGTTAGAAAAGTATTTGAGAAAATAGGTAGAGTGCTGAGACATTTGGTGACAAGTTGAAGCCTTTGCTGAAAATTAAGGCAATTATTTTGAGAATCACAAGAATAACTTGGTCATCAATTGAAAGAGATGTCTCAATTTGGTCAAATAGTGGATGTGTGATCCTACATCAAAAGGAACAGAAAATCAGCTCCACGAAAGCATGAGTCATTCGATGTGAGGAATGTACAACAAAGTGGAGTGATATGTTGAACAAAGTGCAAGAGTAGTGATGCACAGACTGATACGCCCAAATTATAACTCTCAGTAGAAAGTGTAAGCAGTTGCTGTCAAATATAGAACCCAACTCGGTTGGGTGTCGAATCCCACAGGGAATACTGTGCTCACTAAGTGTCGTAATTTTTATTAGACTGTTGATCAGAGTTTCTTAACCAAAATGGTTTTTTTTTTAATTTGTAAAATGATAAATTGTAACAAGATTAGTTCAACAAATGATTTTCTCCATATTTCGTAACTTTATGAGATTAATCAAACCAGGGTTATGATCACCAAAATGCCATCATCATTTGGGTTGTGAATTATTTATGAGTTCCACTTAACAAATTCAATTGCAAGAAAGGTTGAATCCTATTCTATATCCATTAGTTTCTCAACCTAAATGGATAGGTTATCCTATAATTTTCTCAAACTCATAGAATGCCTTATTCTTTCAACCTAATTCTCATGTAAGCTAATCCTATTAGGGAATTAGCTATTACTCTAAAGGTTAAGGCCCTTAGAATTTATGTAAACACCTTCTTTTCCCCACAAACACTTTCCTCTCAGACAAGTGGTGTTCTAGGGCTTACTCCTCAAGTTTACAACCAAGAAAAGTCATGAAATTAAAGAAAGGTTTATGCAATTTATTCAATTGTGGAACTCAAATTGATTCCCAACCTATAGATGCATATCACATTAAGAATCCCATAACCCCTAGTTATGAGATTTAACCACAACACTCCATAGAAGATAAAGAATTCATTCTTGTATTATTCATAAATAAATGGAAAGTTTACTTACAAAGAATCCCAAGAATCAGTTCTTGAATCTTCAATGATCAGTTGTTTAATACTAAAATTCCCCAAAGTACTTGGATACTAAGAGGTTCAATAGATGAAAAGAAAACTTGTAAAAGGTAAAAGATGCATTCTTAACCCTAAAAGTTGGTATTTATAACTCCCAGCTAAAAGAAGAATTTAAAATTTAAAAATGGAAAAATCGCATCCTATTTGACGGTCCATATGATGGACCGTCAAAGATCTGACGGTCCACCATCTTTCTCGTCACTCGATTCATTCGAATGGCAGTTTTTGGATAACATCTGACGGTCCACATGGCGGTCCGTCGATGGACTAATGGTCCGCCATCTTTACCATCGTGGAGTCCTTTTGGAAGGCAGCTTCCGGATAAGAACTGACGGTCAATCTGGTGGTCCATCCCAAGATTGATGGTCTACCACTTTGACCGTCACAGATTTCCTCTAGAGAACAAGTTTTGGATAAGCGTTGACGGTCAATCTGGTGGTCCGTCCTATGTCTGACGGTCCACCACCTTGATTGTTACCAAGTCCCTCTGAGAAATAGTTTCTAGATAAGTGTTGACGGTCCATCTGGTGGTCCGTCACATGTCTGACGATCTGCCATATTGTCCTTCACTCGAATCCTCTGGAGGCCTTGTTCTGGTTCAACTTGACGGTATATATGGTGGTCCGTCGTAAACCTAACGGTCTGTCATTTTGACCGTCGATTCCTCTTTTCTGCTACTTTTTCTAGTTTTCTTCTGTGGTTATCTCCTTTCACTAAAATACTAAAAACCTTCATTAAATATCACTTTGGTTGCTTGAAAACATACAATTTTCCTAAGAAAATGATGCTAAATATTTCGTAAAACACCGGAACATCAACACCCTCAACTTAAGATCATTGCTTGTCCTCAAGCAACTGAACACCAAATTGTGCACATGAATAATAAAATGGCAGGCAACCAACTATTGAAATATTCTCTTATGCAAACATTCACTCATCAGCTTAATCTCATGCATTTAACACAACAGAATCCACACCCAGCATTTTTTATAATTCAGCATACAAGCATGAATGTTACATCCCACAGATAAAAGCAAATTCAATAAAACTTTGATTGCCCTCACCACAAAGAAGTCCACCACTCATTATATGATGTGGACACTGTCCAACTCTCACACTCACAAAAAAAATTTCAAATATTGCGTAAGTACCCATATTGACTCACTAGGATCAAATAGGTCTTTTCAAGGCTTACAACAAGGTTTGGGATTAGGTGGGGTATGTTTCCGAGTGAAGTGACTCATTGAAACTTAACTCTCCTTGCCTTAGCATACTTTCACCCTCAATCTGCTACTTATGTCTTTTTTTTGAATAGAAGAACCAGTCGCCCTCAAAGTATGCTAATGCAGGCAGTGACCAATTGTTTCTAATTGGATTCTAGCTTACACTCCATTGAGGTCTTTCATTTTTTGACACTAGACACCCTCAACTTAGATGCTTCATCTAAGTTAAAATACACAATGTTAGCATTTTGCTAAGTTCAGAGTTGTATGTTAAATTCCTATAGAGAGTTACTAATAGGGGTAGGAGGTTAAACCAATTCTTAGAGGTACAAGATGGGTTCAAACAAGAACAATCTTTTAGGCTGGGTTGCTTCTTTAGGTTAGAAGGTTTAGAACTTCAAGGAGGCCTGTTATCCTATCCTAATGACTCCACTAGAAGATTGTATCAATGGCTTGGGTAAGTTCTAGGTCTTATCCTATGAAAGAACTGCAAGTAAATCCTCACACCCACAGGCATCGAAGTTAAACATCCTTTACAATTCTCAGAATGTTCATTACATGATTCATGCACTTTACAGACCAATACTGAATACAGAACTACTAATGGTTATTTGCACATGCTTAACTGAAAAAGTAAATAATTACAGACACATGTTCAAAGTCTTATGCCAACATCATTCATTCTCCATATTTACAACTAAGTGCTGAAACGAAACCAATTCATAGATTGACATTAAACACTTATTTGTACATTACGCTTTGTAGAATTTAAATGCAAAAATAAAAACAACCTAGACATGCCGCTTCTACTAGATAGCATATGATTAGATTCAGAATATCAGCAACAACATCTAACTATGGTATAAATATTCCCACCCCCACACAGAAAAATATACATTGTCCTCAAAGCAATAAATTACAGTACATGAGAATTGGGATATTTACGTGGCCTCTCACTCCTTTGAGGCACCTGTCATGTGTGGTGAGTCTCCATCATCCTCAACCTACAAAATGTTGGCCCCTATGGTGGTAGGAGCACTCACAACTTCACCCTTGACATTTTGAGGGATGGTTTCCCTAATTAAACCTGCACTTCACCCTCTTTTTGGGGCAGCACTAGTAGAGAATCCTGCCGCTTTATTTTATTATTATCTTTGCTTCCTTTCAGCTTCCTTCTTTGATTTCTTCATAGCTCTCTTCAGGTTGTGCTGGTCTAACTCCTCAGGTCACATTGCTTCTCTCTTTCTCCTTTTTTCTTCTTTCCTTGCTGCTTGTTCATCCATTTGTTGCTTGTCTTTATCCTTCACTGGTCTACCCATCAGATCCAGAATACCTTCATCATCATTACTTACCGCCAGAGTCAGATCAAATGCAGGCGGTTGTGATTGTTTCTTCTTTAACTCAGCTATGTTAGCCTTTGCCTGGTCAAATTCAGCCATGAGCTTGGCAAGATCAAGAAGAGATAGTGAATCTAGTCTTTTGTTGATGCAAGCTTCCATGTTATGCATCCTCACTTGAATAGTTTGAAATGGCCTAACTACTTTGACCATGATTTCATCCATAAAAGGTTTGAAATCTCCAGCCCACTTTTCTAACTGCTTCTGGAACCGCTTTTGATTCTTCACAACTTTGACAAAATTCACTGGGTTGAATCTGTATTCCGTAAAATCTGCTCCACTAGCAAACTGTGTAGAATCTAACCCTGCAGACATACCCTGGGGTACATAATTAGGAGGCACATATGTGGTAATGGGTAAAGGCATACCTTCAGGCATTTCTGTGGCTTCAGGAACTAGTACATATTGAGACTGATGTGTTGGAGGCTTGTTCACTTGAATGTCAAACTTCAAATCGTCTCTGGACTTCTTAATGTCCTATTTATGAGTGGCTGAAACTTCATTATCAATGCTTCGAATCAGTGGCACACAAGCTTATTTGCATAATATAGTAATCAAACATGGGAAAGGTATGGAAGTAGTCTGCTTATGTTCCCTCACAAACATCTCGTCCACAATTAGCTGGGCAAAATCAATGTCCAAACCTGAAATCAAATTGGCTACCATCACAGAACTGTGATTATCCAGGTTTTCATCTCCTTTAGTTGGCATTAACCTCAATCGAACAACAGCCCACCAGAACTTAGCCTTGAAACTAAGTGTGAATTTTGCAATGCATTCTTTGGGGTTAGTTTCCCAGGATAGATTTCCATCATCAGTGATCAATGATGCTGCCCAACATCTCTGGACAAAAGTATTTCTTATTCTATATTCGAAATCAGGGACAACAGGTGGAGCTTCGTATGCTGGCCCAAACAACAATTTGTTGATAGTTCGGGCCGAGATATCAACAACAACTCCTCGGACTGGAATAGACTCCCTGTTTAGTCTATTCAAAATTAGAGTTCCCTTTAGACATTCAGCTTTTACCAGAAAAATATAATTTTCAAAGAATTTCCTTACCCAATTTGGTTGGTACTCCCCTGGTGGCGTGCTCATCCATGCCAATCCATAATCATTGAATCAACGTTCTAGTTTCAGATATTCATGAAGCTTCATGGCCATAATTTGATGTTCTTTAGAGAATGATCTCTGGATCCCTCAAGCAGTAGGATGAAACCCATCATAGAACTCTTTTTGTGCTCCCTCAATTTTCCACCTAATAGCATCTCGTACTTAGGGATCCTTCCGTTTGATCACATTTTCAGCTTCAGGTTTAGGGACTTCTCCTTGGTTCTCCACATTAGCCGCTTCAGTTTCACTTTCTATAGGTAATGGTTGATTGAAGTAATTGTCGCTTCATCTGGGCTTGAATTGGTGAAACTAATGTTGTTGTCACTCCTCTCCTCAGACTGGATGATGGCTTCTCTTTTCATTTGCCTGGTGTTATAGGCCGGTGCGGATATGTTTCTACCTTGCTGAGATTTTTCTCCCTTGGTTTGTGTATTTTTAGGAGCCATGTCACCTAAAAATGGATTAAGAAATTAGTGTAAGGTAAAACATAGGAAAAATAGTTCACAGTGAGGCCTGACGGGAGATTTGATGGTTCACCAGTGGTGGGACGGTCCGTCAGATCCACCATCAGCTTTATCCAGTATGTTTCATTTTTTTGACTTTTGGGACGGTCAACTTGGTGGTCCGTCGAAAACTTGACGGTCCACTAGTCTGACAGTCAAATACAATCCAGAAACTCATTGTCTTTGACCTTTGGGATGGTAAACTTGGTCGTCTATCACAAAGTTGACGGTCCGCCATGTTGACCGTCTGACCTTCGTCCTAAGGAACATTTATGGGTTTGACTGATTTTCAGCGCAGCTTAAGATCAAATCAATTTTTAGCTTGAGCAACAGCATTAAAACAACATTTTAAGCAAGACTTCAATTACTAAATCAAACTTAAGCATAAATCATTCAAACTCAACACCATTAGACTAAATCATGAAATAATCCGTGCCCTTACTCTTCAAATGAACAAGAGAAAAGAAGTAAATGCTCATACCTTGATGTTGCAGTATTCTACTTGCTTGAGACTTCAGAGATTAAACTATTTGCAACTTCTATCACTTTTGTTACTCTTTAGTTTGTAATGGGGATAGGGAAAGAATGACCTAGCTTAAATAGAAAAGTGATAGAGGAGTGGAGGAGTCTCAGATAGGATAACTCAGTTCAGGTTCTTTGAATCTTGGAGAAGTGGAAAAATCAAAGGTCATGGAATGGTTATAATGAGTGTACCCGCTCAATTTTATTCTTAAAATCTCATTTTGGGTCAAATACGGAGTATTTATAAAGAGTACCGATTTAAACCAACCCAATTCAAAATTAAGGTTAAAGTGACGGTCGAATTGATGGTCCGTCATAAGTGTGACGGACCACTACTGGGAACGTCACTCCTCAATTGATTTGATGAGTTTCTATTTTAGTGTGACGGTTAATGGGACGGTCAACCACAGTTGTGACGGTCCACCAAATTGGCCGTCACTACTTACCAGAATGCAGGTCAGCAATCTCGCTTCTGACGGCTGCTTTGAGGGTCCACCATATACTTGACGGTCCGCCACTCATGCCGTCATGCCCTATCCAGTGAATGCATTTTCCTGTCTATTTTTGATGGATGAGTGTGGTGGTCTGTCAGTAGTTTAGTGGTCTATCAAGTGTACCATCGAAACTTTCCAGTAGCTCAAATGCACCCAACTTTCCTCTTTACAACACTTCTGGTCCTTCACACTTCATAAACACATCAAAATTTCCCAAAAATATAAAATCGACTCTACTTATGGTTACAACAACATGTTTTGGGTTGCCTCCCACTAGCGCCTGATTTAACTTCATGGCATGACTTAGGTATCTCGAATACTCAGACTTCATAGAGGTAAAAGACATCAACACTTTTTATTAGGTCTTTTGGACCAATATAAAGTTTAATTCTTTGCCCATTCACTTTGAAGACACTACCATCTTTGTTTTCAAGCTCGACTACTCCAGATGAGTAAACTTGGCTAATTTTAAATAGGCCTGACCATTTAGACTTCAACTTACCCAAAAATAGCTTCAGTCTAAAGTTGAAAAGAAGGACCAAATCACCTTTCGTAAATTCTCTCTGTGTAATACTTTAGTCATGGCATTTATTCATCCTTTCTTTGTACAAGTCATCTCTTTCATAATCTCTGAGATTGAATTTGTCCATCTCATTAATCTGCTCCAATCTTAGATCAGCTGCTTCCTTCCAATGCATATTCAGCCTTTTTAGAGCCTACAAGGCCTTATGTTCCATCTCAATTAGCAAATGACATGCCTTCCCATAAACTAGATGATATGGTGACATACCAATTGGTGTCTTAAAAGCAGTTCGATATGCCCACAAGGAGTCATCGAGCTTTCGAGACCAATCTTGCCTACTGACATTCACAGTTTTGGTGAGAATGGCCTTGATCTCGCGATTCAAAACCTCCACTTGCCCACTAGTTTGTGGGTGATAAGGAGTTGCTACACGGTGTTGTTTTACTCCATACTTCGCCAGCACAGCCCTGAAGGCTTTATTGTAGAAATGGGATCCCCCATCACTTACAATTGTTCTTGGTACTCTAAAGCAGGAGAATATGTTCTTTTTCAGAAATACCATAACTTTTTTCCCTTCATTGTCAGCCAACGCCACAGCTTCTACCCATTTTGATACATAGTCTACAGCTACTAGGATGTATTTTAATCCATACGATCTTACAAATGGACCCATGAAGTCAATGCCCCATACATCAAATAACTCTACTTCCATCATCTTGGACATTGGTCCCTCATGGCGTTCGGAGATTGATCCTTGTCTTTGACATTGATCACATCTACGAATGAGCTCATATGTATTTCTGAATAGTGTGGGCCAATAGTAGCCACTCTACAGTACTTTCTGAGCAATGTGGTCACCTGCATGGTGACCACCAATAGGTGAAGCGTGGGATGCTTCTCAAATATTTAGCATCTCCACATCTAGTACACAGTGCCTAATAACACCATCTGTATATCACCGAAAAAGATAGGGCTCATCCCAGAAATACTGGGTAACATCATAAAGGAACTTTTTCCTTTGGTGAAAGGAAAGATTATCTAGCATCACCTCACTTACCACGTAGTTTGCAAAATCAGCATACCACAGAATCTGCTCAAACTTAGCAGGTAGTATCTTCTCATTCGGAAAGGAATCATCAATATCTAACTTGTCCTTGATTGATTGTTCGCATTCAATTATGGATAAGTGATCAGCCACCTGAGTTTCGCACCCCTTGCGATCCTTTACCTCAAAGTCGAATTATTGAAGCAACGATACCCACCGAATCAATCTTGGCTTCACATCTTTCTTAGCCATTAAGTACCTTAGAACTACATGATCCGTGTGGACCACCACCTTAGTCCCTAGCAAATACGCCCTGAATTTTTCAAAGGCGTAAACCACAGCCAGAAGTTCTTGTTCAATGACAGTGTAGTTCTTTTGTGCCCCATTCAGGGCTTTGCTGGCATAGTAGGTTGGATGAAACAACTTATCCTTTTTCTGGCCCACCACAGCTCTAAGTGCCACCCCACTAGTATCGCACATTAGTTCAAACGGCTTTGTCCAGTCGGGAGAAATAATAACTAGAGCCTTCTAACTTTAGCTTAATGTATTCAAATGCCTACCTGCAGTCATCATTAAAAGAGAACTTGACCTCTTTTTCAAGAAGTTTGCACAATGGGTTTGCAACCTTCGAGAAATTCTTTATAAATCTGCGATAGAATTCTGTATGTCCAAGAAAGCTATGCACTCCTTTTATAGAGATGGGAGAGGTAGTTTCTCGATAACCTCAACTTTGGCCTTATCCACCTCAATACCTTTCGTAAAAATTTTATGACGTAGAATAATGCCCACTTTCACCATGAAGTGGCATTTTTTCCAGTTAAGGACCAGGTTAAACTCTTCACACCGCTGTAATGCTTGACTTAGATTCAGCAAGCATAAGTCAAAGAAATCTCCAACCACTGAAAAATCATCCATAAACACCTCCAAGATGTCTTCAACCATATCAGAGAAAATCAACATCATGCACCTCTGGAATGTAGCCAGTGCATTACATAATCCAAAGGGCATCCTTTTAAAAGCAAATGTTCCATATGGGCACATGAACGTCGTTTTCTCCTAATACTTAGGAGCAATGGAGATCTGATTATACCCAGAATACCCATCCAAGAAATAGTACCCGCCTCTGCCTGCCAATCGATCAAGCATCTGATCCATGAATGGCATTGGAAAGTGATCTTTCAGTGTCCACGAATTTAGCTTTTGGTAGTCCATACACACCCTCCAACCTGTGACACGCCTAAGTAGAATTAGCTCGTTCTTCTTGTTGGCCACTACCGTCATGCCCCCTTTCTTGGGCACACACTGTACAAGACTCACCCATTTACTATCTGAGATTGGGTACACCACCCACATATCTAGCCACTTGATGATTTCATTCTTCACCACCTCTTGCATAGGTGGATTTAGGCGATGCTGATGCTCAATAGTAGGTACACAATCTTTCTCTAACAAAATCTTGTGCATACATATGTCAAGAGGGATACCAATGATATCTGTAATATTCTAACCAATAGCTCTCTTGTATCTCTTAAGAATAGAGATGAGAGCTTCCACCTGTTGTTCATCGAGATCAGTAGCAATAATAACTGGCAGCGTATTTCCACTATCCAAGAACACATACCTCAGATGACTAGGTAGCTCCTTCTTGTCTAACATTGGTGGCTCTTCAATGGATGGCTTCACTGGTGGTGATGGTCGATTCTTAAGGTCAAGATTCAGCTTATTGGGGGCATAATAATATGACCCCATTCCTATCAAACCATAGATAGTTTCTTTGTACTCATCAATATCCTCACAATCAAAGTTTATGAGCACAACAACCAATGGCTTAGTAGTAAGCTGCTCCTCCAAAGATAATTCGAGCTCTTTCTCATAATAAATATCAACTATAGAGAACACATTCATTTCTTTGGGCTGCTTCATTGATTTGCATACATCGAAATGCACCACTTCGTCGTTCATCCAGAATAAAAGCTTATTTGCTCACAGATCAATAAGCACACTTCCAGTTGTGAGGAAAGGTCAACCCAAGATTATGGGCACATCGAAGTCCACCTCTTAATCTAAAATAACAAAATCTACAGGAAAAATAAAGGTAGCAACCCTTACTAGTACATCATACAGAACCCTAACAGGCTATTTTACCGACTTATCTGCGATTACAAGCCGCATGTTGGTTGGTGTAGGATCTCCCAACACCAACTATTTATAAATGGCTAGCGGCATCAAATTAATGCTAGCCCCGAGATCACATAAGGCCTTGGCAAAATCCAAAGACCCCACCGTACAAGGAATAGTGAAGGCTCCCATATCTGCCTTCTTCTGAACTAATGACCTTGTAGTAATCGCACTACAATAATGGAGATTATCAACTGGATCATAACTTGCTGCTCTCTTCTTTGTCAAAAGGTCCTTCATGAATTTGGCATACCCTGGCATTTTCTCCAGTGACTCAACCAAAGGCACATTTATAGTTAGCTGCTTCAACATAGATATAAATCTATTAAACTTCGTGTCGTCAATCTTCTTTTTCAATCTTTGAGGGAAGGGAGGTGGTGGTTTTGGCAAAGTTTTAACCACAACTTTCTTTTCCTTGTCCATTTTTTGTTCAAATGTAACAGTCTGCTGACAATCAAGTACAGTATCTGGAATAACCCTATCTGATCCTGCAGATTCCACAAAATTATCAATATCAGCTTTATCCGCATCTTCTACTATCACATCAACTATCGGCTTACCTACACATTGGCTCTCCAACACCTTACCACTTCTAGTGGTAATTCCCATGCACGATTCATCCTTCTTAGGATTTTAGACTGTGTCACTAGGTAATGTACCGGCCTTCCTTTAATTAAGTGCCACCGATAATTGGCCCATTTGCTGCTCTAATTATTTGATCAACGTAGAATATGAGTCAACCAGTTGGTTCATCTAAGATAAATTAATTTTTACCTCAAGTACTCCAGCGTTGGTTGCTTCTACTCCCTTCAATAACTTAGACATCATGTCCTCTATGGACATCTTCCTAGAACTAGACGTAGCTGCATTATAACTTCCAGGAGGAATGTATAACCCACTCCTGTTATTTTTGCTTTTCTAATTTGCTTGGTCACAATCCTTGTATCCGATTCGATCATAATAGTTTCGACCTTGGTTTCCTTGGCCACTTCCTTGGAAACCCCCCTGATTGTTTAAGTAATTCACTTCCTCTTTGAAATCGGAGTCAGCTCTTCCCTGTGATGCAACATCTTTAACCTTCTCTGTCTTCCCTGATAATAAATGCTTAGTGAGAAGGTCCATCTGTATTTTTATGTGAGCCATATCTTGCTCACGTTCCTCTTCCCTTCGCCTTTATTCTACAGTCATACCAATAGATACAGTAGAGCTTATTACCTTAGAATCCCTAGTATGCCAAGCTCTACTCTACTTTATCATACGATCTAGCATCTCAGATGCCTCAAGAAAGGTGAGATCCATGAATGACCCACCCGCAGCATTATCTACCACTAGCTTGGTCACTGAATTCAAGGATCTATATAATATCTCCATCAAATAGACATTTGTCATCTGATGATTTGGGCACCATGTAAGCTTCTTCTTGAATCTCTCCCAAGTCTCGTGGAGAGCCTCAGTTGGAAGCTATCTGAAATTGCTTATCTCATCTCTCAATTGTGCTTTCTTGGATGGCAGAAAGAATCTTTCTAGGAAAGCATCTTTTAGTTGCCTCTAATTGGTGATAGAGTCGGGATTTAGCCCATTTAGACATAGAGTTGCCTCTCCAGATAAAGGCAATGGAAATAAGAGCAGACGAATTTCATTTTGACCAACCCCTGGATTGTCAAATGACTTGCATGTTGAGATAAAATTAATCAGATGCATATTTGGATCATCGCCTGCAAGTCCACCAAATAACCCTTTGAGTTGCAGAAGCTGGATCATAGTGCTAGTAATGTTGAAATTGGCCCTGGGTGCTAAAGGCGAAGGAATAATATCCCCTGTGGCACCAGACCCATCCAGTTCATCATCAAAAGCAAACTGCACAGCTCTACGTTCGGGTCTCATTCTAGCATAGCGATCTCTGTTGACAGGTGGAGCCAAATCATCTGGACGCCTTGGATTTAATAGCTCATCATCACCCAGATCTTCATCATCAGGATTTGGTACCCAACCTGGGTTATCAGCGTTCTGCTGATTTACTTGTGCAGCTGCCAATGCAACTAACCTAGCCTGCTCCTGTTGAGCAGTTATTCTTTTAAGGTCTCATTGCGCATCCATTCTACCAATGAGATATGGTTTAGGATTTATAGGTAATAATGGTTGACCCGATCTCTATGTATTTGGAATGCACAAGAGTCAACCTGTTCAAAACAAAAACAACAAACAAAGTAAATTTTGAGAATCTTTGACCAAAGGGTCTATTAACTATTACAAACTTAGTTGACAACCATATTCCCCGACAACGACACTAAAATTTGATACGCCCAAATCAAAACTCTCAGTAGATAGTGTAAGCGATCGTTGTCAAATATAGAACCCAACTCGGTTGGGTGTCGAATCCCACAGGGGATACTGTGCTCACTAAGTGTTGTAATTGTTATTAGACTGTTGATCAGAGTTTCTTAACCAAAATGGGGTTTTTTTTTAATTTGTAAAATGATAAATTTTAACAAGATTAGTTCAACTAATGATTTTCTCCATATTTTGTAACTTTATGAGATTAATCAAACCAGAGTTATGATCACCAAAATGCCATCATCATTTGGGTTGTGAATTATTTATGAGTTCCACTTAACAAATTCAATTGCAAGAAAGGTTGAATCCTATTCTATATCCATTAGTTTCTCAACCTAAATGGATAGGTTATCCTATAATTTTCTCAAACTCATAGGATGCCTTATTCTTTCAGTCTAATTCTCATGTAAGCTTATCCTATTAGGGCATTAGCTATTACTCTAAAGGTTAAGGCCCTTAGAATTTATGTAAACACCTTCTTTTCCCTACAAACACTTTTCTCTCAGACAAGTGGTATTCTAGAGCTTACTCCTCAAGTTTGCAACCAAGAAAAGTCATGAAATTGAAGAAAGGTTTATGCAATGTTATTCAATTATGGAACTCAAATTGATTCCCAACCCATAGATGCATTTCACATTAAAGATCCCATAACCCTAGTAATGAGATTTAGCCACAACACTCCATAGAAGATAAAAAATTCATTCTTGTATTATTCATAAATAAATGGAAAGTTTACTTACAAAGAACCCCAAGAATCAATTCTTGAATCTTCAATGATCAGTTGTTTGATACTAAAATTCCCCAAAGTACTTGGATACCAAGAGGTTCAACAGATGAAAAGAAAACTTGTAAAAGGTAAAAGATGCATTCTTAACCCTAAAAGTTGGTATTGTATTTATATATCCCAGCTAAAAAGAGAATTTAAAATTTAAAAACGGAAAAACCGCGTCTCATTTGACGGTCATATGATGAACCTTCAAAGATCTGATGGTCTACCATCTTTCTTGTTACTCGATTCATCTGAATGGCAGTTTCTGGATAACATCTAACGGTCTACCTAGCAGTCCATCGATGGACTGATGGTCCACCATCTTTACCTTCGTGGAGTCCTTTTGGAAGGCAGCTTCTAGATAAGAACTGACGGTCAATCTGGTGGTCCATCCCAAGATTGATGGTCCACCACTTTAACCGTCATAGAGTTCCTTTGGAGAACAGGTTCTGGGTAAGCATTGATGGTCAATCTGGTGGTCCATCCTATGTCTGACGGTCCACCACCTTGATCGTCACCAAGTCCCTCTGAAAAGTAGTTTTTGGATAAGTGTTGACGGTCTATCTGGTGGTCTGTCACATGTCTGATGGTCCGTCATATTGTCCATCACTCGACTCCTCTAGAGGCCTTATTCTGGTTCAACTTGACGGTATATATGGTGGTCCGTCGTAAACCTGACGGTCCGTCATTTTGACCGTTAGTTCCCCTTTTCTGCTACTTTTTCTAGTTTTCTTCTGTTGTTATCTCCTTTCACTGAAACACTAAAAACCTTCATTAAATATCACTTTGGTTGCTTGAAAACATACAATTTTCCTAAGAAAATGATGCTAAATATTTTGTAAAACACCAGAACATCACAGACTCAGTCAAAGTTAATGCTTAAAAGATGTCATAAATGATTTTCATCTTTTACTTTCATATTACATGATATATACTTACATTTTCAAGGATTGATATGACCAAGGCTTTTCATTCTGCTACCCAAACATCGTGTCATCCTTTGTTTACCCCATTTGAGATTTAGTCATATTTTCTTTCATACATCTCTTTTGGAATTAAGATAGAGTAAGCAAAGCTCAAAAGAAAAGTGACGAGCAAAACAGTAAAGTCAGAAAATTTTCAAAAAAAATGAAAAATGTGTCCAAAAATAAAGAGAAGAGAAGAGCGTCAAGAAAAATAGAGTTAGAAAGGTTTTAAAGAGAAAGTCAATAAAAGATCAAATCAGATCAAAAGTAGAGCAAGATGCCGGAACTAAATGTGACCTGATTCTCCTCTTCGGGGGTAAGATACGTAGGCTACCCTACCCAGGCTTGGTCCAACCAAATGAACAGTTTAGAATCACCCAGTCAAAAAAAACTGGGGCATGAGTTAATCCTCATTATTTGAGTCGATTACAAAAGTTTTAAGTCCTACCCCACTTCAAGTGTCCTTTGGGCCTCATATCATTGTTTCTTTCAAAACCTTATCCTAAAACCAAGTTACAACCAAAGAAAGACCTTCAGATCAATCTTTGAGCGTGTTAAGGCTAAGCATGCAATACATATGATAATAAATTTTGGGAACTACTTGTCTTCCTCAGCACAAGGAATCAAGAGAGAAATAAAAATGAGAGTTTTATTGGTGAAAATCCCCACGGGCATCGTAAGATGATGGTAAGTTGAGAGAGATAAAAATAAGAGAATCTTATTGGTGAAAACCCCTACGGGCACCGTAAGGCGACAATGAGTTGAGATAAATAAAAATAAGAGAGCCTTAATGGTGAAAAATCCTCAAAGATGCCATAAGGCAAATGGTGAATTGAGAAAAAGAAAATGAGAGAGGCTTGTTGGTGAAAGCCCTTGAAGGTGTCACCAGCTGAAAGAGGTCTTAAATACAATTGACCTAAGAAAACAACTCAATTTCAAGGCCTTTAACTCAACAACAATTGGTAGAAAGTTTGGATGGAAGATCAGACAGTTTAATCCAAAATGCATGGCATAATCATTAGAGTCGACTGTCATTTTTAGATAATTTCTTCATTTCTTTGTTTCAAACGGGGACATTCATTGTCTTTTTTTTCTTCTCTTTATCTTTATTTTATTTTTCTTGAGTCAGTTATCCCAAATAAATATCATTGTCATTTTTCTATGGTCTTTGAGTCAAGTCCATGCCAAAACAAGTGAGAAAAGATTTCAAAATTGGCTACCAATTTCTTCAATTACAGAAAGCGAGACAAAAGGCCAGCATATGAAAAGGACATGATTGTGAGCTAAAATAAACCATGCAAAAGTTTTGTCAACATGAAATAAAACTCATGGAAATACTAAGGTTTAAAGGGTTTATCTGAGAAGCATGGAAAAGCAAAGATACTGTGTTTATTTTAGAGTCACTCTTAATAATCTGAGTTTGGGTCTATGACACGACAAAGCAGGGGCAAGTGCTAGCAATCTGAAACAAACTATATGGAATGAACACTGGAGCAGGTGTCGGGATAGGCAAGTGCTGCAAGCCACCACTAAGTTTTTAACTGACAAATTTTTCTTTGATAAAACAGGGGCAAGGTTTTTGTTCAGTAAGCTCATCTACCCTTGGAAAAGCATATCCGTGGGAATTTACTTTATGTTCAGGACCCTCCTAGAAAATGAGAATTTACTTTATGTTCAGGACCCTCCTGGAAAATAGAAATTTATTTTATGCTTAGGACCTTCCTGAAAAATGAGAATTTACTTTTTGTTCAGGACTCTCCTGGAAAAAATAGAAATTTATTTTATGTCCAGGACCCTCCTAGAAAATGGGAATTTACTTTCTGTTCAGGACCCTCCTGGAAAATGAGAATTTACTTTCTGTTTAGGACCCTCCTAGAAAATAGAAATTTATTTTATGTTCAGGACCCTCCTGAAAAATGAGAATTTACTTTCGGTTTAGAACCCTCCTGGAAAATGGGAATTTATTTTATGTTCAGGACCCTCCTAGAAAATGGGAATTTACTTTCTGTTCAGAACCCTCCTGGAAAATGGAAATTTATTTTATGTTCAAGACCATCCTCAAAAATAGGAATTTACTTTCTGTTCAGGACCCTCCTGGAAAATGAGAATTTATTTTATGTTTAGGACCCTCTTGAAAAATGAGAATTTATTTTATGTTCAGGACCCTCCTGAAAAATGAGAATTTACTTTTTGTTCAGGACTCTCCTGGAAAAAATAGAAATTTACTTTATGTTCAGGACCCTCCTAGAAAATGGGAATTAACTTTATGTTCAGGACCCTCCTGGAAAATGAGAATTTACTTTCTGTTCAGAACCCTCCTGGAAAATGGAAATTTATTTTATGTTCAGGACCCTTCTGAAAAATGAAAATTTATTTTATGTTCAGGACCCTCCTGGAAAATGGGAATTTACTTTCTGTTCAGGATCCTCCTGGAAATTGGAAATTTATTTTATGTTCAGTACCCTCCTGGAAAATGGAAATTTACTTTTTGTTCAGGACCCTCCTGGAAAATGGGAATTTACTTTATGTTTAGGACCCTACTGGAGAATGGAAATTTATTTTATGTTCAGAACCCTCCTAGAAAATAGGAATTTACTTTCTGTGCAGGACCCTCTTGGAAAATGGGAATTTATTTTATGTTCAGGACCCTCCTAGAAAATGAGAATTTACTTTCTGTTCAGAAACCTTCTGAAAAATAGGATATTATTTTCATAAAAAATGAAGTCATTCTTTATTATAGTCCTTGTTTGGTAATTCAAGCAACATTTGTAAGGAGAAGTACTTCCTTGTTTGGGTAATTTAAATGATATTTGTAACGAGACGCACTTCCTTGTTTGGATAATTCAAGCAACATTGATAAGGAGACACACTTCCTTGGTTTGGTATTTCAAGTGACATTGGTAAGGAGACGCACTTTCTTGTTTAGGTAATTCAAACAGTATTTGTGAGGAGACGCACTTCTTTGTGTGGGTAATTTAAGTAACATTTGAGCTCTCCTGAAGAACAGGGTGAATAAATGAAAAGTCAAGCAACATGGTGAAGAAGTTGAAAGTCAAGCAACAAGGTGAAGAAATTGAAAGTCAACATATTGAAAAATAGCAAGTCAGGAACCCGCCTGAAGAACAGGGTGAAGAAGTTGAAAACCAAGCAACAAGTTGAAGAAATTGAAAGTCAGGAGACTGCCTGAAGAACAGGGTGATGAAATAGCAAGTCAAAATTCAAAGAAGCTGTATAGATAGGATTTTTGTAATTTCATTTATGTTTTTTTTAACTTGTAATTTTCATTTTTAATGTAATGATAGAGCTGTGGACCGGAACCTCGACGAGACCTCACTCGACTCTCCAACTCGGTATAGTTTCCCTCCTTCTAATCATTTGAGATACCTGTGATTTGAGTCACTCATAACTTAGGTAGGTAGGGTGTCCTAAGTCTAACTCGGTTGTCCTTCTTTATTTTGTTCCCTCCTTTTGAATAATGGTCGGGACAAAATTTTGTCTCGTATCTACTTATTTTTCTGAAAACACTTTGTGTTTACATTCAAAGGGGACATGTTGTAGACACCTAATTTTGTCCCTCCCAAAGTTCAATTTATCCATTTTTTACCACACATTATCCTACACCCTCACCCATATAATTATACCCCATAAAAATATAAAAAAATAACAAAACTCAATAAATCCATTCCCTATCCTAACAAACCTTATCTTAACAAATTCTATCTCATCCTAACTATCCTTACCCCACCTCACACCCCATACCCCTACCCTTTTACATGTTTTTTTATCCCCATCATGGACCCCACTAGAAATTGACACTCACCTTTCATATATACATAAAAATCCTTCTTTTCTTGGAGAGGCCACCCATGCACACCATCACCATTCACACCTCACTCCCATAATCTCTCACCACATACACACAGACGCCATTAGAGATCGGGTTTTTTTCTCTCTTTTTCTTGTTCTTCTTACACTCTAACAGAATACCAAGTGCGCACACACACACTTGCAATACACACCCACATAAGGAAAAAAATTAATAAATGAAGAGGGATTGAAGGAGGGAGATCGAGAAAGGGATAAGAACGCGAATCCACCGGTATGACTGTTTTTCGATGAACTTTTTTCTGGAATCAGTTTATGGGTCACCTTTTGATCGATTCAAGCTTAAAATTCTCAAATCTCTTGGTATCCGTTGATTTAGAAGTGAATCTGGATAAAAACTTTGAGATTCACCAGAATCTATTTTTCTCCATCATTTCTGGTTCTATTCGAGCTCACCGGAGCTCAAGCTACACTGGTTTTTAGGTTTTTTTTGTTGTGATTGGGTTTTGGGTTCTCTATTGTCGTGATTCATTTTTGATATCCAATTTTGAGGTCTACGCATTTAAATCGTAACAACGTTCTTGATTCGAGTTTTGTATTGAGAGTTGTCCCACCGGTTTTGAAATTGGATTTGTTAGTATTACCTTGATACCAAGTTGGATTGTGGTGTTGCTGAGGTTTTATATTGGGGAATTCCAAATTTTGAGCTTCTTTAATGTTATTATCAACTGAAATTGATTATCGAAAGGTCCATTTCTTTAACCCATTCTCTCTTCTTTATCATAAGAATTGGCTATGTTTGAGAGTGGATGATTTGGTGGATGTTTGATGTCATTAATGTAAAATTCGTATGATTACCATGCTTTAATTGTCATTATGTCTATGTTGTTGATATTGGATGCCGAGTTGAAAATTGATTTGATAATTGAAGCATGTGTTAATCATTGGTTAATGGATTTAGGGGATAGAAATTTGATAAAAGATGAGTAAATTAGTTTTTATGATTCATTGTTATGGTTACTTTGTGTCTAATTGTCAACTCCTCGATAGTATCATAATATGTTGAAATGGATAGGCAAAAGTAGGTTAGGATAGGCAAAATTTAGGAATAAGTGTTTTTCGTGTTGAATGTTTGATGTGGAATTTGAGTTGAATGGTTTGGTTTTAGTTCTTGTAATTGAAAATGTATTCTTTTAAGTCGGGGAATGCCACGTAATCACTTGTATTTATTCGTCAGAGAATGCCCCTAAGCATTTTGTATTTGGAGGACGTCCGTGATGAAGGCCCGAGGCATCGGGTAAAGCATTGGAGCGTAGTTTTAAGATTAGTATAGGTTTACTTTTCAATTCTTTTTTATTTCGGTTGTAATAATCAGACTGGACACTATAATTTTGGGATTTGTTTTGTTTGATTGTTTGATTGATTATTTTTGTGTGTTTTTGTGTAGTTTATACATTCGTAATGTTAAATTAGCCGATACGCTCTACCAACCGTGGTCGAACCACGGGATCGAGGGGTGCCTAACACCTTTCCCTCGATCAACAGAATTCCTTAGTCGAAATCTCTGTTCGCGGATCAGTTTTAGAGTCAAACTATTTTGAAAAAGGATTTTCAAAGGTGACATGGCACACCCGATTTATGTCAAGTGGCGACTCTGAATAATTGAAAAAAATGAATATTTTTTCGAAACAAATTTTCATCTTTTTGTCACTTTAATGATAGAAATCCTTTTAAACTTAAAATGAAACTTTTTTTTGGTTAAAAAAGGGGTGTGACACTAAGAAAACTCCAAAGATTGTAGGACGATAAACACAGATCAGACCACACAAAGATAACATGAAGTTATAGGTTCTAAAAAAACCAAATATAAACGAAGATAAAGCCAAAAATAAAGAATTATACACCAAAAAATCTCACAACAGTGCAATGAATCCTACTTTCATCATACGAAACTTATGACCTTCAAAGCATCTACAGCGAACAATCCCATCACACAAGACTATCATGGAAGCTACTACGACTCTAGAATGATGAAATGAAGATGAAAAAACAATGAAACTAAAAAGATGAAGTATTACCTATTTTGGAGTAGCAAAATGAAACTCGATCCACCGACGAAATCTCAACCAACACCGAAAAGCTCTGTAGCTACTCTGAGAACTTCAACGACTTTTTGCGAAAATATTTTTACTAAAAAAAACTTTTTTGCTTGAGAGCGCTTTTTCTAGCCCTCAAGACCTATCCAAATTTGTTCTACAATCCGATTTATACAGAAAGAATTGAGGGCTCAATTTTGAGCTTCCACCGATGTGCGAACATCAATTCTAGGGGTAATTTTAGGAAATTTAAGGGGTATTTTTGGATTTTTAGATGGTAACAGAATTTTTTGCTTAACCTTGTACTGATTTTTAGACTCTTTTCAAGAAATTTGAAATGGATGAGCCAATAGAAGTTGAGGAAAGGGGGATTATACACCCAACCAATGAAATTCAAACAAATATGTATGAATTTGTATGAATTCAACCGTTTGGGAGACACCTCATCATTTTCTAGAAGATTCTCGACCCTTCATGGCACAAAATTACATGGAGGTCATGTGATATGCATGAACCGAAAGGAGGGAACGAGTAATCGCGTAAAAAGAGGAAATTTAGGGTCGTGTCGGGCTGGAAACAGGTGAAAGGCGGGGGTTTTGGCTGTTCGGCTTGTTTGTTGAAGCTACTGTGTTGGTACGCATTACTGTACGTTGGAATTGACGCGGTTGTACACTGGGTTTCTGTTTTATTGAGAAAGATTGTAAAGTTGGGTTGGGTCAGGCGATTTTTGGGCCTATTGAATCGGGTTGTTGATGTTTTTGTGTTTTTTTATTTGGTTGGGAGGCTAGTTTAAAGAACAATTGGAGAATATTGTATTGGGTTGAGTAGAAATTAGGAATTATGGACATAAGAATTTTGGCTATTGGTTAAATTAGCCTATTTATTAGAATGTAGTCAATTCCATTTATTTTTTAGCCAAATTAAAGATCAATTGGTCAATTGCATTGCAATGTGACCAATTTGATTTTAATTATGACCAAAATTAAATTGAAATTCGATACGAATCAATACCTCATTTAATTTGGAGTTTCTTTATAAAATCAAACAAATATTTCTCCAAATAAATTATTTTCAAGAACAAATTACATTTAAATCAAGATTTTAACCATTTGAATTTATTTTTAAGATAAGCTTTGATTAAAATCCGATATTCCATAAAATAAATATTTAAGTAACAAGATTATCTAATTTCTTTATTACAATTAAATTCTCAATATTATTTACCTATTGATGAAAAGAAAGATTCCAAGAAAAATAATTATTGTTTCAACTTTTAATCTTTCAAATTCCTTAATCATGAAAGCAAAGAATTTCAAAAGTCTTGAGCAGTTACTAGACTTAATTATAAATGCACCACAAAGAAAACTAAAAAGATGCAAAACGTGTGTCAAATTTTCTCAATGCAATTAAACTTTTTATGAATTTTCCTTCATATGCTATTTCTTTTTCTTTTTCCCATTACATTGCCATGAAGAAGGAAGGCAGGTAATTCAACTTTCACTAATGAAGTTTTCATCTTCTGTATTGCATCTTAGATTTAGTAATGTGTCCATCTTCATTAATCTCTTCTTCTTTGATTGTATATGTAATTAAGCATTATTTTTACGTTACGTTGACAATATACATGGATGCATCTGACGAAAAAGGTGTGAATCCGATTCTATTAGTAAGTCAATACTTTGTAGCTTAATAGATTTATTGTAATTATATTGAGCATTTCAAGTATCAGAAGAAAAAAATGCTAAATTTTTTTTACTATAGAGTAGAGTGATAGAGAATTTTAATTAGATAACAACAACAAGACGGGTTACAAAAATAGTATTGTGGAAATCATAGTTATTGATATGATTTAATATCCTTCAATCATATAATCAAAATAATATAATAATAATAGCATAATTGATAGTACATGTAAAAATATAAAATATAATACTTTTAATTTGAATAGTTGCAAATATCAAATTGTTTATAGTTATTTTGTTTTATAGAAAATACCTAAAAGCCAATTTTATCTTCTTCTTAAATAACATAATTTAGTCATAACTAAATTGAATCAACAAACTCATTAAGCACTTGATTTACATTTTTTTCGTCAGCACCGATCATAATATGACTAGATGATTTAGTACCGTACTGTATTCGAGAAAGAAAATAAAATAAATAGTATTAGGTCTTGATGAAGCAAATAATATATAAAGGTATCATACATGGTACTCCAATCAAATAAATAAGAGTTTAACTTGAAAAAATTAAATTAATTTACCATTTTCCTTAGGCCGCTTTCATTATAATAAAATCAACATGTTAAATTTATATATATGTTATAAATTTGATTTACGAAAAATAATCATAAGCCTATTGAAGTTTAATTGATTTATTTGGAAGCCTATGAATGAAACTAAACATGATGTCGATTTTGTTAATTATAAGAAATGAAGAAGTCAAATAATATATTATCGATAAATTTAGCGATGAAGACACCAATAACTACTAGAAGTGCAGTAGTTTAGTATTGTGGAAAAATACTTTTTCAGTTTACTAACACCGTAAATGTGTGCTAAATGGTTATGAAGGAGTTTATTTATTATTAATTAATATTTTTTTTATTGAAGTTATAATATTATTGCATTTATGATTTGAAAATAACTTTGATAATAACTATTGAAAGAATATTCAAAAATGTTAATGAAAATAATGTAAGATTTCATGATCTTTATCTTCCCATGATTTTCTTATTATCATAGCCCCTAAAATAATTAATAGTCATATGTTATTGCAGTTCTATAAATAGAGATATTGTAAGATTTTGTAAAGCTGGTCAAATTAATTTTTTAAATTGCTATGTTTTCACTGATTATTGTATTCATATTTTAGTTTGACTCGAAAAATAAGATATATGATATTGAATGATGATTGGATTGTGGGATTGGTTGCCGATAAGAGTTTGAAAAATTGTGCATCAATTTCATGTTTTCTCCTTCTATTTTTTAATGATTCGCGCTGTAAAAATGATGTTGCGTTATTTTTTTTCTAGGTGTTCTCTCTTTATTTGTATTTTATATGAATTTCTAATTTTCTTAAGTTTATTATTTCTTTTGTCTCAAAATAGTAATGCATGGATTTGTTGGACATAATTTTTTTTTATATAAATACATAGTGTAATGCTTTATCGAAATGACCACACGAGTCTTGTAAGTTATGTTTTTATATGGTTATTATATTCATGTTTTAAATATCTTACCATCTTTTATAATCGCGTGAAGCGCAAATAAGTTCACTAGTTTTAACTATAGAATTGAACTGTCTTTCTATCATAAAAAGAAAAGATTGAAGAATGGAAAAAGAATTTGACTTAGTACTCAGAAAATGTGTTCAAGTATCTCTACTAAAGTCATCAACAATTGTAAGAAAATATTTAAAATCATTATGTATAGTAGATTTGTAAGGCCCCCAAGTATCCACATATGTTAGATCAAAAACAGATTTAGTTAAATAACACTAGAAGGAAAAAACAGCTTAGATTGTCTTGACATGGGACAAATAACACAAGGAGAAGAAAAATTTGAACAAGATGTAGAATTCAAAAAATCTTTCTTCATACTATTTCTTGACAGACGCCCTAATTTGTAGTGCCGTAGTTTTTCCTTTAAGTTTGAATCAAAACAACTTGAACAAGAAGTAAATTTATCTCCTAAAGAACTAAAAAAGAAAAGACTATGAGGATCAAAACTAGGTAGACACTTTCTAGAAATTTCTAGATGACTTGAATTGAGAATATATAGACCTTCTTTCTCTCTACCAAGCATTTGAGGGCTAATCAGTGAAGGACCCTGCAACATAAAACAAGTGTTAGGGGTGAAAAGAATAAATTTCTAAAGTTGTTTACGCAACTTATGAATGAAAATTAAATTGAACCTAAATGATAGAATATATAAAACATTTTGTAGATTTACAGATCCCAAATGAGTAACTTTAACCTTGTGAGGGTTAGGAAGATTTACTGTTACAGGTTTATAAAGAAGATTTAAGCTTTTAAAATATTTTTTTTATCAAAATCATGTATTCAGATGATCCACTATTTAATATCCAAGAATCACTGTCAATTGTAAACAAACCAACATAAGAATTAAAGAACTTAGTCATACAAACACATGTTATGTTTGCAGATGAATCTACACTTCCTACATCTTTCTGATTCAATTTTTGTAAAAGTTACGATAGTTGTGCAACATTATCTTGGCTTAAAGAGTTTAGATTTGTGACATTCTCTGCAATATGTTAAGATTCTTCCCTTGTGTTAAAAACATTACCAACAAAAAGCCTCTTTTGATATTCTTTTAGATTTAGTGAATTTAAATCAAAGGGGAAACCATGAATCTTATAACAATGGTCAACGACATGTTCTATTTTCTTACAATAATTGCACATCAAAGAACTTTTCCTAATATAATTTTCATCTTGAGTTTTATATTCGTTGAACCTCTTTTTCCCACTATTACCAACAAAGAAAAAGGTTGATTCTCTTGGATAAGCAGGAGTAGTATAAGTTTTCCTTTGCTTTTCATCTTAAATAACAAGGGAGTAAGCCTGATCAATAGTAGGTAGAGGGGAAGATAACAAAATATTACTCCTAACACTATGAAAATTTCATTAAGACCCATGAGAAATTGAAGAAGCCTCTCATCTTAAAGAGTCTTTGCACTTTTTTCTTTTGCTCCACATTCACACTCACAAGAACATGCAAAGAATGTATTTAGTGCATCTAACTCATCCCATAGACTCTTCATTTTTGTAAAATAAGTAGAGATACTGAAATTTCCTTGAACTATTACATTTAAATCTTTTTGCAGTTGAAAAAGTTTAGTTCCATTAGCCTGGCCAAATCTATTTTCTAGTCAGACCGCAACACTTTGACATATTTGGAATACAAAATACACTCATCAATTTCTTTGGAAAGGGAATTCAATAACCAGGATAGGAACATATCATTATATCTTGACCATGCTCCTTGAAGTCCTGCATCAGAATTAGGACTAGCTAGGGATCCATCAATGAATCCTAGCTTACCTTTGCTGAGAGAGCTATAATAATTGCCCTTCTCTATCAACCATAAGTTTTCCTATCAAAGATGGTGGAAACTAGGTTCATACTTGGATGATCATAAGAGTGAATGTAGAAAGCATATGAAAAGTCTACTACATTGATTGTAGGAACATTATGTTCTGCTATCACATTGTTCCTAATGGACAATGCATTATCCATCACTTCCATTCATATTTAAATGATGGTCAGGGGATGGGATTTTATGAACTTTGACCGGGTGAAGTAAGGATGTTTTGCCGGTTTGTTTCAACACGAAGTAGTTTTTTGTTTTATGTGCGTTAAATAACTCAAATACAGATGTGTTAGTTTCCATATGAGATAAATAATGTAAGATATTTGGAAAGAAGTAACCACATAGAGTTGTTTGCCTCATAGGCAAACTGATCTATGGGAGCATAGTGGATAAATTTGTCTTTGATTCAAACAAATTCACATAAACACATAAGGCAATTATATCACATAATAACATTATATTACATGCATATCTTAGTTGGGGTGACCCTTTTGAGCCAAGGGTTGGCCTAGCGAATTTTGAAGGAAATATATGCTTCTTAAAATCAATCCATTATTCCCCAAATCTCTCTCTCTCTCTCTCTCTCTCTCTCTATATATATATATATATATATATATAAAGGGCAAAAATGCCTAAAAAGGTAACATAAGAGTGATACAATTCTTTAAGGAATAGGAAAATAACACGAAAGAAATAACAAGTCCCGTGCAAGGGATAGAAAAACTAGCTCCTAGATGCTCCTTCATTGAACTTTGCCTTCTTAGCTTTATCCACCTCTTTCCATATGTGATATCTGTTGATGATCAGTTGACTTCTGTGTAACTGTGATTTGTTATCGTAGGTCATCTTTCCTATGCTATCAATCTGAGAAACCATGCAGAAACTGTTTAGCATCATCAATCTCTTGTCTGGCTCACTTTAACTCTTCTCTCAACTATTGTATGGTGGAAGCATCCTCCATATGCATCTATTGGTGCACGATCTTACTTCTTTGGAATTCGTCCTGAAGCTCGTGGAGTCGGATCTGATGTTCTAATTCTACATCAATAATTTGAGCTGGTACATTCGAACCCGAAACCAATGCTCCGGTGTGATTCTTCTTCAACCACTCCTTATATGTGTCAATAACTTTGGTTCATACTCGATATAGAAAGAGACTTCCTCTATTTTACTTCTCTTTCACCCATCCACTATGTATTTCTTAAGTGGAGTTTCACCTTCTTCAAACTTAGTGACAAATCTAAGCATAGGCGCCGTTTATGGTGTTACCTGCCTGATTTCAAATTATCTAAGAACCTTATTAGGATTATAAGAACGAGTTCCTATGAGTCCTGGAAGTACTAGGAAAGGTCATTCACCCCCCCCCCCGCGGAAGTGACTTCCCTGGGGGAAAAAATCTATCTGATTGACCAATGAATGTTGTCATCACTCAATTCCCTAAAAATCCTGAACCAAAATTCTGGAGACTCTTTCCTCTTAAATTTGTGCAGGAACAACCCTATGTCTTGAGATAATAGAAGATCTACCCTTGTATGATGGTCCGGCTACCCCACTCTAGGATTTTTAAATAAGTGTGTCATCATCCACCATTGCAAGATAAGGTTGCAGCCTTGAAAGAAATGATACCCGTTTTGGAACATTCCCAACGCCCAATATATCTCAGTGACTATCATAGAGGCTAAGGTGTGGAACACCTTAGTAAGATCGTAATTCATTTCATTGAAGAGAGTGTCTGTTACCATAACGACCCTTGGATGGATGGTGCCATTTTCCCCTTCTAGGAACACTATTTTTCCAAGTAAGCCCACCATAAAAGCAAAACTCTCTTCTCCTTCCATTTTTCTTCTCACTCAAATTTATGACCAAAATTTTCAAAAGCGTTATATCTTCCAAATCAGTTAAACAACTCACGAAAAGATATGTTTGCCCCATCACATTCCCTCAACCAGGTGTCATCATTGATTGTAAAGTATTTCTTGATCTCTTGACAATTCCATATGCTAGGGACAAGAATATTATTGTCTGGTGTACTCCTTCTCTTTCTGTACATATCGATGCTTTCATAACAAGTCAAAACTTCTTCAATAATGGGTCTGAACTCTACTTTCCTGAAGTGAAACACCATGTTGTCGTCATCCCAAAACTTTATCAGTACGTAAATCATTTCAGGCCAGGCTTCCATCTCTATAAGTGAAGGCAGATATCTGACATGCGTACTAACAATCTCTTTGTATTTTGGATTCATATGAGTCCACCATATTTTTAGGAAATTGTCAGGTTCGGTAACCACCTTGAACCTTTTGTACGGGCACAATTAGGCCATTTTCTACATGAAAGTAAGCAGAATAAGCCTTCCCCTGCCCCAAAAGATAATGGATTAGATTTAAACAAACATATATTTCTTCAACACATAAATATGATTCATCTAGAATTGACTCGTGGCCAATAGATGCAGGGCAGATTTTCTGATGGGCCCAATGCCCCATCAAGTATTGGGTCATCCTAGGCTCATGCCTAAAAGAGGGTGTTGGTTTAGCTCTATCCTGGGTGTCTAGAGTGGGTTTGGACACAGGTTCCCAAGCAGACAACTTAGGTTTGGAAATACGAACAACCTTCGACCACCTAACATATTGGTAAACCATTGTATTCCCAACACTTGATTTAGAGTTGATCAGCAGGGGTCGGGACATCCACGAAGCCCCAAAACAGTTTATATATTTCAAATAAAAGTATGTCATGAAATGCAACAGTTTAA
The DNA here is from genome assembly GCF_002878395.1 of Capsicum annuum. Classification (NCBI taxonomy): domain Eukaryota; kingdom Viridiplantae; phylum Streptophyta; class Magnoliopsida; order Solanales; family Solanaceae; genus Capsicum; species Capsicum annuum. The sequence goes on from NC_061112.1 coordinate 77,468,161, forward strand.
TTTTGCAGAATTTAAACACATAAGCACATAAACAATTTAAACATTACAACAGTTAGTCAAAAGAAGCTAATTCAAATATTTGGTTAGAACTTAGTTAAATACTCCCTGACAGAAACACCATTTCTGTTTCATACCTTTTTAACTCGAAGGGTTGGAAAACATTGGTTTTGAATTTTTAAACTATTTTGTAACTTTATAGAAAATTTTGAAACAATATAAGAAATCACAGAGTTGCCACTTGATTTTTTTGAGAAAATATCTAGAAAACTTTTAAGGAAAATCCTAATTCTTAAAACAGAACAAAGATTTAGGGTTTTAAGAAAATCTCAAGTAAGAGGTTCTTATTAACATCTTAGGAGGGTTTTTAAGGAACGTGAAATATACATTTCACTTACTTTATTGTGTTTATGTTGTGTTGTATTGTCTTACTGACTTGTCATCTATGTATTTGTCTTACCTTCCTTTACTTGTATTTGATGATCTTGTATCTACATGTTCTCTCTTGTTCTATTTATATATGACGTAATGTATACTTGTGTTCTATATCTTAGTGTGTTGATATAATATATGTAAGATATATTAGAATTGTTAATGCAAGCGGTGTGGGCTACCGTTGTGGGATATTTTTTACTGCAGGTGACGTGCCCTTGGTGTATATTTTGTATGCTTTATATACTACTTTGCTTGATCGGCCTATGATACCTACTGAGTACAAGTGGACCTTACCCATTCCTACTGCGCCCTTTCGGTGCAGGTCCTAGCTCGAGTGTTCCTTAACTTGCTTGATTCGGGCGATTGTTGGAGCTTCCAAGGTAACAGTTGGACATTCATGCGTCCGAAATTCACCTCTATCTTTCTATAGTAGTTATGTCTTTATTAGTATTCGGAGATAGTTGTTATTCCTGTATTGTTATTTTTCAAATATATTTGACTCTTGGATTGTATTAGTAGTTCTTACACTATTGACTCCTGATTTTGGGCATGATTGGTATTTTGGATAAGTTTTTTCCGCATTGTTATGATTATTTAATGGTTTGGCTTCGTTCTAGAAGCCTTACCTTGGGATATTTCTTTCTTTTCATCTTTTCGTATCAGTTTGGGTGATAGGCTTACTTGTCAAGGTATGCCACGACAAGTGCCATCAAGACCCTCATTTTTGGGTCATGACAGAAAGAGTCTTATTGGACTCCAAGGCGGGTTCTTGCAAAGAAAAAGATGAAAGAATTAATGCCCACTCGAGACACAACATGACATACTTCAAAAGAAAATATCAAGGACCAATTTTGAATAACAATGATGCATACACCTATGCACATATAATAAAAATGAGAGTCAACAAATACAATGCAAAGCATGGACGGGTATATATAACAATCCAAATGGAATGAGACAACTAGAATGAAAATAACTTCTCTAAAGCGAAACATAGTTCAAGAAATCATGTTGTGCATGGATCGGTCATACCTAGATAATTTTACTTAGAAATAAAGGGACGATCTTGGATGCAGCGAACAACGAAATACAATCAATAAACTAATATGAAGGTTGTGGGGCCCTAAAATTTAAAGAATAAAGGTAAAAATGCACATCCAACTAATGAAGCTTATTTCATCCTTCCCTTCTTCTTTAATAATTTTTAAAAGAAAACTTTGACCAACCGAAATGGTTCATGGAAGGATATTTAGATGAAGCCCTTTTCAAAATATTCACATAAGTTCTTAAAAGAGGACTTTGAGGCAACAAACATAGTTTTGGCATGCAATTTCTAATGGGGAAGTGAGCAAATTTTAATGATTCCTACTATATCAAAGTAGATTTTAGCTTTCTTAAACAAAAGATCAAAACTTCACTGAATCTACACTAGAAATTTAACATATTCCAGATTTTAAAGAAAATGAGGACACAAATCCCATATCCCTTTACTGTATTTAGTTGAAATGCTTCATGGTCCAAGTTGTATCTTTTAGAAAATGAAAGGAAAAAAGGGAATGAGGGTTTAATAGAAGACAAAACTGAACAGAATGAGAAAACCCGAAGGAGGTGACATGAAAACCATCTATCGAGCCTGAACTTAACATGGTCTATCCAAGAATATGATTTTTCAATAAAAATCAAATTATCAATAGCAAATTTATAAAGACAAATCAGACGAATATCCTTTGAATGCACCTTCATCCTCTTTTTAACTATATGCTTTGGACTATAAGCTAAAGGGCTATAGAGGATTCACAAGGTTTTCTATTCATAATAGCAAATAGAGGCAAAGAGAGAATTTATATTAAAGAGAATAAACTTATGTGTAAGCCAAAGAAAAACAACGCATAGCTAAGAAAACTCTAAAGATTGTAGGATTATAAACACAGACCAGACCACATAAAACTAATATGAAGTTATAGGTTTTAAAAAAACCAAAAACAAATTAAGATAAAGCCAAAAACGGAGAATTATACACCCAAAAATACACAACAGTACAATGAATCCTACTTTCATCATACGAAACTTATGACCTTCAAAGCCTTTACAGGGAACAATCCCAGCACACTAGACTATCATAGAAGCTACTACGACAATAGAATAACGAAAAGAAGACGAAAGAAAATGAAAACTAAAAAGATGAAGTATTACCTATTTTGGAGCAGTAAAACAAGACTCGAGCCACCGACGAAATCTCAACTAACACTGGAAAGCTCCGCAGCTACTTTAACGACTTTTCGCGACAATATTTTTACTAAAACAAAAACTTTTTTTTCTTGAGAGCCTTTTTTCTACCGTTCAAGACCTGTCTAAATTTGCTCTACATTCCAGTTTATTCAGAAAGAATTGGGGGCTCAATTTTGAGCTCCCATAAATAAGTGAACATCAATACTAGGGGTAATTTTTAAGGGGCATTTTCAGATTTTTGGATGGTAACAGAACTTTTTGCTCAACCTTGTACTGATTTTTGGACTCTTTTCAAGAAATTTGAAATGGATGATCCAATAAGAGTTGAGGAAATGGGGATTATACACCCAACCAATGAAATTCGTACAAATATGTACGAATTTGTATGAATTCAACCATTTGGGAGCCACCTCGACATTTTCTAGAAGATTCTCAACCTTTCATGGCACAAAATCACATGAGGGTCACGTGATATGCATGAATCGAAAGGAAGGAACGAGTAATCGAGTGAATAGAGAAAATTTAGGGTCGATTTGGGTTAGAAGCGATTGAAGGCGGGGTTTTTGGTTGTTTGATTTATTTATTGAAGCTTCTGTGTTAGTACGCGTTGTTTTATGTTGGAATTGATGCGGTTGTACATTGGGTTTCTATTTTGTGGAGGAAGATAGTAAAGTTGGGCCGGGCTAGGGGATTTTTGGGCCTATTGAATCGGGTTGTTGATGTCGTTGTGCTTTTTTTATTTGGTTGGGAAGCTGGTTTAAAGAGCAATTGGAGGATATTGTATTGGGTTGAGTATAAATTAGGAATTAGGGATGTAAGAATTTAGGCTATTTATTAAATTAGCCTATTTGTTGGAATTTAGTCAATTCCATTTAATTTTTAGCCAAATTAAAATCAATTGGTCAATTACATGGCAATTGTGACCAATTTGATTTCAATTATGGCCAAAATTAAATTGAAATTCAATACAGATCAATACCCCATTTAATACCGAGCTTCTTGATAAAATCAGACAAATATTTCTCCAAACAAATTATTTTCAAGAACAAATTACATTTAAATCAAGATTTTAACCATTTGAATTTATTTTCAAGACAAACTTTGATTAAAATTCGATATTCCATAAAGTAAATATTTAAATAACAAAATTATATAATTTCGTATAATTGAATACGATAGTATATAATCGCTGCTTAAAATGAAAAAATTACCCAGATAAATACTTTAAAAATCTTTTTATTT
>NC_061112.1:77475063-77501334 GCF_002878395.1 Capsicum annuum
AACTTACAAAACCGACATAGTACAGGAGTCCAGAAGGTCATTTTGCCTAAAATAACTATGCAACATAACTTGTATATTTAGTTGACTTGATAAATCAAGAAAAATCTATTCTAAAACAATACTGAAAGTAAATTGAGATCCTACCGATTATCACGACAAGATAAGTTGTGGAAAAAATCACTTGCACAATTCATCTTCTCCAATATGTTATGACAGAAATTAATTAGGTTTTACTAAGTGTAGCCTTCTTATATAGTGGTAACTTGTTATGGCATTAGAACTTCTAGATTAATTGCAGTTGGTAAAATATTCTTTTCCATATATATGTATATAATTATTAAATGATTATTAATTTTCTATTTATATTTCTCAATCAATTTTGTTATGCTAGGACTGCGTACATTTTACCTACCCCAGACCCCACTATGTGGGAATACACTGGGTTTGTTGTTGTTGTTGTTGTTGTTATTGTTGTTGTTGTTGTATTTCTCAATCAATTTTTTCATGCTTCCTTAATTGACTTACATTGAATGAAATCATAAATACTTTTTATCGTATATATTTATTTTATGGTAATATTTCAATTGCATATATTCTAATTTATTAGTAACTCACACCTACATTTCATCAAATAAAAATTATTATAAATTTTTATTGATATTTTTATTATTAAGAAATATTTATTCCTAATTTATTTTATTGATCTGCACATTTAAATTTTTATATAAGATAATTTAATCTTTTTTAATTAATTTTTGTTCATCAAAATGAAGTATCTTTTTTAAATTTGATTATTTTAAAATTCGAAATTATTCTTACAGACATATATATGGTTATATAATTGGTCAATTAAAGAATAACTTTATAAGGCAAAATTTATTTGACTTTGAATATTAATTAGGACTATGTAATTTTAGTAGTCATTTTCGATAAACATTATGCAATCTTTTCTGGGTAGTAATATTCATTTTTAAAAAAATTTAATATTTATTTATTTTCAATCTACCCTCCTTTTAAATTCAAAACTATCATTTATTCATCTCTTAATATAGAATGATAGTGTAATTACTCATTGATAGTTATTCATAATTATGAAAATCCTTTTATTAAATATGAATGCATATTATTTTAAATATAGATTACTTAAAATATATCGTATGAAAATCCTTCCAATAAGTATGAATGCATATTTTTTTGTAACGCCCCGAGAGTACACTATAGGCGTCACACGGTGCTTATAGTCCCGAGGGACCACTAGCTAACCTATGAGCTGGTACCTGTTGTGAGCACTGGATAACATAACCATAAATGCGGAAGAATAACTGGTACGCCATAAGGTTTTAATAACTAAAACAAATACTGAATTACAAATCTGAAGAAATAACTATTTGAGTCCAAATAAATACTGAAATCTGAGGTAAACTAAACAACTAACTGACATGTCAACTGAAGTCTGAATACTGAATAGCTAATATCTGTATGCCTTGGTCAGACAACACTGAGACTGAACTACTGGTTAGATTATTGGACTGAGACTGTGGGGGCTATCATCTAACCGACATGCCCCAATCTGAGCTAATTGGGGTACAACCAGTAACCCCAGTTGGAAGGGCGTTAATACCGTGCCACGGGTACTAACGCTGTCTATATGGATCCATTATACTGATGTACGATCCCAAAGGACTAAGGGTGTCAAGCCTGAACTGACGGGTGACCCCTGCGAGATAGTCAAGCCTAAACTGATGGGTGACTTATCATATCCTACGTTGGCTATGAAGTTCTGGAGTTTAGGGGCTGCTACTACCGACTCTGCCTATTTGAGGGGGAAGCCTCTATCCCTATACTCGCTCGATGCTAAATCTTACTCCTAACTGAAAGACCCTGAAATACTAAACTGTTCTGAGTTTAACTGACTGTTCTGATAATGCTCATAATATAATCTATTGTTCTTCTGAAGATACTGAAATGAGACTAAGTAAACAACTATGGTTTTTGGGTATTCAATACCCCCAGGACTCAAAACAATAATAGTAAAATGACACTAAAGCTTGGAGGACATAGCATGAAGGTTTTTATTAAATATTCATTCTTGTAAGCATTTTAACAAACACTTGATATGCATGGTGTATATAGAGCATGGGAATTAGTTTAACACTTGTAGTAAAGCACAATTTCAACACCACTATCATGAATCATGAATTAAATTAGTGGACAATAATATTTAAACATATAGAGTGTAGTAATAGACATTAATTTCGCTAAAACATGGTATAGAATAAGATTCATGGAAATTCATGGTTTTATCATAATTTTAGATTCAAGATAATTTGAAAATATCATGCCTTTGCAATTTAAAATGGATACTTAGACTCCATGGGTGAAAGGAACCCAAGGATGAACATTTAACATACCTAGGTTAATGAATTTGAGAGGATTGATGGTGAGTTCTTGAGATTTGGCCTTGAATTTGAGAGCTAGAGTTTTTGTATTCTTGAAGAGAATGGATCCCCTTTTGATAAATATGAGAATAATGGGACTATGATGCCCTATTAGGCTTTAATTTTGTGTTTAGGATAAGTTTAGGGCTTAGGAAAATTATCAAACCCCTTGAAAATTAAAATGCGAAACTGGAAAACTGAAAATACCGATTTGAGACCCTGGCGCAACACGCTAGGATTGTGGAGCTTTACTTGAAATTGACGACTGGGACCTGGAATCTTGGAGCAACGTGGAGCTATCGCGGTAAGCCTTTGGAATGCCATTTTGGCCACCTCTGCGACGCGCCATTATCACGGAGGCTTACTGGAAATTGCCAAATGTAAAATGGGACATCACCGCGATGACGTGGAATCACAGAGTCTTACTGGAATTTGACAATTGTGATTTTACACTCATCCGCGATACGCTACAGGTCCAAATCATGGTGTTTTATGACTGAAACTTAAAATCGTCGTAACTTCTTACTCAGTAATCTGATTAAGGCAAATCTTATATCACTGGAAAGCTAATTCAATTTCCCACAGCTTGGTGGGCTCTAAACTAAGAAATAATGAGTATTTTGAAAATTTTATATATGAATACTCATGTATTGGGACTTAAATTATGCTAGAGAAATACAGGGTATTGCAATATCTCCCCTTGGGATCATTCTTCCTCGAATGAGACTGATTAAGCTGAGGAAAACGACTAAGCTTACACACTGAACATGCATATCTGATGCATGGAATGCATGATTGTACTGATTCATAAATGCACGACTGACATAAACATGATGTGCAACTGAAAATGAGCATGATAGAGAGAAATCTGATGAAGATTAGTACCTTAAAACGAATTTGAATTCACAGGGAAAAGATGAGGATACTTGGTCCGCATATCTGCTTCTGCTTTCCAAGTGGCTTCCTCAACGGACTAATTCTGCCAAAGAACTTTGACTAGTGAAACTTCTTTGTTCCTTAGTCTACGAACTTGATGATCAAGAATTTTGACTGGACTTCCTCATAGGAAATATTGTTCTAGACATCCACACTTTCTAAGGGAACAACTACAGCTGGATCACCAATACACCTTTTCAACAATGAGACATGGAACACTGGGTATACTAAGGCTAGATCTGAAGGCAACTCAAGCTCATAAGCTACCTTTCCAAACGACTGAGAATCCTGCAAGGACCGACATATCGGGGACTGAGTTTCCCTTTCTTGCCGAATCTCTTCACTCCCTTTATAGGAGAGATTTTCAAGTACAAAATCACTAACCTCAAACTCGAGATCCTTTCTCCTTACATTTGCATACGATTTCTGTTGGTTTTGGGCAGACCTAATCTTTTCTCTAATTAACTGAACTTCTCAAATGCATCAAACACCAAGTCAAACCCAACTACTATGGCCTCGCCCACTTCAAACCCACCAAATCAAAAATCAACATCTCCTACTGTAGAGTACTTCAAACGGAGCCATTTGAATACTGGAATGATAGTTGTTGTTATATGCAAATTCAATCAAAGGAAAGTGGTCATCCCAACTATGTTTAAAATCAAATACGCATGCTCTCAGCATATCTTCAAGAGTCTGAATGGTCTTTTCTTCTTGACCATCTATCTGAGGGTGAAAGGTTCTACTGAGGTGGACTTGGGTACCAAGACCCTTTTGGAATGCTTTCTAGAAATGAGAGGTAAATTGGGTACCTTTATCTGAGATGATAGATAAGGTAACATCGTGCAACCTAACCAACTCTCTGAAGTAGCATTTGGCATAGTCCTCGACTGAATAAGAGGTATGGACTGATAAGAAATAAGCTTATTTGGTCATCCTGTCTACGATGAACCAAATAGAATCATACTGATAATGGGTACGGGAAAAATCCATTATAAAATCTATGTTCACTTCCCCCCACTTCCATGCAGGAATACTGAACTCCTGTATGGACCCACTAGGCTTCTGATGTTCAATATTAACTTGCTGACATATAGACACTTAGCTCCAAACTCTACAATATCCCTCTTCATCCCACTCTACCAATAGATCTCCCACAAATCGCGGTACATCTTAGTTTCCCCTGGATGAATAGAGTAACGCGCACCATGTGCTTTTGTAAGAATTCGTTGCCTCAAGTCATCTACACTAGGCACACATAGCCGACCCTGACAATGCGACACATCATCTCCCCCTTGGGAGAAAACTCCACTTCTGATCTTTGATTATTTTTTCAACTTGAATAGACTGGGATCTCTATCCTGCTTTTCCTTCACCATAAAAACTAGAGATGACTCTAAGCTACTCTACACCCATACACTACCCTCTGCTGAATCGATTAAGCGGACACCTAATAGGGCAAGCTGATGGAATTCCTGAGCTAACTTCTTCTTACCATCCTCAACATGAGCAATACTACCCATAGACAATCTACTGAGAGCACCAGCCACTACATTGGTCTTTCTCGGATGATATAAAACACTCATGTCATAATCTTTCAATAACTCTAACTATCTTCTCTGATACAAATTCAAATCTTTCTGAGAGAACACATACTGAAGGCTTTTGTGATCTATGAACATATCAACATGCACCCCATACAAGTAATGCCTCCAAATATTTAAGTCAAACACTAAAGCTTCTAGCTCGAGGTCATGAGTCGAATAATTCTTCTCATAGGGCTTAAGATGTCTAGAGAAATAGGCTATGACCTTTCCTCTCTGCATGAGGAAACAACCCAAACCTACCCTGGATGTATCACAGTACATAATAAACCCATTTGAACCATCTGGCAAAGTAAGAACTAGGGCTGAGGTGAGTCAAGTCATCAACTCCTGAAAACTCTTTTCGTAGGAATTTGACCACTGAAACTTGACTTTCTTCTGAGTCAATCTGGACATGAGGGATGCAATAGGTGAAAAGCCTTCGACAAACCAACGGTAATAGCCAGCCAAACCCAAGAAACTCCTGATATCTGAAGGAGAAATAGTTCTGGGCCAGTTTCTCACCGCTTCGATCTTTTGAGGATCAACTCTAATGCCATCACCAGAAATAATATGGCTAAGGAAAGCTACTTATATTAGCCAAAATTCATACTTACTGAATTTAGCGAACTAAGAGTCTGCAATACTACCCTGAGATGGTCTACATGATCATTTTTGCTACGAGAGTAAACAAGAATGTCATCAATGAAGACTATAATGAAAATGTCCAAGTACTACTTGAACACTCGGTTCATCAAGTTTATGAAAGCTGCTGGGGCATTTATAAGACCAAAGGACATGACTAGAAATTCAAAGTGACCATACCGAGTTCGAAAAGCTATTTTTGGAATATCACATTCTCTGACTCTGAGCTGATGATAGCCTGATCTTAGGTCTATCTTGGAAAAATTATTGGCACTCTGAAGTTGGTCAAATAAGTCATCAATTCTAAGAAGTGGATATTTATTCTTCACTGTGACTTTGTTCAACTGATGGTAGTCTATGCACATTCTAAGAGAGTCATCTTTCTTACGCATGAATAGAACTGGTACACCCCACGAGGAGATGCTAGGCCTGATGAATACCTTATCTAGGAGATTCTTCAATTATTCTTTCAATTCTTTGAGTTCAGCTAGAGCTATTCTGTATGGTGAAATAGATATAGGCTGAGTATCTGGAAAAAGGTCTATTCCGAAGTCAATTTCCCTTTCGAAAGGAACTCTAGAAAGATCTTCGGGGAATACATCTGGAAATTCCCTTACTAATGAAACTAACTCAAGGGTTGAAGTCTCTGAATTTGAGTCTTTGAATCGAACAAGATGGTAAATACACCCTTTGGATATCATCTTTCTCGCTCTAAGGTATGAAACAAGCTAACCCCTAAGAGCTATAGTACTACCCCTCCATTCAAGGACTGGTTCATTTGGAAACTGAAAATGAACTATTCTATTTCTACAATTAACTGAGGTATAGCATGAGTGGAGCCAATCCATGTCGAGAATAACATCAAAATCCATCATCTCTAACTCCACGAGATCAACTATTGTAACTTTCGGAGATATTATGACCAGACAATTTCTGTATACCTGCCTGGCTACAATGGAAATACCCACTGGGGTAGACACTGTAAAGGGCTCTACTAGAGTTTTGGGACTGACTCTGAAGTTGATGGCTATATAAGGAGTTACAAAAGAAAGAGAAGCTCCAAGGTCTAGTAAAGCATAAAAATATAAGTGAAAGACCTATAACATACCAGTAAGTATATCAGGAGAATTTTCCTGATCTTCGTGGGACTGAAGAGCATATAATCTATTCGGATGCTGACCACTGGTAGTATGGGAAGCGACACCCTGCCGAGTTGGGCGACCGGATGGAACTGACGACTGATGGAACTGGCACTGTTGGCGTAAATCCCTACCTTTCTAAGAAACTACCTAATATTCCCGAATTCGATGACCTGGCTTGCCACACCCAAAGCACACATCACTTTTCGCTCTACACTCACCCTGATGGTGTCTACCACATTTCTGACATAGAGGATTAATGCTGGTACTGTTAATACTACCTTGGGACTTAGATTCGGCTACCCTATCCTAATTATCATTTCTAAATTTGGGTACGGGGGAACTGGCTGAAGAGGGTACTGGGGCTGAAGGCCTTTGATGAAACTAAGAACGATCACCACCTTCTGACCTTAGCTGGCTGAAATTAAAACTACCCATTCTAGCTCTCTTATTTTCTCTCTCCCTTTCCTTAATCTTCTACTTCTTAATTTATTAAGCACGGACCATCAACCTAGACAAGTTTATCTTCCTAATCATCATTATGGTCCTACACTCCTTGACCTTACTATCAGATATGCCAGACACAAACTCATCTTGGACCTGCTGTCAGCTACCCCATGAGGAGCATATCTAGCTAACTAAGTAAACTTGAGGGAATACTTCTTCATGATTATGTTGCCCTGCCTAAAGCTAATAAATTCTAACATGTTGGCCTCTCTCAACTCTAATGGAAAGAATCTATCTAAAAAACTATGGCAAACTCTTCCCATTCTATAGGCCCTGCATCAAAACTCCTATTAACTTTTCACTGCTTAAACCATGTATAGGCTACATCCTGCAACTGATATGCAGCCAGCTCAGCACTCTCACTGGATGTCACCCCCATAGCATTTGTTACCTTCTGTAGCACATCTAAGAATTCTTGTAGATCCTCTTCAGATTTGGATCCCGTAAAGAAAGGAGGATTCATCCGAGTAAATTCCCAAATTTTGGTTGCAGCAGTATTTTCCATTGGGTTGGTCGGAACAGCAGCTGGTCGTTTCAGAGCTGCTACAAAATTCACTATAGTGGTGAACGCAACCCTAAATTTTATGTAAGAGATATGCTCGTCCAGAGGATCTGCCTGGACGGGCGGAGGTGTTGGCTGGTTTCTGTTCTTCTTGGGAGGCATGTTCTGTAAATGGAAGAAAGAAACGGATTAGACTGAGAGTTTAACTTGAGCTCATGCTTACTTGCACGACATGATTACTGAAATAAGGGAAACTTTTCCTAAACGCCTTGTAGCCTCTTGTCCATAAGTATGGTGTGCTACACACCCATGTACAAGACTCTACTTGACGCGACTTTCAGACTTTCTAGGACTCTTTAAGACCTTAGGCTCTGATACCAAGTTTGTAATGCCCCAAGAGTACACCCTGGATATTACACAGTGCTTATAGTCTTGAGGGACCACAAGATAACCCATGAGCTGGTACCTGCTGTGAGCACTAGATAACATAACCATAAATACGAAAGAATAACTGATACGCCATAAGGTTTTAATAACTGAAATAAATACTGAATTATAAATCTGAAGAAATAACTATTTGAGTCCAAATAAATACTGAAATCTAAGGTAAACTGAATAACTAAATGACATGTCAACTGAAGTCTGAATATTGAATAACTGACTGTAGTGTCTGAAAAGCCTCTAAACTGACTAACTAAAATTTTATGGGATAGGCCCCAACTAACTCCACTAACTGCTGAAATATAGACATGAAGTAAAATAATCTATCCTCAAAACATGAGGACTCACCACTGCTACTGCCGAGATTCTAGAAGTCTAAGCGCAATCTAAAAACTGAGCGTCAGAACCTATGATATAATACATCATAGTGCAAAAGAAAGGTATGCAATCAGTACTTTGAATGTACTGGTATGCTAAATGAGGTAGGCTGACATACATGGTTTCATGAACAGGAATAACAAATGTCTAAATGTATATATGAAACATGAAGTACTGAATAGAGAGCATGAAATCTGTAGATACTAAAAATATATGAAATTTGTAAATACTGTGTATGCATAAAAGTCTATAAATATTGAAGCTACGTGAAATTTGTAGATATTGGGGATGCATGACCAAGTATATAACATGAACTGAATAAAAGTGTGTAAACTGAAATACTAAAATAACAGATATCTGTATGCCTTGGTCAAACAAGACTGAGATTGAAGTACTGGTTTGATTATTGGACTGAGACTGTGGGAGCTATTATTTAACCGATATGCCCTAATCTGATCTAATCAGGGTACAAAACTGTAACCCCAGTTGGAAGGGTGTTAATACTGTACCACGGGTACTAATGCTGGATATGTAGATCCATTATACTGATGTATGGTTTCGAAGGACTAAGGGTGTCAAGCCTGAACTGACGGGTGACCCCTGCGAGATAGTCAAGCCTAAATTGACGGGTGACTTCTCATATCCTATGCTGGCTACGTAGTTTTGGAGTTTAAGGACTGCTACTAGCAACTCTACCTATCTAACGGGGAAGACGCCATCCCTACACTCACTCAGTGCTAAATCCTACTCTCAATTGAAAGACACTAAAATCTAAATAGTTCTGAGTTTAACTGACTGTTCTGATAATGCTCATCATATAATCTGATGTTATTCTGAAGATATTGAAATGAAACTAAGTAAACAACTATGGTGTTCGGGTATTCAATACCCCTAGGACTCAAAACAATAATAGTAAAACAACACTAAAGCTTGGAGGACATAGCATGAAGGCTTTTATTAAATATTCATTCTTGTAAGCATTTTAACAAACACTTGATACGCATGGTGTATATAGAGCATGGGAATTAGTTTAAAACTTGTAGTAAAGCACAATTTCAACACCATTATCACAAATCATGAATTAAATCAGTGGACAATAATATTTAAACATATGGAGTGTAGTAATAGACATCAATTTCGCTAAAACATGGTATAGAACAAGATTCATGGAAATTCATGGTTTAATCATAATTTTAAATTCAAGATAATTTGAAAAGATCATGTTTTTGAAATTTAAAATGGATACTTAAACTCCATGGGTGAAAGGAACCCAAGGATGAACATTTAACATACCTGGGTTAATGAATTTGAGAGGATTGATAGTGAGTTCTTGAGATTTGACCTTGAATTTGAGAGCTAGGGTTTTTGTGTTCTTGAAAAGAATGGATCCCCTTTTGAATAAGTTGAGAATAATGGGCATATGATGCCCTATTAGGCTTTAATTTCGTGTTTAGGACAAGTTTAGGGCTTAGGAAAATGACCAAACAACCCCTTGGAAATTAAAACTTGGAACTAGAAAATTGAAAATCCCAATTGGATGCCATGGTGCAACACGGCAGGATCGCGGAGCCTCACTGGAAATTGACGACTGGGACCTGGAAGCTTGGCGCGACGCGGATCTATCGCGGTAAGCCTTTGGAATGCCATTTTGGCCACCTCCGCGATGCGCCATTATCGCAGAGGCTCACTGAAAATTGCCAAATGTGAAATGGGACATCACCTCGACACGATGGAATCACGGAGTCTCACTGGAATTTGAAAATTGTGATTTTACACTTCTCCGTGACGCGCTACAGGCCCAAATCATGGTGTTTTATGATTGAAACTTAAAATCGCCATAACTTCTTACTCGGTTATCGGATTAAGGCAAATCTTATATCGCTGGAAAGATAATTCAATTTTCCACAGCTTGGTGGGCTCTAAACTGAGAAATAATGAGTATTTCAAAAATTTTATATATGAATACTGATGTATTGAGATTTAAATTATGCTAGGGAAATATGGGGTATTACATTTTTAAATAAAATTACTTGAAATATATTGAAATAAATTTCTTCTATTTTTTAGCTCAGAGTTACCATTTGAATGATTACATATTTTTCTTAATATTTTTAATTTTGGAATAACTCTTTGATTATTATATTTTTTTTTGTATAAGTTGTTTGATTACTAATTGGTTATTCTTTTAATTGATATTTCTTGATACTTTCTTGATTTAGTCAATTGTAATCAAATCATAAATGTTATTTTTTATATAATATTATTATTTAAATTATTTATATATACATTTTGAATGATGACATCTTTTTCATAATATTTTTACTTTTGGAAGGACTCATTTTTCATAATAATCTTTTTCATATATGTTACTTGATTATTAATTAGTTATTCTCTAATTGATTTTTTTTTGTATATACTTTCTTGATTTACTAAATTGTAGTGAAATCATAAATATTTTTTAAATAATATTATTATTTAAATTTATTGTGTATTTTTTTTTAGGGATAACATCTTTTTCATAATATATTTTTATTTTGAAATGACTTTTTGATTATTATAATCTTATTCATATAAGTTACATGATTACTATTTACTAATTGATTTTTTGTAATATTTTCTTGATTTACTCAATTGTAGTAAAATCGTAAATATTCACTTTTTATTTTTATTTATGTTTTTTAAATTAATTGTTCACATATTTTAAGGAATGATATCTCTATTGAAATAGTTTTTATTTTGAAATGACTTTTAGTTATAGTAATTTTTTTCATATAAGTTGCTTGATTACTAATTGGTTATTCACCAAAATAAATTTTGTTGTCAATAAAATAGATTCTTGTTGCCAAAATACCAAGTGACTAGTTCTCAATATGCCACTTGGCTTAATTTTAGGCTAACTTCTTTGCTTTATTATATATATAGATAGATAGATAGATATGGCATATGAAATAAATATGAATTAATTAATAATCTATAAAATAGATTTTGGTTATAAGATTTTAGTTCTCAAGATGTCACTAGTCATAACCTCATGCTAGACTATTTTTCTTTATTATATATAGACTAGTATTAGTACCCGCATGATGTGCGGACAATATTTAAGGAAAAGTAAACAAAGATTGATTAAAAAAAATAATTTATATCTACAAATTTATCAAATGAATGAAAGCATAAAAAAATATTTCATTGACAAATAGATAAACCAACATGGACTAATGAAATATGTCACCATCTCCTATTAATATAGTTTCTTGAATAGTTCATAATAAAGCATTTCAAAGTGAAAAAAAGAGGATAAAATCAATTTGAATTTCTTGAAAATGTTTACTTATATAAGAATACTGAAAGGAGACTAAGTATAAAGAAAAAATATTACCGTTCTAGTTATACCATTTATAACGTTCACTTTTAAGCCAAAATAGAATCAGAAAAATAGCAAATATCGAAGAGAGATAAAAGTTATATCTAAAAATTTTAAAATTTTAAACAAATAAAGCATAATAATCTCAAAGAAGATCTTGCAATTTCTATTCTTGATTCGCGTCAAAATAATTTATATATTTTTCTTAATTTTATTAGATTCATTATTCAGGGATATTATGTCACTGAAAATTTGTATTTGGATAAAGAAATCACTAAAGCAACAAATTTGTTTTTCTCAAGAAAGAAAAACACTATGAATAATTAAAATCATTTTTGACAAATAATTTTCTTGGTTCAAACCTATATTGTTTGAATATATATAGAGACCTTCCCATATATATCTTCTTCTTGAAATCTAATTTTTAATTAGTGACAATATTCCTTCAACATGTTGGTCTTTTACTCTACCAAAATCTGATATTAAATAATGAATATTAAAATTAAAAAAAAAATCAATCATCTTCGTATCATAATTATGAAAGACCCCAAAATAATATATAATTAAGAAATTATATTATTCATAGTAAGAAATTATATTTGTATAAAGAGATTAAAATAGTAACAAACTTATTTTCTCGAGAAAGAAAAAACACTACGAATAATTCAAATCATTTTCAGCAAATAATTTTCTTGTTTCAATCTCCTCGTCAGGGGTGTACCTACGTATATTTTTAGGGTACTCTGACACTCATTAAACTCGACGCGGAATAGGTATAATTACATAAAAAAAATATACAAAAATTGGTATAAAATATATAGAAGCACCCATTGAATCAAAAAGTTGTTTAGGTGCATTGACATTTAGGTTGATCTTAATATTTTCCACTGGAAGGAGCATCTCGTGTTCGAACCTTGTTGAGGTAATTTTTTTCAAAACTTTTAAATTTGTTAAGCACCCATAATCCTTAAATCGTGGGTCTGCCACTGCTCCTTATATGTATATTCTTCTGTTGAACATTCATTTTGAACTATTGATAACTAGGGGGTGTGCAAAAACCGAACTGACCGATAAATCGAACCGATAAAAATGTTATTAGTTTATTATTATTGGGTTAACAGTTTTTAATGGTTTTATAAAATAAATTTATTGAGTTATTGGTTCGGTTCAATTTTTCTTTATTGGGTAAATCAATAACCCAATAAGAATATATATATATATATATTAATTATGACTTATTATATATTTCTCTTATTTTTTGTTTAATTTTAATATATTAATAAACCTATTATTTCAATTATACAAACCCTTAATTTCTCCTAACAACATTTAGTCCAAACTTGAAGAGTCTTGTAAATTAAAACGCATCATGTAGGATTTTTGGTTGCAACTAAGATTCGATTTTTTTTCATGTTAGGTACTTCTGTTTCTATTTTATGAGTAATTTCTTATCGGTTAAACCAAAAACTGAATCGTTAAGGATTAATAACCAATAAACCAAAAATTGATAAAAAATATCTTATTGGTTTGGTTATTGGTTTAGCAGATTTAAAAATCAAAAACTGATAAACTGAACTGATAATATATAAAATCGAATTGAACCGACCGATGCACACCCTTATTGATAACATTCTATCAAGAACCTTATATTTAAAGCCTGAAATTCATGAACAAAAAATTCAAATTAATATTTAGCAAACAATTGACAATTCTTATTTCTACATATTCATAATAAAAAACTTGATAAAGACTAATAAGGTAATGATCAATAACAATAACACACACAGAGGGAGTGAGAGAGAGGATGAGGAGAAGAAGAAGAAGAAGAAGAGGAAGAAGAAGATACACAAATTAACTTATAAATTATGAAATTTAAGATATTTAATTTTGCAAAATCTAACTTTTTCATATAAACATCATTGAATTAATATAAATTTTGAAACATGAAGGAGTATATCAAGGAAAAATATTTTATTCTTAAATATTATCTCATGTTTATGTATTTGATATTTGCAAGTAAATATGGTCATGAAAATCTATATTAAGGTAATTTTATAGTAGTGCAGTCAATTTTTTTTTAAAAATGTATAATATAATTTAGATTTCTTTCCTCTTTTCTATGTAATTTGGTTTAATGATATATTTGGAATAGAAATATTATAGATATCATATATACTGCAGTATTATAAATATTTCATTATCAAATATTTTTTCATGTTTATGTATTTGATATTCTTTCTTATTTTTAATAATTTTTTTTTTACATATTTGTTATCCTCCTCCAGTAGATATGATCATGAATATCAATATTTAGGCAATTTTATAGTAGTGCGGTCGATTTTTTTTTTTAGGATGTATAATATAGTTTAGATTTCTTCCTCTTTTTATGTAATTTTTTTTATTGATATATTTGAAATAATTAAGCTTTAGGGGCACCTTCTTATCACATAAAACTCCTAAAGTGAGCCTTAATTTCAACCACCTTGCCCCAATACGATGCGTGACATCCTTGTTAATCTCGCCATTGCCCTGAATCATAGACCCCAGATACTTGAAACTCTCCCTCCCTTGAATGGCCTGAGAGTCTAGCTTAACAACCTTATCAGTCTCCTGCGACATATCACTAAGCTTACACTCCAAGTACTCTGTCTTGGTCATGATCAACCAAAATCCTTTAGATTCAAGGGTTTGTCTCCAAATCTCCTACTTATCATTAACTCTTCCCTGAGTCTTATCGATCAATACCACATCATCAACAAATAACATACACCAAGACACCCCGTTGAATATACCATGTCAATACGTCCATCACCAAGGCAAATAAAAAAGGGCTAAGAGTCGATCTCTGGTGCAAACCTATCAAAATTGAAAAGTGCTCTGAATCACCTCCTACCGTCCTCACACGAGTAATTGTGCCATCATAAATATCCTGAATTGCCCTAGTATATGCCATGGGCACCCCTCTAACCTCCAAGCACCTTCACAAAATCTCCCTGGGAACTCCATCATAAGCCTTCTCAAGATTAATAAACACCCTGTGCAAGTCCTTCTTTCTCTCTCAAAACTGCTCGACTAATCTTCTCACAAGGTTAATGGCCTCCGTAGTTGAGTGACCTGACATGAAACCAAACTGATTCTTAGAGATAGTCACAATCTTTCTCAGCCTCAACTTTACTATCCTTTCCCAAACCTTCATATTATGACTCAACAACTTGATACCTCTATAATTATTGCAACTTTAGATGTCTCCCTTGTTATTATACAATAGAATCATTGTAATCTACCTCCATAATTCAGGCATCTTCGTCGCCCTAAAAATGCTATTAAACAACCTTGTCAATCACTCCAAACCTGCCCCGCTAGTGTTCTTCCAAAAATTTACTGGAATCTCATCTGGGCCCGTTGCTCCATCCCGACGCATCCTGAAAATAGACTCATTGACCTCCTCCACCTTGATACACCTATAATAACCATAATCGTGACTCTTCTCAAAATTCTCCAAGTTCTCCAACACAAAACCTTTGTCCCCCTCGTCGTTCAAAAATTTATGAAAATAGGACTGCCACCTCTTCCTAATGAGGGCATCCTCAACCAACACTGTACCATCTTCTCCCTTGATACATTTCACTTGGTCAAGGTCACAAGCCCTCCGCTTTATGGGATTGGAAAACCTATACAACTTCTTATCCCCATCTTCTCCTCTATAGCCGCATATAAGCTCTCAAAAACTGTTGTCTTAGCTGTCATAACCGCTAACTTAGCCTCTCTTCTAGCTTTCTTATACTCCTCCTTATCCGTCTGTCTCTCTTCATCATTCTTTCTCTCAACCAACTTAGCATAAGCCATCTTATTAGCCTCTACCTTCTTTTTAACCTTTTCGTTCTACCACCAGTTCCCTAGATGCTTGCCAGATCGACCTCTCAACATACCCAACACCTCTTTAACGGTCTCCCTAATGCAACTGGCAGTCGTCTCCCACATACTATCCATATCTCCTCGACTCTCCCAAGCCCCCTAGTCTTTAACTTCTCCCCTATTTCCAAAGCACTAGCCAAAGTCATGCTACCCCACTTAATCCTGAGTCGAGCCTCCACACTTCTCTTCTTTCGGGCCTTGTTAATTACTAAGTCCATTACCAAAAACCTATGTTGAGTCGAAAGATTATCGCTAAGTATAACCTTACAGTCTCTACAAAACGCTCTATCACCCTTCCTAAGGAGCAAAAAGTCTATCTGGATCTTGGCCACCGAACTATAAAAGGTAATAAGATGTTTCTCCTTCTTCGGGAAGCTCGAATTTACCAACCACAACCCAAAAGCCCTAGGAAAATCTAAATGAAAAACTCCTCCTTCATTTCAATCCCCGAAACCGAAACCGCCATGCACATCATCGTACCCTCTCGGTAAAGACCCAATATATATATATATATATATATATATATATATGAAATAAATATGAAATAAGTAAATAATCTATAAAATAGTTTTTGTTGAAAAATGTCAAAATAGTTTAAGAGATGACATCTTTTTCATAAAAGTTTTTATTTTGGAATGATTTTTTGGTCAAACTTAGTTATTTTTTACTATGATATGAAATATGAAATAAATATGAATTAATTAATAATATACAAAATAGATTTTTGTTGTAAGATGCTAGTTCTCAAGATGTCACTTGTCATAACCTAATGCAAAACTATTATCCTTTATTATATATATAGATATGAAATAAATATAGAATGAATATGAAATAATTAAATAATCTAGAAAATAGTTTTTTTTCTAAAATGTCAAAATAGTTAAAGAGATGACATCTTTTTCATAATAGTTTTTATTTTAGAATGACTTTTTGGTGAAACTTAGTTATTTTTTACCACAATATGAAATATGAAATAAATATAAATTAATTAATAATCAACAAAATAGTTTTTTGTTGTAAGATATTAGTTTTAAGACGCCACTTGTTATAACATCATGCTAGACTATTCTCCTTTATTTGAAATATGAAATAAATATGAATTAATTAATAATTTTCAAAATAGATTTTTGTTGTAAGATGTTAGTTCTCAAGAGGTCACTTGTCATAACTTCATGCTAGACTATTCTCCTTTATTATATATAATATAGATATGAAATAAATATGAAATGAATATGAAATAATTAAGTAATTTATAAAATAGTTTTTGTTGTAATATGTCAAAATAGTTTAAGAGATGACATCTTTTTCATAATAGTTTTTATTTTGGAATGAATTTTTGGTCAAACTTAGTTATTTTTTACCATAATATGAAATATGAATTAATTAATAATCTACAAAATAGATTTTTGTTGTAAGATGTTAGTTCTCAAGACGTCACTTGCCATAACCTCATGCTAGACTATTCTCCTTTATTATATACTAGATAATGAAGGGCCCATTTATGGGCCCAATATTACAATTTTAAATATACTTATAGCTATTTAATTAGATTTTCCAAAAAAAAAAAAATGATCATTAATATTTTTGAATAAAACACGATTGAAAATGTAAGTAGAAATCACAATATATAATAAAATATAACTTCTTGTTTTTTATAAATTAAATAATATCTCATAACTTATTTAATGTTTTATAATTAACATTAAAATGTCAAATATTCTAATACTTATTTTAACATCAGCTCAATTACATTCTCTTAGATTAAACAACTAATTGTAATGTTTTACTTTTCTACTTTATTTAAAAATTATACAAGAGAATAGATTAAAATTATAAATATCTATTTATTAACATTTTATAAAGAATAATACGAAGCAATAAAGGATATTAATTGATACATAAATTGATTTTAAATATATTTAGATTCATTTTTTGGGTGCTTAATAAACAAAAATAAGGATCTACTGGATGAACTCTTTAATGAATCATAGTGTTAATGTCAAGTCTTATATACGTTAAAAATAGGAGACCAATTTAATATAGTAAGTATGAAATTACTTTTTAAGTGATTTGTCTACCTGATGAGGAAATTACTACCTCAAATAAAGAGAATCAAAAGAATTAATAAAAGTTATCATGATATATATTATAGTAATTTAACATGCGATAGTTAATATTAAATTTTAAATAAGTTGTTTAAAATAATTTTAATAAGTGTTGTGTAAATAATTATGTTTTCATAAATTATATGTAGTGCAAATCTTTGTAATGATACGTATCATGTGAAATTTTGAAATTATGGAGGACTAATTTTTTATCTTCTATAGATAAACACCTATTCAATATTTATGAGTATTTTTTATTATCTTAATATAATATAGTATAGTTACTTTATGTAATTAAATGTGTGGCTAAAATTAATTTCACATTTTTATCTTTTATGGATTAAATTTGAGTTTTTACACATCCTCCTATATACTACGTCTTCCTTTATTTCAATTTGTAACATTTTGATTCGACATCGAATTTAAGATATATGAAAAAACTTCGCAATGTTTCAAATTATCTTTAAAATAAATAAACTTTAAATACAAGAGTATACCATTGTGGATTTTTTGACAAATAAATGAAATTTAACATTACTAAAATATTAATAATGTTATAGAATACTATCCAAATAAAAATGTCAATTTTTTTCTAGAACTGATTTAAAAAATAGATATTATTTGAACTAAGACATCATCATCATCAACAATAACAACAACAAACCCAGTGTATTCTCACAAAGTGGGGTCTGGGGAGGGTAAAATGTACGCAGTCCGTACGGCTACCTCTAAAGAAGTAGAGAGGTTGTATTCAATAGACCTCCGGCTTAAGATAAAGAATAGTACACAAGGTAGTAATGAAACATAAAACGGGATAGATGGCATAACAGAAATAAGGAATATGAAATAATAGAAATAGATATCAGAGAAATACGAAATAAGAGAAATACGAGCAATTCAAAATAAGAAATAAGAAATAGGACACTTACCTAGTAGTAACATACACTCCCACACCAAAGACACCCACCACACCCAAACTCACCTGACTAGAGGCTCCTACTCAAGGACACAGTCCTAGGATTACTAACCTATCTACACAAACGCTCTCCTAACACCTTGCTATAACTCACACACTTACACTAGCCTTCTACCCTTATCCCTGACCTCCACACCTTTCTGTCTAGGTTCATGTCCTTAGTAAACTGTAGTTGCTCCATGTCATGCCTAATCACCTCCCTCTAGTATTTCTTTAACCTACCTCTACTCCTCCTAAAGCTATCCAAAGCTAGCCTCTTACACCTGCAAATTGGGACATCCGTGCCCCTCCTCATCGTATGCCCAAACCATCTCAGTCTTCCTTCTCGCATCTTGTTCTCCACCAAATCTGCTCTCACCTTCTCCCGGATAGTCTTATTCCTAACTCTATCCCCTCTAGTAAGTCCACACATCCAGTGCAATATTCTCATTTCCACTACCTTCTATCTTTGAATGTGGGAGTTCTTGACTGGTCAACACTCTACACCATACAACATGGTTGGACGGACAACCACTCTATAGAATTTGCCTTTAAGCTTAAGGGGCACATTCTTATCACACAACACTCCTGAGGCGAGCCTTTACTTCATCTAACCTGCTTCAATACATTTATAGACATCCTCATCAATCTCGCCATTCTGCTAAATCATAGACCCAAGATACTTAAAACTATCCCTCTTACAAATATCCTGGGAATCCAACCTCACCACCACTTCGTCCTCCTGACTCGAGTCACTAAACTTGCATTTCATATACTCTGTCTTGGACCTACTCAACCTGAACCTCTTAGATTCAAGGGTTTGTCTCCAAACCTCCAATTTTTCATTCACCCCCTCCCCCCGCATCTCATCAATCAGCACTACATCATCCGCAAATAACATACACCAATACACCTCACCTTGATTACTCCACGTCAACACATCCATCACCAACGCAAATAGAAACGGACTAAGAGTCATCCCTGATGCAATCCTGTCTCGACCGGAACTAAGACATATGATGTATAATTGATAATGGAAAAATAATTATCATCACGTAATATATACTTAACTTTTTCAAGTGTTTTCGGATTGTAAATACTTCAAGGATATCCAAATAGATGTACCGTAATATTCTAGAATTGAATTTGTAAATTAGATTAAATTTTTAATCATCTAAATAATAATATCTAAATTGATTCAAATCGGTTCAAAAAATCAAGTTGATCTAATTTGTGCACAAACTTGATCTCAAATCATATAAATATTTTATACATTTTTGTTTAGAATTAAATTTCATATTCTTTTATGAAAGTTTTCTAAGTATATGATAACATAGTTACATTTTTTTCTAAATATTTCTATTCTAATAAAATAAAAGTGAAAATTTCAAATCCTAAAAAAGAATTGAAATTTAGATAATATCTCATCAAAATAGATTAATTATTAATATACAAAATATATTTTTTGAAAAATTATGCTTTAAAAAATATGGGGTCCACCTTAAATGTCACATCATTAGGACACACTTGGCATTTTGGGAAAGATGTTTGGCTATTTTGTCATTTTAAAATTTATGACCAACATTTAAGACTATATAATAGAAACCAATATTCTAGAGTATTTATGAAATGATAATTTTACCCTTGGTCGTCCTCCAAATCACTCTTCTATTTAGCACTATAGATTTGAAATAAATATGGAATGAATATAAATAATTAAATGATCTATAAAATAGTTTTTGTAGTAAAATGTCAAAATAATTTAAGAGATGACATCTTTTCCATAATAGTTTTTATTTTGGAATGACCTTTTGGTCAAACTTATTTATTTTTTACCAAAATATGAAAGATGAAATAAATATGAATTAATTAATAATCTACAAAATAATTTTTTGTAGTAAGATGTTAGTTCTCAAGACGCCACTTGTTATAACCCTATGCTAGACTATTCTCCTTTATTTTATACTAGATACTAAATAATGAAGGATCCGTTTACAGGCCCAATATTATAATTTTAAATATATTTATAGCTATTTAATTAGTTTTATGATCATTAATATGTTTGAATTAAACACAATAGATCATGTAAGTAGAAATAACAATATATAATCAAATACAACTTCTTATTTTTATAAAATCAAATAATATCTTTTAACTTATTCAATGTTTCATAATTAACATTAAAATATCATATACTCTAATACTTATTTTAACATCGGCTCAAACACATTATCTTACATTAAACAACTAATTGTAATGTTTTTCTTTCTATTTTATTTTAAAATTATACAAGAGAATAGATTAAAATTATAAATATCTATTTATTAACATTTTATAAAGAATTATATGAAGCAATAAATGATATTAATTCACACATATATTATTTTAAATATATTTAGATTCATTTTTTGGGTGTTTAATAAAAAAAAATAAGGATCTACTGGATGAACATTTTAATGAATCATAGTGTTAAAGGTTTGACTTTATGTCATGTCTTATATACGTTAAAAATAATAGACAAATTTAATATTGCAACTAAGAAATTACTTTTTGAGTGATTTGTCCACTTGATGAGGAAATTACTACCCCAAATAAAGAGAATCAAAAGAATTAATAAAAGTTATCATGATATATATTGTAGCAATTTAACATGAGATAGTTAATATTACATTTTAAATAAGTTGTTTAAAATAATTTTAATAGGTGTTGAGTAAATAATTATGTTTACATAAATTTTATGTAGTTCAAATCTTTGTAATGATATGTATCATGTGAAGTTTTGAAATTATAGAGGAATCGCTTATTGTGTTTGATAGATAAACACCTATTCAATATTTATGAGTATTTTTTATTATCTTACTATAATATATTATAGTTACTTTATGCAATTAAATGTGTGGCTAAAATTAATTTCACATTTTTATCTTTTATGAAACATATCTGAGTATTTGCACATCCTCCTATAAAATACGTCTTTCTTTATTTCAATTTATAACATTTTGATTAGACATCAAATTTAAGATATATGAAAAAACTTCGCAATGTTTCAAATTATCTTTAAAATAAATAAACCTTAAATAGAAGAGTATACCTTTGTGGACTTTTTGACAAATAAATGAAATTCAACATGTCTAAAGTATTAATAATGTTATAGACTAATAACGAAATAAAAAGTGTCAATTCTTTTTTAGAACTGATTAAAAAAATATGTATTATTTGAAATGAAACATAGGATGTATAATTGATAATAGAAAAATTATTTTCATCACGTAATATACGTTTCACTTTTTCAAGTTTGTTCGGATTGTAAACACATTCAAGTATATCCAAATAGATGTATCGTAATATTCTAAAATTGAATTTGTAAATTGAATTAAATTTTTAATCATCTAAATTGATTCGAACTAGTTCAAAAAATCAAGTTGGTCTAATTTGTGCACAAACTTGATCTCAAATTATATAAATATTTTATACATTTTTGTTTAGAATTAAATCTCATATTCTTTTATGAAAGTTTTCTAAGTATACGATAACATAGTTACATTTTTTCTAAATATTTCTATTCTAATAAAATAAAAGTGAAAATTTCAAATCCTAAAAAAGACTTGAAATTTAGATAATATCTCATTAAAATAGATTAATTATTAATATACAAAACATATTTTTTGAAAAATTATGCTTGGCTATTTTATCATTTTGAAATTCATGACCAACTATTAAGATTATATAATAGAGACAAATATTCTGGAGTATTTATGAAATGACAATTTTACCCTTGGTCATTCTCCAACTCACTCTTCTATATAGTAGAAAATATAGACTATAAATAATTTTTGTTGTAAATTGTCAAAATAATTTAAGAGATGACATCTTTTTCATAATAGTTTTTATTTTGGAATGACCTTTGGGTCAAACTTAATTATTTTTTTACCACAATATGAAAAATAAAATAAATATGAATTAATTAACAATCTACAAAATGAATTTTTGTAATAAGATGTTAGTTCTCAAGACACCACTTGTCATAACCTCATGCTAGACTATTCTCTGTTATTTTATATACTAGTTGCATAAGGCTCGTGCTGAAAAATATAAAATTTAATATATAACTTAAATTATATTTTTATATTACATAATTAATTTAATTTAGTGATACATTGATTATGCATGTATGGAAAACTAGTATGATTATTAAAGTATTTTCGATATATCTGGATAACTTTTAAAGGACTTTATTTAAGAAAAAAGAAGTATGAAGGATAATTACCAAATCTGAATAGACATAAAATTTGCTTTAAAATAAATAAGTGATGTGTTCAACAAAATAAGTGATGTGTTCAGAATTTTTAAGGAACATATTTGATAGATTGTTGGAAAAAATATTTTCTCTAGAAAATAAGTCTTTTTAGACTTATAAAAATTACTACGTGGAAGTAGAAAAATTATATTCTATATTTCACATTCATTGAGCCATTTGCTCTTCAATACACCTTGTCTTCACCCACCAAAGCTCCCATCCCTACCACTCCATACCCCATCTCTCATAATGCTTATCTAAATTATATAAAAAGAATTTTTAAATAATATTTTACTTACATACCGGATAAAGAAAATAAGAAAGAAATACACTAATTTTATTTAAAAAATATTATTAAGTAATGTTTTTAATTGAAAAACGATTGTACCAAACACACTAAAGAGAGAATAAGTATTATTAAAAAATAATAAATGTTTTGATTGAAAAAGAGACCGTAACTTCAAAGTTGCACAGATTTTACTAAAATGTAAAAAAATAAATATGCATTCTATCCATTTCATTTTATTTTACGTTTGTTGATTTAGTACTCCTATTAATAAAAAACTGTTTAATAAGAGTTAGTTTATTGATCTCGATACTTATGATTTGAAAAATATATGATTGGCAACTATTATGTTGTATCGTTACTTAATGAGAAGAGTAATATTGAAAGAAAATAATAAATTTTTCTTTATTTGCTAAAATAATAAGCAAAAAGTAAATTTTATTTTTAGTACATGGATCAATCAAAATGAAAAAAAAAAAGGGATATTCTCTCAATTCTTTTTTACTTGTTTCTTTGACTTGACAAGTAACTTAAAAATTTAATATATTAAGGATAAAATATATGAAATTATTCTTATTAATTATGTTTTAAAAATTTAATTTAGCTATTCATATGTTACTTAATTACTTGATAATAATAATAATAGCAATAATAATAATAATAATAGTTATATTATTAATAATAATAGTAATAGTAATAATAATGTGAAAAAGGTTATAAATGTTTCATGATTTACTAAAGTAAATAAGAAAGAAAAATAATTAATTTTTACTATAAGAAATAAGTAAAAAGGAATAAGTAATCTAATAAAGAATAAGAAGAGATTTATAATAATAATAAAAAAAGAATACTATGTATAGTTCAATTACAAAGTCTCAAAGAAAAATATCCTAAAAGAATAAATGAGGACAAATGTAACAACATGCATGGAAAATAAGTAAACATGTGTAGCTATTTAATTGCATTAAAAATTTTGTGAGGACTACCAAAATGGGAGATCCTCCCTTATATATAGTAGTAACATAGATATGAATATAAAATAAATATAAATTAATTAATAATCTACAAAATAAATTTTTGTTGTAAGATGTTAGTTCTCAAAACGCCATTTGTCATAACCTCATGCTAGACTATTCTCTTTTATTATATATACTAGTATTAGTACCCGCACGATGCGCGGTTGATATTAAATAAAATTAATTATAGAAAATATTATTTTATTAATTTTATATCATAAAAAAATTATTCAATATTGTTCACATATTTGAAATTAATAAATTTATGCAATACGAAAAATAACTATTAAAATATTAAACTTAACATCATTAATTACATAAAACTTAAATATTTCTTTTCGAAAGTTAGTGTCCGCGTGCAAATAATAGTATATTGTAATATAATTATTTGAGAATATTAGATAATATTGTGATCTACATTGATTTTTTTTTTTAATCATATAATTACAAAAGAAAATGCATTTTTGACATAATTATTATTAGTTAAGTGACTTACTTCTAAATTTGGTTAGAAAAAAATAAAGAACTAATGAAAGATATGTTTTAGAGTTATGCACATGAAACTTCTCTCTAAAATTTTAACTTGAAATTTAAATTCTTTTATATTAAATATTTTAATTTGCACCCTCTTATTAAGAGGAAGAAAGGAGTTTCCCCTTCTATTTTCTTTTCTTAATAGATTTTTCTTTCAAAGTAGATTTTGTATTCCTTTGCATGATCTTATTCATAATATATTTTTTTTATAAATTTAAATATTTTTGCATCAAGACAAATATTTTGAGAAAAGTCTCAATAATAATCAATTTTTCCTCTCTCATATTTTCTTATTACCATTTTTTCAACAAATAACTTAGAACATTATCTAAAGTCCTAACTTGTTTGCACGTTCACTTATTCTCTTATGATAATGGACCAACAAATATTAATGAATCTTATTGTATATTATTTTTTCGAATAAATAATTTATTCCTTCATAGGTTTGAATATTCACTCTTCAACTCTATTTTTGATCAACACTATCATACTTTCTCAATTTACTCAATTTGAATGAAATTATAAATATTAATCACTATCGAAATTGAATTCCCTCCCATCTTAGAACATTCAACTAATATTTAACCCCTCATATTCATTAGTGCAATGAGATATTAATCTTATTCATCGTTATCTTGTATATTGTACAAAGTAGATCAAAATAATTATTGCACCAAAATATCTACAATAATCTAAAATTGGAGTTATAAATATAAAGATAAACATGATTAATTGCTATCATAACATATAGAAGTATAGTATAGACAAATCAAGTGTTAATCCTAATATATAGAAATATAATGGATTAGTAATTTAGTGTCATAGTTTACTAATTTTTGAAATCATATTATCATCTCACTAAAATCTAAAGTAACAATATTTGCAATGCAAAAAAATCAACTATCTAATATCAATATTAGTTTCTTCATATTTAATGTATAACTCATAAATTTTTATGTTATTGTTAAAATTTTCATTGCATTTCGAGCAAGATAAATTTTTATGTCTTTAAAAATATATGACATATTAAAAGATCACTAATTTAAATCTTCAAAGAGTACAAATTATATTTTTTTTTATAAAACATAAAGTACATGAATATTGGCTCATAAAATTTTCACCAAACATGTAGAAAATAAAATGAGTATGCAACATAATCTGTATATTTAGTTGACTTGATAAATCTAAAAAATCTATTCTAAACCAATACTCAAAGTAAATTGAGATTCTAGC
>NC_061112.1:77504334-77520977 GCF_002878395.1 Capsicum annuum
ACCTTCCTATACAGTGGTAAATTGTTATGGAATTGGAACTTCTAGATTAATTACAGTTGGTATAATTTTCTTTTCCATATATATATATATATGTGTGTATAATTGTTAATTGATTATTCATTTTCTATTTATATTTCTCAATCAATTTTGTCATGCTTCCTTAATTGACTTACATTGAATGAAATCATAATTACTTTTGTCATATAAATATTCATTTTATGGTAATACTTCAATTGAATATATTCTAATTTATTGGTAACTCACACCTACATTTCATCATACAGAAATTATTTTAAATTTTTATTGATATTTTATTATTAAGAAATATTTATTCCTAATTCATTTTATTGATCTACATGTTTAAATTTTTATATAAGACAATTTAAGTCTTTTTAATTAATTTTTGTTCATCAAAACGAAGTGTCTTTTTCAAATTTGATTATTTTAAAATCTAAAATTATTCTTACAGACATATATAAGGTTATATAATTGGTCAATTAAAGAATAGCTTTGTAAGACAAAATTTTATTTGACTTTGAATGTTAATTAGGACTAAGTAATTTTAGTAGTTATTTTCGATGAACATTATGCAATCTTTTCTGTGTAGTAATATTCATTTAAAAAAATCAATATTTATTTATTTTCAATCTACCCTCCTTTTAAATTCAAGACTATCTTTTATTCATTTTCTAATATAGAATGATAGTGTAATTACTCATTGATAGTTATTCTTAATTTTGAAAATATTTTTATTAAATATGAATGCATATTGTTTTAAATATAGATTACTTAACATATATCAAATGAAAATTCTTCCAATAAAATATGAAATATGAGTAAATTCAAATTCAAATTATTTTTTGTCAAATTCAAATATGAGTTAATAGGAGTCAATTCAAATTATTTTTTATCACAATATTAAATATGAAATAATAGAATAAAAATAAATAATAGTGTTCATTTAATATTTTTTTACCATAATATGAAAATTTAAATATATATATATAAAATAAATAATTAATCAGTAAAATAAATTTTGTTGCCAACAAAATAGATTTTTGTTGCCAAAGTACTCATTGGCTAGTTCTTAATATGACACTTGACATAATTTTATGCAAACTTCTTTGCTTTATTATATATTAGATAGATAGATATGAAATAAATATGGAATGAATTTAAAATAATTAAATAATCTATAATATAATTTTTGTTGTAAATTTTCAAAATAGTTTAAAAGATGACATCTTTTTCATAATAGTTTTTATTTGGAATGACCTTTTGTTACAACTTAGTTATTTTTTACCACAATATGAAATATGAAATAAGTCTGAATTAATTAATAATCTACAAAATAAATTTTTGTTGTAAAATGTTGGTTCTCAAGACGCCATTTGTCATAAGCTCATGCTATAGGTCATCGACAGTAGATGTTCCAGACATATGACCAGAAAGAAGGATAACTTTTCCTCCCTAAAAAAAGTAGATGGGGGTCAGTTAGATTTGGTGACAATGCTAGAGGCAATGTCATTAGAGTCGGCTAAGTGAGACTCAGCTCCTTATGCAAATTCACTGAAGTATACCTAGTAGACAGGATCAAACACAACCTGCTCAGCATCAGTAAACTATGTGATGTTGGATTTGGAGTCCTCTTCAAAGCTGAAAGCTGCTCTATCAAACATGACAAAAGAAATATCTCCCTTATTGGTGAACACATTGATAACATTTATGTTTTAAATAGTCCTGATTTTTCCACCTTAACCTGCCTCACTATGCAAGCTAATGATACTTGGTTATGACACAGGAAGCTCGGGCATGCTAGCACGCATATTATTAATAAATTGTCTAGGCTTGATTTGGTGAAAGGTCTGCCAATACTCAAGTTTGAAAAAGATCATATCTGTGATGCCTACCAATTGGGTAAACAGAACAGAATATCTTTCAAACCCAAAGACATTGTCTCTACTACCAGGCCTCTCCAAACAATCCACATGGATCTGTTTGGCCCCACTAAGACCACAAGCATTGATGAAAAAAGATATGTTTTGTCATAGTTGATGATTACTCACGATTTACTTGGGTTATGTTTCTTGCACATAAACACGAAGCTTTCATAAATTTTGAGATATTTTGTAGAAAAATATAGAGAGAAGCTAGGCTCCTCATCACCTACGTTCACAGTGATCATGGGGAAGAATTTGAAAATAAGGCGTTTGAAGAGTATTGTGCTCAGAATGGATACTCTCAGAACTTCTCTTCACCGCGATATCCTCAATAAAATGATGTAGTGGAATAGAAGAACCGATACCTGTATGAAACTGCCAGGATAATACTGTTAGAACATAATCTCCCAGATCACTTTTGGGCAGAAGCAGTCAGTACAACATGTCATATCATCAACAGGTGTCTGATCAGACCTATTTTGAAGAAAACACCCTATGAACTTTGGAGAGAAAATAAGCACAATATCGGATACTTAATTGCAAATGCTTTATTCATAATAATGGTAAGAATACCCTAGGGAAATTCGATCTATGAAGTAATGAAGGTATTTTCCTTGGGTACTCTCTTACTAGTCATTCTTACAGGGCTTTTAATTAAAAAACTCTGTGTATTGGGGAATTTATGCACATTGTTTTTGATGAATCTAACCACCTCCATATGAGTATAAGTGCTGACGAAAAATAGGTGAGTACTATACAGATAAGAGAAAATCACAGCATAACTCTAGAGCGCTCCCAAGACAAGTTGACTACACCCTCGACAAAGTCGACTCCCACAATAGAAACAGTGAAGCCTAATATTCCAAAATAATGAAAGCATGATGATATCCACCCAAATGAATACATCACTAGAAATCCAGAAGATAGAGTGCAAACCAGAGCACATTAAAGAGACAAGCATCTGTTGCCCTTATGTCCCAAATTGAACCAAAGAAAACTGATGAAGCTCTCAACTATGAATCATGAGTTTAAGCTATGAAGGAGGAATTGGAGCAATTTTAATGAAATAAGGTTTAGACTCTAGTTGAAAGACCAAGAAATTGCTCAGTAATTAGAACCAGATGGGTTTACAGAAATAAGGTAAATAAAGAAGGTAAAGTTATCAATAATAAAGCCAGGCTCGTAGTCAAGGCTACTCTCAGTAGGAAGGTATTGATTATGATGAGACCTTTGTCCCCATGGCAAAATTAGAATCAATACGAATCTTATTAGATTTTGCCATATTGAAATGTTTAAGTTATATCAAATAGATGTAAAATGTGCTTTCTTAAATGGGTTTATTCATGAGGAAATTTTTGTAAAACAACCCCCTAGATTTGAAGATCCTTCATTTCCAAATCATGTTTTCAAGTTATCAAAAGCACTCTAGGGCCTCAAACAAGCTCCAAAATCTTGGTATGAGAGACTGAGTACTTTTCTACTATAAAATAATTTTAAAGGGGTAAAATTGAAACAAATATGTTCATTTAAAAACTTGATTCAAAGCTCCTCATTATGCAAATTTACGTTGATGATATCATCTTTGGTAGTTCTGACATCTCCATATGTGAGAATTATGCTAATTTGATGAAAGAAGAATTCGAAATGAGTCTTATGGGCAAGCTCACATTCTTTCTGGGACTACAAATCAAGAAATCTCCTAAGGATACCTTCAACACTCAAGCCAAATACACGAAAGAGCTCATCAAAAATTTCAACATGGAAAAGAAAAAGGCCTATGGAACACCCATGATCCCATCCACAAGCATTGATTCAGACCTGGCTGGAAAATATGTTGATAAAAGGACGTACTAGGAATGATCAGATCTCTACTCTACTTAATTGCAAGTCGACCAAGTATCATGTTCAGTGTGTGTAAATATGCCAAATTCTAGTTGACTCCTACGAAATCTCATCTTACTGCCATCAAACGAGTCATCCGATATCTAATAAGAACTCAAAACCTTGGACTATGGTATCCCTACTCCTCACACTTTAATTTAATCAGATATTCAGATATTGATTTTGTAGGAGACAAGAGTGACAGAAAGAACACCAGTGGAACATGCCAAATTCTCGGTGATACTTTTATTTCATGGAATAGCAAGAAATAAACTTTCGTTGCTCTCTCGACCACAGAACCTGAATATATAGCTATCGAAAGCTGTGGAACTCAAGTCCTATAGATTATGCATCAGCTTCTTGACTTTGATTTATCTTTTGAACCCATTCCTATTATGTGTGATAACACCGGTGACATCAGCCTATCTAAGTATATTGTGCATCACTCTAGGGATAAACATATTGATATCAAGCATCATTTCTTTCGAAACCATGTCGAAAAAGGCGAATTTTGCCTAAAATTTATTGACTCCGAAAATCAACTAGCAGATATCTTTACAAAACCTTTGTTAGAAGAAAGATTTTGCTCTCTAAAAAAGGCTTCGTATTCTTAGCATTCATGATATTTAAAAAAAAGCTGCTTTATTTTTGGTGCATTACTCTGTTTGCACATTGCCTATGTATTGTTTCCTTTTGATTATGTCAAAGGCGGAGAAAGGCAGGAACATCAGAGTAGCCTGGTAACTTACCAGCCAGGGGGAGCAGAGCAAGTTTACAAGTCAGCTAGTACTTACACAAGTCAGGGGGAGCAAGCTAACAAACAGGAAAGGTAACTGATGTTTACTCTAATTAATGTTTGCTCTTGTTGTCATTATCAAAAATGGGGAAATTGTTAGTCTCCTAAGTTTATGTTTTAATAATGACAAACTAACAAGTGTATCTGTTCAGCTGCTAATATGAAAAGATAGTGAAAGTCGGCCCCAGAAATAGAAGGACATCAAGAATAGAAGGACATCCACTTACCTAAGGCAAATCAATCACAACAAGAACAAATGGAACGAGAATCTTATCTCCAAATCATCTCAAAATATTGGAAGATCACGGCATGGAAAATGGAACAAGAATAAAATAATTCAAGAATATGGAAAGCAGATCAATAAAATATCATGGAAACAGAAGAAGGATCACAATCCTAAAATCAAGGCAGACCACATCAATCAGGAAAAAAAGATCACAAACATATTTGGAAAGAAATCAATCTCTACAAAACCAAAAAGAAAATAGATCACAGACATATCTAATATGGATGTGATCCAAAGCTATATATGGACATATCTAATATGGACATATCATATGGCTATATTCCTCAATCAAGGAATCAATTTAAATCCTTGATTGAGAAGAAATCTCTTAGGTTTCCTTGTGAAGAGTAGCAACCGAAGACTATAAAAGGTGAAGATCGAAGACTGATATTTTTTATACAACTTTAAGGAGAAAATTCAAAGTGTCTCATTCTTAGTCTTACAAAGCTCTGTAACTTTAGTTTACAATTATTATATAAAGAGTATGATCAATTTAACTTTGTAACATCATCTAAAGTTGTGTCACAAGATCTGAAGAGTAAAATAAGTCTTCAGAACTTGTTTCCTATCAATTTACTCAAACCAAACATTCAATGATCTAAGAAAACTTTGAAACCCAAGGGGACTGGACGTAGGCACTGCATTGGTGCGCCGAACTAGGATAAATATTTGTGTTGTTACTTTAATTCTTGTTACTTTCTTGCTTAACTATTTTGAATTTAATCTGTTTGTGAAGTGTTTTGATCTGCAGGCGAGTCGACTGTGAAGGGTCAGTAGTCGACTCATAGAAGAAAAATTTCAATTCACCCCCTCTCTTAAATTTCACCTTAGTATCTCAAGATACCATCTCTACTAATCTCAAATGCCATGACCTTCTTCTAACCCACATCATCCTTAATCTGCATTAAGATGGGGTCCAGAACCTACTTCTCCTTCACCTCTGCACCAAGAGATGACTTTACCAGTTCTTGCACAATCACACCACCATCCTCAGAATCCAAAAGACAAACTCCAAATTAGCCAACTGGTGAATGTCTTTCACCAATCTTCGCTTCTTCTCATCCACATGAGACAAAATACCTATGGACAACCTTCTAAGATCATCAACAACCATATTAGCCTTACATGGATAGTAATGAAGACTCATGTGATATTTTTTAGCAACTCAATCCATCTCATTTTCCTGAGATTCAACTTCTTTAGGGTGAACACATACTGCAAGCTTTTATGATCTGAATCGATATCAACATGAACCCCATACAAGTAATGACGCTAAATCTTCAAAGCAAACACAATAATCGTCAACTCCAAATCATGAGTTAGATAATTCCATTCATGAACTTTCAACTGCCTAGAAGCATATGCCACAACCTTACCATGTTGCATCAAGACACAACCTACTCCCATATACGACACATCAAAGTAAACAATAAACCCATCAGTGCCCTCGGGCAGGGTCAAAATCGAAGCAGAAGTCAACTTATTATTTAGCTTCTCAAAGCTACCCTTACAAGCATTGGACCACAGAAACTTCACCTTTTTCTAAGTAACCTCAGTCAGTAGAGCAACAATAGATGAAAAACTTTCCACAAATCTCCTATAAGACCCAGTTAAACACAAAAAGCTTCGAATATCAATTGGAGTCGTGGGTCTAGGCCACTTCTTAACTGCCTCAACTTTCTGTAGATCTACCATGATCCCCTCACTGGACACAACATGACCTATAAAGGTTACAACATTCAACCACTGGTATCCCATATTCACAAAATTCCTCCCACATAGCCTGCTCAGCATCACCACTTCTCAGCTGCTCCCACTCCTCATATCATTGGTATGCCACATCCTTCAACTAATATGCAGCAAAATCCACAGCCTCTACATCAGTACCATGCATCACCCTGAATATCTTCTCCATCTCATCTACAAACCCTTGAGAATCCTCCTCAACCTTATATATTGTAAAGGTTAGGGGATTTAACCTTATGAATTAGCAACCTCTAGTAACCTCAGAAGTTGGAGCAACAGAACTAACACGGTCAGGTTGACAAGACTTAGAAGTCACCAACTGAGTCAACAGATGAATAGATTGACAAAATTTGGCATTAGAAATATCTTTTTAGAGCGGTAAGACATAAATATTTTTAACTCAAGAAGTTTGAGGAGGACTGGTAGGGACCGGTGAAACTCTACGTTGGTAGTTAAAAGCAGGGGCCCTAGACCAATTCTATACTGCATAAGTAGGACTAGTTCCATCCACATTGTCCTCAAGTGGGATAGAGGAGTTTCCACGAGCATCAAATCTTTGAGGAGGCATGATCTGAAATGCGAACAAATGGAATTAGAGGAGATCTCAACACCTTAGACTCTATAGCTCAAAAAATAGATCACAAGAAAAGAAAACATTCCTAAATGCCCCATAGCCTTTCCCTTATAGGTGTGGCACGCTTCACACCCATAAATGAAACTCTGCTTGACACGAATTTGTGGAAAATCCAATGACCATAAACCTACTCTGATACCTATCTTGTCACAACTCGAACCAGGGTCTGGCTGTGGTGGGTATCTTAAGGCCGCCAAGGTCTAGAGACCACCCCCTTTGCGTAGCTAAATAAAACATAATACAACTAGCAGCGGATAAATTCCAAACATATAATAAGATAGTTAAGTAACTAGCTTTGAAAGAAATCTAAAAACTTTAACATTCATCCCAAACCACAGTAATCCACAACGCCTCTAGTAACCAAGAACAATCTAAGTCGGGACATGCCCCCGACCATAGGCAAAATGAGTCCAAAAAGAATAGTCCAAAATACGAATGAAACAAGACCATGAAATGAGGGTCTTCTGGAGAATGAATGATCACCACTTCAAAGCTGACTCACAAGCTATCCAGAAATTACCTATCACTGTGTAGAGAAAGTAAAAGTGTCCTCGTTCCCTACATCTCATGCTAGTATGTAATCACGATAAGGATAAATTAATGCCAGTTCAAAATCAAGTCCAAACTCAATATACATGTTCACATACATGCATACATACATACACACACACGTATATATATATATATATATATATATATATAATGGGATAGAAAACAAGGTCTAGCATGAGATTTAAAACCATTAACCTAGACTGTGTAGCTCTAATCATCTTAAGGGAATCTATGGGCTATGTGGGTTTTAACCCCTGCTGAAAGGGTCCCAATGCGTGTTAACCGTATGAAGTAGAAAAATCTAAGGATGAGCCAGGGAATGCCTTGATCCCAGCTAATCTAAAATATGCTCCCTCCATCTCATTTTATGTGTCACTATTTTCTTTTTGGTCCATCCCAAAAAAAATAACATCTTTCCTTATTTGGTAACTATTTAATGACATCATTTCCATTTTATCCTTAGTGGGTCCCCCTTATTAAGAAAAAATAATTAAAAATAAAACATTAAAACAACTTTAATAGGGAAAATTTTGTTAACTTTACAAAGTAATTACTTATTTCTTAAATTCCGTGCTCGGTCAAATGGCGACACATTAAATGGGATGGAAGAAGTATATAAGTACGAACTATGCACACGGCCAATAAGACCCCCACACCAACAAATGTGATTTTCAGTATCGGTCCTCCAGGACCTCCATCTTCCACGGCAAGCTTCACAACCCACTTTAAGCCCAATTAAAATAAGTTTCACATAACCTATCCATTTAACCAAGGAATTATCTGTTAAGGTATCAACCACAAGTATCATCATACAATTTCTCTTACAATCTTATATTTATGCCATACCAATTCCACCCACTTGGGGGAATGCCACGACTCTCTTTGTTTATTAAATCAAGTTTAAAATAAAAAACATGGGCAACAAGGCCTTCAAAATCCTTTTTATCTATTTAACCATTCATGTAATGCAATAGTTTAGGGAAATAAGTCAAATCATATGATTAACCATATTTTAAATTCAATTATGCAAGTGGGTTGAGGGAACACAATTTACAAATCAAATTCCAAAACCAAAATCATCAATTTGGAGGAATACCTCGACCCTCATCCCATTCACCATACTTATGTACACTAACGGGTTTCAAAATGCATAAAAAAAACATGAACACTTACATTAAAACCATGAGAATTCAAATCAAGTAACAATTCTTCCAAAACTCTTAACCCAATTCAAAATCCATATACAAATCCACATGAATAACCATTTAAACATATGCTTTAAGTAAAAAAAGTTTAAAGAGAGAGGTACATTCCTGAAAGTGTTGGAATTATGAAGGTAAATCAGCCTCTAAGCCCTAGATGATCAACCTTAAGAAACCCTAGCCATGTTCTTGCTTTGAGGAATTTGAGAGAAGAGAAGTGTATTTTGATTTCTTTTTAGAGTGAAAATAAGATCCTAAAGTGTTTTTATGTCATGGGTCATAATAGCGGAAAGAGAAAAATGAACAAAGTGCCCCCAATTAAAAAACATGAAAAACTATCGCCAGTGACTATGAGTCACGTCGTGACTCGTGATATCTGGTTATGAATCATCACTATGGCTCGTAGTCTGGGCAGAGACATGGGCCTCCTCACTTTTTACCATACCAGTCGTACCCTATGACTCGTACATGAACCTTGCAACTGATAGGGTCCTAGTCGTAACCATAATAATGATTTGAGCACCTAAATTGTTTTGACTACAAAAATCACCCTATGACTCATAAAGAGTCATTACGACTCGTGATCCTAGTCGCAGTCACAAAATAAATATGGGCAACCATCACTGGTCACCCTATGACTCATACCATGCGATTCATAAGGAGACCTTACGACTCGTTAGGTGAGCCGTAGTCTGAGCAGTGAGTTTCAAACTCAAGAAATTTTTAGAAGCAAAAATCTGGGTGTTACAAAACCATGAAAGTCAACTCTCTATTTTCTAAAGTAAATGCTATAAATTTTCACTAATCTAGGCGTGAAAGAGGTCAAGGCCCCATTCGTGATCGTGGTCATGGTCGAGGGTGAAATTTTAATCACGGTGATCATTTTGCATAGAATAATAACCTTTCTCACCAGCAACGTAAGAAGAAGGATGAAAAGCTTGAAGCAGTGCAAAAGAAAAATAGAGAAAATAAATTTTATCAGTGTGGAGAAAAAGTACACTGATCACTTACCTGTCATACGTTAAGGCACCTGGTTGATCTCTATCAGGCATCCCTCAAAGAGGTAGATAATATTGCAGAAGCAAACATTCTGTCCAAGGATACTGTTGAGCCTATGCATTTAGATGTTATAGATTTCTCTGAATTTCCTAAAGGAAATGTAAATCACTTTTTCGGTGATAG
This sequence comes from Capsicum annuum, assembly GCF_002878395.1. Classification (NCBI taxonomy): domain Eukaryota; kingdom Viridiplantae; phylum Streptophyta; class Magnoliopsida; order Solanales; family Solanaceae; genus Capsicum; species Capsicum annuum. The sequence continues at coordinate 77,514,554 of NC_061112.1, forward strand.
ATCTGTAATAATCTAAGTATTTTACTTTTCAATTGATTGTATTAGTTTATATTCCTATTAGTAGTGTTTTTCTAGTCTTGTAAATAAATAAAGCTTGTGTAATATGGTGTTTGCTAGTAATACTACATATAGTATTTACTTTGTTTATATTTTCATCTTGAAGAATATATGGATACTCCTCAAATTTTAATGGATTAATGATCAATCACGAGGATATTTTTATAATTAATAGTGGAGAAACACACGCCATCTTTAAAGATGAGAAATACTTTAGCTACTAGTTTAAAAGAAAAGCAAATGTTGCAACAATCTCTGGTAATTCAATATTAATAGAAGGCTTTGAAATAGCTACTATATTTCTGTCTAAGGGGACAAAACTTGTTATAGAAGATGCATTGTTCTCATAGAAGATGCATTGTTCTCTTCTAGATCCCCGAGAAACTTTTTAAGTTTTAAAGATATATGCCGAAATGAATATCATGTTGAGATAGTAAATGAAATGAATATTGAATATCTTGGCATTACCAAGAATGTCTCAGGTTAAAAATGTGTATTGAGAAAATTGCCAACTTTGTCTTCTAGCTTATATTATGCGGAAATTAGTACAGATAAAACACACTCTATTGTAAATTAGAAGTTTATCGATCTAAATATGTTTGTTCTTTGGCATGACCCAAAAGGTTATCCTGGATCAATAATGATGAGATAAATCATTAAAAATTCAAATGGGCACCCGTTAAAGAACCTGAAGATTCTTGCAAGTGATGATCTTTTTTATGTACACCTTGTTATCAAGGTTAACTGATAACTAAGCCATCACCACTGAAAGTTGGCACCGAATCTCCTCTTTTTCTAGAATGTATACATGGGGATATATGTGAACCTATTCACCCATCTAATGGGTCATTCAGATATTTTATGGTTCTAATAGATGTATCTTCAAAATGTCTCATGTGTGCCTCTTATCGTCTCGCAACCTAGCGTTTGTAAAATTATTAGCGCAAATAATATGATTAGGGGTACAATTTCTAGATTATCCTCAATAATGCTGGAGTGCAATTTCTAGATTATCCTATTGAGGATATTCACCTCAATAATGCTGGATCTCATGATTTTACTGATTATTACATATCGATTGGGATAAGAGTTGAACATTCTGTCGCTCATGTTCATACTCAAAATGGCCTTGTTGAGTTATTTATTTAGCACCTAAAATTGATAACAAGACCACTACTTATGAAAATAAAATTATCCACTACTATTTGAGGTTATGTTATCTTGCATGAAACATCACTTGTTCGTCTCAGACTGACTCATTATAATAATCACTCTCCCTCATAATTAATTCTTAGTCATGGGCCAAATATTACTCATCTATAAATTTTTGAATGTGATTTATATGTGCTAGTAGCACCATCACAATGCACTATGATGGACCCTCAGAGAAGGTTAGGAATATATGTTAGTTTTGAGTCACCCTCCATAATTCGCAACCTTGAATCATTGACGAGAGATTTTTTAACTACTCAATTTTTAATTATCGATTTGATAAAATAAATTTTTCTCAATTGGAGGGAGTGAAACATGAACTAAAAGAAGAAATTGCATAAAAAATTTCATCACTATCGCATATTGACCCACGTACCCCTATATGTGAATATTAGGTCGAGAAGACCATTCACTTACTGAAACTAGCAAATCAAATGCCAAATGTATTTACTGATTTAAAAAGAATAACTAAGTCACATATTCCTGTAGTGAATGTTCCTGTACAAATTGATGTCCCAAAGGACTATCTTCTAGTTTCATAGCCTCTGAATCCCAAACATTCCTGAAGCGTGGTAGGCCACTGGGTTCAAAAGATAATAATCCTTGAAAAAGAAGTATGAAAAATGATAAAAATGACACTATAAAAGAATATAATAAAGATACTCAATGTATGATTAATCCTAATATTTATGAAGAAATTAGTGAACCTGAAACTCAAGTGAATGAATAACTTTCAATAAGTTCTACCGGTGATGAGATAAATTTAGATCGATAAAAAATTATGGTGCATAATATCTTTGCATATAATGTCTCACTAAATATTATGTATTACAGTGAGGATCTTGAACCTCTATCTGTTGAAGAATGTTGATGAAGAAATGATTGGTCAAAGTGGCAAGAGGCAATTCAATCAGAATTGAACTTGCTTGTTACACGAGAGATTTTCGGACCTGTAGTCCAAACTCCAAATAATGTAATGATTGGTTGGCCATAAATGAATCTTCATACGTAAAAGAAATGAGAGTAATTAAATTGTAAGATATAAGACACGCCTTTTTGCACAAAGATTCTCTCAAAGACCTGATGTCAACTATCAAGAATTATATTCACCTATTATGGATGCAATAACATTTCAATATCTCATCAATTTAGCTGTACATAAAAATATTAAAATACATCTAATCAATGTGGTTATAGCTTATCTTTATGGTTCACTTGATAATGAAATTTATATGAGGATCCCAAAAGATTAAAAATGCCTGAAATATATAGTTCAAAGTCATGAAAATTGTATTCCATCAGATTACAAAGATCATTATATGGTCTAAAACAATCAGGACGTATGTGGTATAATCGTCTTAGGAAGTACGTGATAAATGAAGGTTAAATAAATGATGTTATTTGTCCATTTATTTTCATTAAGAAAACATCCTCAGAATTTGTTATACTTGCTGTTTATGTTGATGCAATAAATCTTATTAGAACTTCAGAAGAGGTCCAAAAGGTAACTAAATATCTAAAGAAAGAATCTGAGATAAAAGTTCTTGGAAAGAAAAAACTTTGTCTTGGTCTGTAGATTGAAAATTTAGCAAATGGGGTCTTCATCCATCAATTTGCCTATATCAAGAAGGTTCTGAAATGATTTTACACGGACAAAGTACATTTATTAAGTATTCCAATGATTGTTCGATCACTTGAGGTAAGTAATGACCCGTTTTGTACTCCAGAAGAGGGTGAAGAGATTTTTGGTCCCGAAGTACCATATCTCAGGGCTATTGGTGTACTTATGTATCTTGATAACGCTACAAAGCCTGATATAGCATTTTCTGTTAACCTTTTAGCAAGGTATACTTCTTTTCCTATGCGTAGACACTGGAACAAAGTTAATCATATATTGAGATATCTAAAAGGAAATATTGGCATGGGTTTATTTTATACTAACAAAGGCAGCGCAGATCTTATTAGTCAGCAGATGCAGATTATTTATCTGACCCACATAACATATAATTTTAAACAGGCTATGTGTTTACATACGGGGGTATTACTATATCATAGCGATCTATAAAGAAGTCAATTGTTCTATTTCTTCAAATCATGATGAGATAATAGCTACTCATGAAGCAAGTAGAGAATGCCTATGGTTAAGATCGGTGATACATGTCATCAAAGAGAGATGTGGCCTGGAGTATGATATTAAAGTACTCACAGTCCTATTTGAAGATAATGTTGCTTGCATAACCCAATTAAAAGGAAGATTTATAAAAGGGGATAGAGCGAAACACATCTCGCCAAATTTGTTCTTCACACATGATCTCTAGAGGAATAGTGACATTGATGTTCTGCAAATTCGTTCAACTGACAATCCAATAGATTTGTTCACTAAGTCTTTACCAACTTCAACTTTTGAGAAGATAGTACACCTGATTGAAATGCAAAGACTTAATCATCTGAATTCTGGTCTTTATCTGGAAGAGTAAGAATACACGTACTTTTTTTTCCTTGATCAAAATTTTTTTTTACTAAGTTTTCCTGATAAGATTTTTAATGAGGCAACACACAAATACGTACTCATTAGATTTTCTTTTACATGGATATTCAACGAAGAGTGTTACAAATGATATGGATAACCATGTGAGAAATGTAATGACCAAGCTTTTCAACTTGGCCGCCAAGTACCGTTAGCGGTGGCTTTGTCCACAAGTTCAATTTGCTATAAATAGCCTTTTATTTTGCCTTTCTAAGATAGAAATAGAAACAGTAATAAGAAGAAAATATTACCACTATTCTACATTATTGTCTTTAACTTGCTTTCAATAGTTTAAGTGCTTAGTCTAATCTTTTATTATTTTAAAAAGTTCTAATTTTTTTTTTTTGTTTCAACTTCAAATACTCTTCATCTTTTAACTCCAACCAAATATTATTTTGGTCTTCACACAAACGAAGATGTTTTAATTAATACTGGTGATCAGGGGTGAATAAAAACAAAATGAAAATCAATTCAAACCATAAATTGAGTCAAATAAAAAAAACTTGACTAATGATTCGATTTGACTTGGTTTGGTTTTAAATAAAAAAATTCGACTATAATTAATTTGGTTTGTTTTTAACTAAAAAAAGTCAAACCAACCCAAGTTAATTCGATATCACATTTATACAATTTTTAAAAATATTCAACGCAGATAAATATTTACGATGATGTAATTTATAAATATTTCTTAATCTTTTTCATTGTTTTTATCTTTCAACATATTACTTCAGGTTTAGACTTAAAATTTTGAATGATTCAATAAGTTTTATAGCACATAGATATTATAACTCAAATAAAGTCTAAATCAATACTAATATTAACAAAAATATTCAATTAAAACACTAGGAATGATAATAATGTTGGATATCTTTTTTTAAAGTTTTGCATAAGTACATAATCTAAATTTATTTTTTATTTAATATTTAGTTATGTAAATAGTACTTACTAGACTTATTTTAGCAAGACTTAATATTTCTAAATTGTGATTATTTTTATCATAACATATTAATATGCAATATTTATTCTGTATGATTTTATTGATATTTTTTATTGAATATTTTATAGTCATAACTCATTTCATATTTTGTGTTGTTTTCTTAAGGAGTATCTAAGATAGTTGTATTTTACTAGGACTAACGAAATATTTGAAGGACAAATTAATTATATGTTTGTATGAAGACTTTCAAGAAAAAAAACCCAAAAAATTCGAGAATATCAAAAAATACAAAAAAAAAATAAAGTTTGAAAATTTGGAATTTTGTTGATTTGATTTGGAATATATAATTAAAAATTGAACACAAATGGTTTAATTTGGTATTTAAAAATACTCAAACCAACTCTTGTCTTAGAGGCAAGACTTAGCCCAATAACTTCCAAACAACACGTAACTCCCCATAGGCAAGAGTTAACTACAACATTGTATCTTAATTTATGAGATGTCCTATAACTCTTGCCTTAGAGACAAGACTTATCTGAAAGTACTTTTGAACAACAAATTACGCTCTTAAATCTACTTCGATGTCAAAAAAACAAGATCCACTTTGCGAATTATCCAATTTTTTTTCCAGTAGCCAAAAATACTGGAAGTTGAAAATAAAGTCAAAAGAGAAGGAAAAAACAAGAGAAAAGAGGAAAATAAAGATTGAGAAGAAAGAAAAAAAATAAAGATTAAGGAAAGAGAAAAAAAAGAAAAAACATAAGAATAAAAAAAAAAAAAAAAAAAAAAAAAAGATAAAAAAAAAAAAAAAATGAGAAGGAAAAAATAAAAATAAAATAAAATTAAGTCTGAGAAAAAAAAAGAAATAAATAAAGGTTGAGACAAATAATTTTCTTAAAAAAAAAAAAGAAAATGGGAAATAAATAATATTTGAAAAAGCAAAAAAGAAAAAAGAAAAGAAAAATAAATTAAAACAAGATTTTTCTTTTTTTAAAAAAGAATAAAAATATATAAGTTGAGTTGTAAATGAGCATGTTAAAATGTTTGAGTTGTATAGAGGCAAAAATGTACTTGTTCCGTACATATAAAGGAAGAAAGACTAGTGTTTATAGACTTTTTTTATGGAGAAAAAAAAACAAAGTCACTACTACGGAGTCATCCCATATAATTTTTTGTCCATTATAGTGCAAGCAAATATTTTTAGGGCCAGGCGGGTGCAAGGACTAAGGAGTAGTAGTAATGGATTGGCTACTTTTGTTTTCTCCTTTCCCAATATTTTTGACTATCAAATATTTTTTAAGATTAGTTTTTTAAAAATAAAATAAATGACTTTGGAGTTCAGGATGGATTAGTTGGTTTGGAGGGTGGTTGTCCACACAAATAATTCGAGTTCGATCCCTAATCAATACCTTCTGAGTCGGGCTTGTCGCATATGGCTTGTCTAGTGTTACATCTCTTGTGTGGTTGCCTTCTGAGTCGATCTTGTCGCATATGGCTTGTCTAGTGTTACATCTCCTGTGTGGTTTATAGGCTATTAAACAGTGGGTACTTTGCCCAGTGCGCACAAAGTACTCACCCTAAATACAGAGGTTGTAACGGTTGCGGGTTATCTGAGATTTTAAAAATACCTTCTTGATAAAAATCGGAGAAACAAATTCTATAAATGACATCCCACACTTGTCTCCTCCCCA
>NC_061112.1:77523977-77570193 GCF_002878395.1 Capsicum annuum
GGAGAAACAAATTCTATAAATGACATCCCACACTTGTCTCCTCCCCACTCCCAACACACACTCAAATCTTTCCGCTAATGTTATAATATAACCCTCCAATTAATTCTATGGGTTTTCTTGGCTACAAGCCTGCACCCGGCCACCACCTCCTTTAGTATTTCTCTATATTATAGGTAAATCTGCTTGAAAGAATATACTTTTTACTTATTAAGTAAACACCAAGAAAATAATTAAGAAAATTACTTATTTTTTTTTTAAAAAAAACACCTTCATACCAAACACACCCTATATAGCTGCCTAACGTTCTTTTAAGTTTAGATAATCAAAGTTTAATCTCGGAGACAATTCTACTAGTTAAAACTTATTTGTTAATATGACTTAACATTTTTTTAAAAAAAAGCAGAATGATTAACAATTTAACATGGATGGGGGAAGCATTTAAGTATTCTTTAGCCTTTTCTAACAATGTGTATGATAGTTTGCTATGATAATTTTGCTGATCGCTGCTAGGGATGTGTCACGACTCAATCCCGTCGAGAGTGTCACCCTACTACTAATCTAGTGGGAGAACTAATAACTCAAAAGAAATAATCAAAACTTAGAGTCAAACATAAAGCTATCCCATTAAATAAGCATCACTGTCCAAACAAATAAGTGTCAGTACAAATTATAGTGAAACCATTGTATTTAGCCAAGAAAAATATCCCTAGGACCCAGAAGTCATTGTACCAAAACTTCTAAGAGTCAAGAAAAAAGGGATGCAACCCCAAAATTTGTAATAAACCATAATCCAAAACAAAGAACTATGTTATCAGAGAGATTTCATGGTAGTCCAGAACATGCTGCTCATCCTGAAATTTGAAACTCAGCTGTTGAAATCAAAGGTGAGGTCTCGTAGGAGCCGCTGATCCACTACACTCACAAAAGTAAATGCAGGTGTAGTATCAACAAACAAGAACAATAATGTACTGATAGGGTTATTTGGCCAACCCAAGAAGAAAATATGAATATATAACCAAAATATAGCACCATCAATTAATCCATGCTCAACACATATACATTCAGCATACAAGCAACAACAATAATTAAGGTCAAGAAACTATCATCATGATATCACCAAGTTAAGTAATTTCAAGCTAAGTCAAACCAGTCAAGAAAACTTATTAAGCATAGAAACATAATTTTCTGATTCACTCATGGAACCAACAAACTCACCTAACCCTCGTACGTATACGTGAAGGAAATTTCAACCACCCTCTATCCATGACCTATAGGGGACAATTACCATCCATGTACTAAATCTCAGACTCAAGTTTCTTCCAACCTTATTTTACCAATATTTTGTGAGAATGTTCCAAATACCGAAACATTCCACAATTAGAAAAAAGCCCAATCAATTCATTAAGCAAGTAAATATACCATTGACCATACAAAGCAACATGCGTTAACCAACCACATTACAATGTAGTTAACATGCACATATAATATAAGTTTGATTAACTACAATACCATCACCTACCTCGAATCAAGCTTGCACAATCCTTTAAGCCGGAGCCTTGCCTTTCTATACACACACAATACAGTAATACCCACCAGGAATAATAAAAACCCTCTTCTAATTCTCCATTAACAACACCAACAATAATGTACAAGCAATAAAAATAATACAATGAACAACAACTAATAACACCATCTCCTCTATTTCAGTTGAAAGAATACACCCACAAATTCCACTCTACTAGTATCATTTTTTTTTAAACATCATTAATCCATAACACCCCAAAACAATATCAAATAAATTAAACCCCCCACACTTCAATTTCAAGTAAAATCTCATCAATTAAACACTACCCACCACCGTTCAATATCACATAGCCATCATTTTTGTCTAACTAAAAATACCCCACCGGTGAACCATCACTACACCCCTTCCTTCGGCTACATATAGCCTAATCCACCTCCTTCAACTAGTAAATACCAACTAGAAACAACGATCAATCACTGTATTTTTCTTGGGTTTTATGTTTAAGAGAAAATAATGAAAGCATTGTGTTTGAAATAAAAAATAGAGGTTTGGTCGAGTTGATTTGAAATTAGGTTCGATGGATTTATTGGGTCGGCTAGTGGGTTTAGATTAATTATTTGAGGTATAAAATAAAAAAAAAGGGACAAATAAATTGAAAAACTAATCCAATTTACTATAATTTGGTGGGTCTTAAGATAGAAACTTCTAAATAGAGCAAAAGATATGCTTAGTTGAAGTTGACTAAAGCAACATTTTTATAAAAAATTCAATCGGTAAGGATTATTTTGATTCATCTAATAGTTGAGAGTAATTTGAGGCCTTAATATACATCAAACTCACTCATATCACTACCAAAGAACTATAATGTACTATGCATGATCTTGAAACATGGCTCTAACATGATTTTGGATTTTTGGGGTATTACACATGTACACACGTGTACTACGAGACTTGTTTCGAAAGAAATGACTAGAGGTAATGCATATGATGACAGATATAAAGAAGTAACACATAAATGGAAAACTATAACCAAATAGCCCGTAAGCATTCAACAATGATAAAATAATAACAAAACAAGGGATCTACACATTTGTAGTGTCAAACAAAGCCGATACAACTCTCTAGAGAAGCTCGAATTCTAAAAATTCCCAGTGGAGTAGCCAAAGCTCTCACACCTTTTTTTTACCGAAAAGATTGATTTTAAGTTCAAAGGGTTTTAGTTATTAAAGTATCTAAAAATGAAAATGAGTTTAAAAAATTTGATAATTAAACTCACAGTTTCCACTTGGCATAAATCTAATGTGCGAAGTCGCCTTTGAAATTTCTTTTTTCAAAAAATAATTTTGACTCTTAATATTGATCTGCGAACAAAGATTTTAATTAAGAAATTCTGTTAACCAAGGGGAAGGTGTTAGGAACCCCTCAATCCCATGGTTCTAACAAGGTCGCTTCATTGAATTATATCATCTAATTTAATGCTATGAAGTGATTAAGCACATAAAAAAGCACGTAAAACAAACAAAAAATGAACAAAACAAGAATTCAAAATAAAATAATGTCCAGTATAATCCCAAAAATGAAAAAATATAGAAATGTAAACCTATTCTATCCTAAACTAACAAAATTATGCTCTACCTGACATTTCACGTCTTGTCCACGAATACCACCAAGTACAAATCTCACGAGGCATTTTTCGATAAATGAATACATAATACCTTGGGGCATTCTCTCACAAAAATGTATACATTTTGATCAAGTGTGATAAAAATAGAACAATCATTAAAAAATGAGATAAATATGGAATTCTAAAATATCCCTACCGCTGGTGACTCCACTAGACATAGTTAGTTTTATGGACTGCTGGTGACTTCGACAGACATAGTTTTGTCAACTACTGGTGACTCCAGCAAACATATGGTGTTTTTGCCTACCGGTGACTTTGTCTTGCTGCTTGTTGGTGACTTTATGCACTTATGCAGAGTTTGCATAAAGTCATTATGTATGTTAAACTCATTATGTTATGTCTAGATTGTAATGTATCTTTATCTACTTCTTCTGAAAACTCCAATGGAGAGTTGATGATTGTTTTCCATTCTTGTTATTCGGTTTGTGTTATGTAGTTATGAAATATAACCTTCAAACACTTATACATAATGCAGTTAAGTAATTACGTTAAACTTATGAATTATTTCATTTCATTTCATACATGATGGATTATTTACCTTTGGGAATGAAAATTAGGCTTGGGAAAAAGCCATTTTTCTAAATAAATTATCAATTTCAAATGCCCAGTCATGACCAAAAAAGACTTACTATTTTTAAAATAAAAAAAATCCTAAAAGTTAAACTAAATTTGCAAAAATGAAACTGAATTGAATTTATATAAGTCTGGTTACGATTGCCATTTTTTCCAAGTTGAAAATAAAAACACCAAATCAAGTTTAAAAATCAAACCCAACAAACGAAATATCCACGCCTAGCTGAACGTATGAATGTACGAATGCTATTCAAAAGTTGATAAAGAAATAGTTATTCGTCAGGATAATCTTATTATAAGGATTTAAATTGGTCATTCGAATCAAAACCAAATATGAGAAGTTCATGGATGAAATATTTATCAAGGTAAAATTATGTCCCAATCTAAATTTAATTTGTTTTATGGAAATTTTTTTCTATGTGATGTTGTTTCTCTAGGAATGTCAATTATAAATATATATCACTATTATATTACAACTTATATATCTGTTAATTATTTAATCATTATACATAGCAATACATGTAGCAATTGATATATTTGCTTCACTTAAACATTAGAAAAGTTTTGTCTGATACATCATGCATTGTTATCTACTTGTTAAATATATATAATATTATTTTCTTGATCCATTTTTTGATATTTTTATTATTACTAACTTATATTTTATTTTAAATTCTTTATTACAACTTGTGTATAAGAATCTACAACCTACAATTGATGAATTGAATAGTTTTGATTTGCCTAATCCATTGAGTATTGCCACTTATAATCCAACTACGTTTTCCCAGCCACACCAGGAGATACACACATAGGAGCCTAAAACATATCAAATATATTTTATGATAGAACATGTTGGTTTTGATATTTTAGTACTACACCACCTCATGATATACTCAACATGACAAAACATGTTTATGATACATCATTACCCCCTCTCCCACCAAAGAGAAGGAAGCTAGTCAATGTGTAAAAAAGACAGTGTCTGAGTGAAAAAATAAGAAATCTACATTATCAACATCTAAAGGAAAACTATCCTTGATGTCATCAAAAACTCATGATGACCCTATTGTTGAAGAAATCAATGATACACTCTTACGTGCAGATTATGCTCAACAAAAATCACCAAATACATCACATCAAAGTCAGGTTGAAAAGACTTTGATGTGTCTTCCAGTAGGCACTAAGAGCAGTTCTTTTAAAAAGCAGGTATAGATTCAATAAAGGTGTATGTCCAATCATATGTAAGTACAAGTTTCTCCTTTTTATTTTAAGCTAGTGTAGAATAACTTGGAATTAATTTCACCCAGTTTAATATGTTAAGGTTGACAAAATATTTCAAGACCTTCAGACATACTTACTAAACAACATGAAGAAGTGATGAAATTTTTGAAACACAATCGACATAGCTCAAAAGGTGATGAATTTTATTTTTTTAAGGTTCATATCAGTTACCAACTGCTGACGTTGGTAACTAGTTGATAAAATATCAATTCAAAATGCAATTATTATTTATTAGGTTGATAATGACACTCATAGTTCAAACAGAGATGATTTAAAAGATGAAAACTTGATGTTTAGCACAGTGAAATTAGACAGTTTAAAGGACACAACTTATAAGCTAATTGTTTTGGTCTATTATTTTAATGATAATAGTTAAAACATGTTCAGCTTCCAAGATTTGTTTCCTAGATTGACGATGGCACCAACGGTTTAATTGGCGATGAACCTATGGATGGACAAGGAGATCCTGGCCTCTCTAAAAAATTGATCAATCTGTGCTAGGTGATGAGAGATACTTTCAACTTTAACCTCTCATCAACAGACACCAATGATGTTCATGATGAATTAAAGGTAAACATTTAAGAATAATGACATCACTGAACTTAAATTAAATCAGCTAAATTCTTATTTTGGCACACTCCACAAAAATCCTTATTTTTTGATACATTGAAAATACTACAAGAGTTAGTAATGTATCTTTTACTATTAATTATCAATTTTCGGCATAACAAGTTTACACCATGTATCTTCGGCATGGTTCCACAAATGTAATACCTAACTCTATTGAATAATCTATCACCACACTCATATTTGGACCAGCTGCCCCATTCCCTGAACTGTCACTCAAGGTTGTTATCCCGCTTGAACTAAAGGACAATTAATTTTACTTACATGACAATCAGTTTCCACCAGATTTTTCTGACGTCAAGTTTGTTATAATTAACAACATGAAGACACCTGCTCCCATAAATAGATAGCATTTAATGTTATTCATGTCACCATACCTAACTGAGTTTGGTTCTAGTTCTAAAGTCAAGGAGAGTTCAACTTATAGTTTTCTGCAGAAGTATACTTTTGATTTCAATATTTATGTAGATGGGCCAACATGATTAATCATGATATACTCCAAATAAATTATGAAAGGATTGATAAAGTATCATAGAAACAACAAAGAGATATTCCTCCAATCTTGTTGAAAATTTTATTTGTTATACTCATTATTATATCATACATGATCGTAATGACTTATACAGGAAATTAAACGACAATCACTACGAGTCTAAAGTTGTAATGACTTGGATTTTTGTGGATTATTTATTTCTATGTGATTTGACCATTTTACCCCTCTCCATAGTTGCTATATGATATTTCTGCGGTGTGGAGATGACTGACATAATTTTTAATGCTTTTAGTGTGATTTGGGCATTTATGATTTTTGGAGATTAAAAAGGCTTTATAGTTAACTCTAATCAACATTTATTTTTCTATGCATTGGATGAAAAATAGACTGCGCCAGCAGATCCGAAATATCAATTTTGGATTGATAACATGGCGGGTATGGTTTTACAACTTTGGTATCTCATTTTGACCTTGATTTGAAAAGTTGTGAAATTAGATCTTGGGGGTTAAATTTTGAAAATGTCATTTCTTTAAAAATCAGATATCTCTATTGAGTCCAGAACATTGAATTTGGTAGGGTAGCATAGTTCGTTTGCATTCTCAGGTTTCCAATGAAACTCGAGGGGTAAGTGGAGACTTGGAATTCTCCAAGTCCCCAGCCGATGCACCACTCAATTGGTGTATCCACTTAAGTTACATTTTGGTCACTTAAGTAGAGCTCATGATTGAGGTAACTTGGTCCTTAAGGTACCAAACTACCAACTGGGGGTATTACGTAAGAGAGTCCCCTATTGCATAATCGAGTGTTGCTTAAGTAACATTCGAATCACTTAGATGACATACATAGATCAGGCAGGTATCGTAAAAAGAGACACTTAGATGCAAAATCGATGGCTGCTTAAGTAGCCCATTGTCCTCTTAAGCAATATCTGGGTAGCTTTAAATATCTTTTTCTCGATTTTACATGATTTTTAATACTTGAAGCTTCTGGTATTAGAGTTCTTAGGTGATTTCTTCCATTTTAAAGCTTGAGTAATCTCCAAATACCTATTTCAATTATTTTTCTTCAAATCTTATCATCTAAAGCTTGTTAAAACTCATTTTCAAAAGTGGAATTTAAGGATTTTATCTTGGAAGACGTAAATTAGTATTTCTTTAATTTAAACCCCAATTTTAACCTGTTTTCACTTGGGTTTTTCTCTATGGATTCCTTTGAACTTGGTTAATGTATTTATGAACCAAAGTTCTGATTTTACCCTTCTTTTTCAAAATTTTCTTTTGGGGGTCCATTTTGATCCCAACTTAGAAATATGCAATATGGGTATCGTTGTCTTTTTTTAGATGTATAGATTTTACACCTAGTGAATGCAGGGATAAAGGATCACCCATCAGTTAGGTTAAGACCTTTAGTAGAATTCCTTAAGTTCCAGACCTATGACACCACCGTAGGTTCTAAAGTTTCACCCGTCAGACCAGGTTAACACCTTAGTCCTTTTGGACATTAGTTTAATGGATCACGTCAATCAGTGTTCATATCCTTGGTAAGGTACTAAACACCCATCCATTAAGGGTTATTGGTTGGACCCTGGTTAGCTCAGATTGGGGTAAATTTATTAATGGTCGCTCCCACAATCAATAGTTCATTGTTTAGATTTAGATACTTGTATGACATGTATTCAGTTGTTTAGATTATCATACAATACATGTTTATTACTGGGTCTTACATCAGCTTATCTTATCACATGCATCATTCTCGGCCAATATTAGTTATTTTCCAATCTCTCATACCCATTACATTCAAAGTATTGATTGCATACTTTTTTTTATGTTATATTATCTTATAATATAGGTTCTAATGCTCAACATCTAGATCGTCCTTAGTACGATTCTATATCAGATCAGCAACAATGTTAAGTGACTCCTCATTATTCAAGGGCTAATTATTATTATTATTATTTATTTTAAGTACTTTTTTGTTTTGGACTGTTGGAGTTAGTTAGGGGCTTGTCCCAATAACTCATATGATTTAGAGGCTTTCAGACAGATAGTTATATTTTCAGCATGTTGATTACATCAAACAGTCTTAGTTTTGACATTCATTATTAATTTTGATTTTATTATAATTAGGTCATTTTAGTTTAGTTACACTTAGTATCTCATTATTCTCTTCATTATTCTTAGTGTTTTGCTAGGGCATGGGTTAGCTTGGGGTCACTTGTAACCATGAGCACCATGTTATGACTAGGGGCAGTATCAAGTAATGACAAACTTGGTGTCAGAGCATCAAGTTAAAGTGTCCTAGGGTGTCTGCTCAACAAATATCTAGATTGATGGTTCATGCTCAATAAATTGAAGAGGAGAAAATCAAGGATAAGGAAATGGAGAGTAAGAGAGCCAAAACTAGTAGCTTTAATTTCTCTCAGTAGAGGTCAGATGGTGGTAATCATTCTCATTTCTTAAAGAAATCTTCAGATCTAGCCTCATCTTCTTTTAGTGCTCCAGGACCCAAATTCAGGTAGGATACTCGAGATAGAGTGCCACTCTCTAAGTCCCAAGGTAGTGTGAATTATATTCGTACTAACATAGTTTCCAAGAAATATGTTAGCAGCCACAAGGGTGAGTGTATGGCAGGCAGTGATGCTTGTTTTGGGTGTGGCAAGATAGGTCACAAATTAAAGGAATGCCCAATATCTTCAAAGAGAGGTAAGGATGTTCATCAGCAAAGTCAATCTAATTCTTTAGTAGCTCCAATAGGTCTCCTAACTCAGCAGGGTGTCACATATAGTGTCGATGGTGGACATCATCATAATAGGTTCTATGCCCTTTATACTTGGCAAGATCAAGAAGTTTTTCCTGATATGGTCACTAGTATATTGTAAGTTTTTCATATTTATTTTTATGTATTGTTAGACCCCAAATGTACACTTTCCTTTGTGGCCCCCTTTATATTAGTAACTTTGGTGTCAGCCCCATAATCCTCACAGAACACTTCTCAGTTTCTACTCTAGTCAGTAATTCAGTCATAGCCAAATGCGCATACAAAAATTGCCTAGTCATAGTATCCTAAAAAGTCACCTCATTCGAACTTGTAGAGTTAGACATGAGAGCTTTTGATATTATTCTTGGCATGGATTGGATTCATTATTTCCATGCCTCATTTTATTGTAGAAATAGAGTAGTCTAGTTTTAATTTCCAAATGAGCCAATTTTAGAGTAGAAGGGCAGTACCTTAGTGATTATAGGTCAATTTGTCTTTTTTCTTAAGGCAAGGAAAATAATTTCCAAAGGGTGCATCTATCATCTTGTTCAAGTCAAGGACTCAAGGTCCAAAACCCCTAGTCTTCAGTTGGTTCCTATGGTAAAACAATTTCTAGAAGTATTTCCTGAAGATCTGCTCGGAGTTCCTTTCGAGAGGGAAATTGACTTCAAAATAGATCTTCATCTAGATACCAAGCCAATTTCAATTCCACTTTATAGAATGGCTCTAGTTGAGCTTACAAAATTAGAGAAATAATTGACAGATCTCCTAGAAAAGGTTTTTATAATGCCTAGAATCTCTATGAGGTGCTCCAATTCTTTTCATGTGCAAAAAACACAGTTCTCTTAGAATATGCATCGACTACCGTCAACTGAATAAGGTCATAATCAAGAATAATTATCCCATTCCTAGGATTGAGGACTTGTTCGACCAACTTTAGGGTGCCAATTATTTTTCAAAGATAGACCTCAGATATGGCTATCATCAACTCAGAGTCAGGGAATGTGACATTCCAAAGACAACTTTCAGAAGCCAGCATGGTCACTTTGTATTTGTTGTTATGTCTTTTGGACTAACTAATGCTCTTGCAAATTTTATGGACTTGATGAAAATTTATTTAATAAATACTTGAACATATTTGTTATAGTCTTCATAGATGACATCCTCATTTATTCTCAAAGTGAGGATGAACTCACAGACCATTTAAGGATTGTCTTACAGACTCTTATAAATCACTAGTTATTCGCTAAGTTTAGAAAGTGTGAATTTTAGTTGAAATCAATAGAATTCCTAGGTCATATCATTTTTGGTAAAGGAATTTAAGTTGATCCTCAAAAGATCGAAGCCATGAGAAAGTGTCCTATACCCATCTCCCCATCAGATATAAGGAATTTCTTAGGTTTAGCCAATTACTACATATTGTTTGTTGAAGGATTTTCCTCTATTGCTTTCCCTATGTCTAGACTGACTCCAAAAAAAGTCAAATGCTAGTGGTCCAATTCTTTTGAGAAGAGATTTTAGGAGTTGAAAACTCGACTCGCTTCTGCTCCAGTTTTGACTCTGTCAGAGGGTTCAAATAGTTTTATGGTTTACTATAATTCTTTTAGAGTTAGACTTGGTTGTGTGCTAATGCAGTGGGGTAAAGTTATAGCATATGCCTCTAGACAACTTAAACCTTATGAGAATAAATACCTGACTCATGATCTTGAGTTAGTAGTAGTTGTTTTTGCCTGAAATATTTAGAGGCATTACCTTTATAGGGTTCATGGTGATGCGTTCACTGAACATAAAAATCTTCAATATGTGTTCAGCCAGAAAGATCTAATATTCATTAGAGAAGGTGGCTAAAGTGTTGAAAGAATATGATATAAGTGTCTTATACCATCTGAGTAAAGCCAATGTTGCGGTTGATGCTCTTAGTAGATTGTCTATGGTGAGTGTTGATCACAATGAGGATGATAAAAAAGAGTTAGTTCGTGAGGTTCGCCAGTTTGATAGAATAGGAGTTTAGTTGGTTGATTCAACTGAAAATGATATCTTGGTTTAGAATGGTTTGGAATCTCCATTGATCGATGAGGTGAAGGAAAACCTAGATAGTGATCTTATTTTGATCAAGTTGAAAGAATCAGCCTAGAGTCAAAAGGTTGAGGTTTTCTCCCAAAGGGGAGATGTTGTTCTTCGTTGTCAGGGCAGACTATGTGTTTTATATGTAGATGACTTGAAATAGAGGATGCTAGAAGAATCTAATAATTATCGATATTCTATTCACCCAAGAGCCACTAAGATATACCATGATTTATGGGAAGTCTATGAGTGGAATGGCATGAAAACGGATATTACAGAATTTTTGGCTAAGTATCCAAATTGCCTGCAAGTAAAGGTTGAGCACCAAAAACCTGGTGGTACACTTCAAGAAATCAATATTCCTACTTAGAAGTGCGAAGTAGTGAATATAGACTTCATTATAGGGTTGCCTCGTACTCATTGACAACATGATTCTATTTGGGTTATCGTGGACTGTATGACTAAGTCAACCTATTCTTTCTAGTTAACACTTTAGATTCAGTCAAAAAATTATGCTAAACTTTATCTTAGGGAGTTGGTGAAATGTATTGAGTCTCTTTGACCATTATTTTAGATAGAGGTACCCAATTTACCTCTCATTTTTGGAAGACATATCAGAAATGTATTGGTACCTAAGTTTATCTTAGTATGGATTTTCACCCACAAAAATATGGTCAGGCAGGGAGGACTATTTATACCTTAGAGGACATGTTGAGAGCGTGCGTGATTGATTTCAAGGGTAGTTAGGATGATTATTTGCTTATAATAACGGCTACCACTCTAGTATTTAGTTGGCCCAATTTGAAGCACTTTATGGTAAAAGGTGTATATCTCATATTGGTTAGTTTGAGGTTAATGAAGTTGCTTTTATAGGGCTAGATTTAGTACATGAGGCTATGGAAAAAGTTATGCTAATTAGAGAAGGGTTGAAAACTGCTTAGAGTTGTCAAAAATCCTATACAGATGTTAGGATAAGGGAGCTTGAGTTTGCCATTGGTGATTTTATCTACTCGAAGGTTTCACCCCTGAAATGGGTGAAGAGATTTATTAAGAAGGGAAAGCTCAGTCCTTGCTATATTGGTACTTATAAGATTTTAAGTCGCTATGATAATGTAGCCTATGAGTTATAATTACCTACAGATTTAGCATCAGTGCATCCAGTCTTCCATGGCTTTTTATTACAGAAGTGCATTAGTGATCCATTATCAGTTGTTTCTTTAGAGAGTATGGGTGTGAAAGACAACCTCTCTTAGAGGAGTCACAGTTAAGATCCTTAATCATCAGGTTCATAAGATGATAAATAAAAAGGTCACTTTGATAAAGGTTCTGTTGAGAAATTAGTCTGTTAAGGGAGCTACTTGGGAAACACAGGCAGATATGATGATCTAGTACCCTATTTTTTCTCTCCAAACTTAGTCCCAACTTGAGGTAGTAGTTTCCCCATAAGTAATTCTTTCTATCTCAGGCGACCCAACTATTTTCATGTGATAACATGCATTCATGAGTTTGGTTCATTCCATATATCAGTTATAGATTCAGTTATCAAGTCTTTATTTAGGTCGTAGGAGTCCAGTGTGGGAATTCTAGCTTTTCCCCTAACACTTCAGCTTGCTTAGTTTTTATTTTGGGACAAATAACCCTAAGGAGAAGATATTGTAACACCCCAAAAATCCAAGTCAATATTAGAGCCAAGTTTCAAGTTCATGCAAAATAAAACATCATGTTTTTTTAGTTTTATAAGTGATTTAGACATATATTAAGGCCTCAAATAACTCCTAGCTTATAGACAAGTCAAAATATCCCATACCGATTGAATTTTTGTGAAGAATATTGCTATAGTCAGCTTAAAATGACCATAACTTTTTAATTATTAAGAGATTTTGAGTTCAAGACCTACAAAAAGATAGGTAATTAAATTAGCTTTCCAACTTCACCAGTTTTGCCTTAATCGTATATCATAGTAAAACATTATGGCTAAATTACTGAAGTACTATCAAAGCTGTAGTGATGATGAAGACTCGTTGTCAGGACACTATGAGTCTTTAGGTGACTTATCATCACGGTAGTGGGGACCAAAATTTTGGTCCTTTGGCTATTTCTCAGGATACAACTCGTATCCAGACCCTATGAGTCATAGCCAAAGCCTTCGGGACTGCTTCCAGAAGTTTTCTAGACAATTTTTAAGGGGTTGTTTGGTCTTTTCTCACCATTTTAACACCAAAACTATGCCGTTTAAGATTTCCAAGGGCTGAATCATTATATCAAAATACCCATAAGTCCCTCATTCCTCAAAATTCATTCAACACTTAGAAAATTTAGAGAGAGAAAGAGGCAATTTTCCTCTCCGAGCAAAAAATAGGGATGTTAAACTTCTGACTTCAAATCTAAAGATTTCTTCAAGATTTTAAACCTCTGGTATGTGAGATTTCATCAAGGGGTTTCCTTCCACCGATTGAGTCCTAAAGTTAACACAATTTTTCAAGTTTAATTCACCCTTTAAGCTTAGGCTTCCATGGAAAGTGTGAATTTCTTAAGATTTTAGTTTATTCTTTAACTAAACCATGGATTTATATTTTTCCATAAATTTGAGAACCCTTCCATACTCAAATTATAAAATCTCATTTTATTGATGAATTTTTGATTTTTAGGCTTGAGTTATGAAATTCCTTATTACATTTAGATTTTAATATTGCTATGATTAGTTGAATTTTTTAGAGATTGTGGGTTATGAACACCTGATAACCTAGAATTTCATGCATACACTTATGAATGCTAGATTGTACAGCTTATCGGTTATTGAATACTTTTAGATTATTTATTTATTGTTGATTTTTAGAATATTATTGTTATTGCATTTTCAATTATTATTGTCATTAGTTAGGAGTAATACTTAGCATCGAGCGAACGTAGGTATGGAGGATCACCTTTCAGTTAGGTTGAAACCATTAGTAGAAGTCCCTATATTATATTTTCTTATAATATAGGTTTTGACGCTCGGTATTCAGATCACACTTAGTACGATTCCATATCATATAAGAAGTAGTGTTACTGAGTCCTCATCATTAGAGGGCCAATTATCAATATTTCTTTTTAGTATTTTTTTGTTTCAGATAGTTGGAATTAGTTAGGGGTTTGTCCTAACAACTCATATAATTTAGAAGCTTTCAAATAGATGTTTATATTTTCAGCATGTTGATTATGTCAAGTAGTCTTAGTTTTGACATTCAGTATTGATTTTGATTTTATTATAATCTAGTCATTTTTGTTTAATTCCGCTCAGTATATCATTATTTTCTTTAGTATCCTTAGTGTTTTACCATGCCATGGATTAGTTTGGTGTCACTTGTAACTCTAAGCATCGTGTTACGACTAAGGGGTAGTCTTGAGTCATGACAATGTGTCTAAAGACGCACTTTATAGATACAAATTGGAAATTTCATAAAAG
The DNA here is from genome assembly GCF_002878395.1 of Capsicum annuum. Classification (NCBI taxonomy): domain Eukaryota; kingdom Viridiplantae; phylum Streptophyta; class Magnoliopsida; order Solanales; family Solanaceae; genus Capsicum; species Capsicum annuum. The sequence goes on from NC_061112.1 coordinate 77,538,427, forward strand.
AGTGATAAATTTTTGTCTTATTTCTAGTCATAAGGGTGTTGATATAGCTGCTTCCATTACTAACTGTTTGCTTGAATGAGGTTTGGATATTGTTTTTAGTATTATAGTTGATAGTGCTAGTTCCAATGATGTTATAGTATATAAATTTCTAAATAATTAATTAATTGAGAAAATAACATAATGGATAGTCAAATTCTTCATTTGAGGTTTATGACACATATCTTGAATCTTATTGTGTAAGATAGGCTGAGGGAAATTGATAAATCTTTCAAGCGAGTGAGGTAAGCTGTGAAGTATGTTAAACAATCTATGTCGAGAGTAAAATTTTTTTAAAGAATGTTGTGAATCGTAATTGATAACTTGTAAGAAATCATTATGTTTAAATGTTCCTACTCAAAGGAACTCTACATACTTGATGCTTGAAACAACACAACATTTTGAGCTAGCAATTGAAAGATACAGTTTCTATGATAATGGATTTTTGAATTATCTTCGTATCTATCCTTGTAAGGATGGAACTAATGCAGGTGCTTTTAAAATTGAGGACTAGAAAAAAGTGAGGCAATGGTAAAATTTTGAAAACTTTTATGATTTTGCTTTGAAAGTTTTTGATTCAGAATATGTTCCTAATAGTGTAAACTTTGTGGAAATTGTTGTGCTTGATTTGATTTTGAAAAAGATGATAGAAAATGAAGATTCTAATTCAAAAAATAACAAAAAATATGAGAGAAAAGTTTAGAAAGTATTGGGTAATCCAGAGAAAATGAACAAAATTCTAATTTTACCCTATTTTTTGAAAACCCATTTTGAGGATACATTTTGACCCATCTTGAAAATATGTAATATGGATATCATTGGTTTTCTTTTGATGCGTAGATTCTATATTTGTATGTTTTAGTTAATGTCAAGGCCATTCATGGGGGAAAGGCTTCGTGATTGGAGGCTTTTGGACTGGATTTTCTTCCTTTGATATAGGTTATGGCTTGACTTTATTCATACTGGGCTGGGTAGTTAATATTGATATAAAAATATGTTATGGGCATCAATTATGAAAAATATTATTCTTACTATTTTGGGTCTATGTAGTGGCCTATGTTGTTGTTATTGGAGGTTTGAGACATTATTTGCTATGTGTGATCATGTGGGGTCTTATATGATGTTGTTGGCCTGATATTGATATATATATATATTTGGTTGCACTTTTTGGTGGAAATTGCCTAAGTTGGGATTTAAGTGGTATCAATGACATATTATTGCATATCTTACTCTACTAGTATATGTATTCTATTAGATCATGGATGGTTCGGACATTGAGTGGATTTTTGGCTCACATGGTGGGTATATTGGTTGGATTTTGAAGTTCTTATTCTGGTTTAGTTGTGAGCATTACATCCTCATAGCATATACATTTATGAGGCATTGGTACCTCTGTGGAAATACTGATTTTTCTAAAAAAAATATGACATCCTTAGAAACCCTCTGCTGAAGTATGTGCCAGAGAGGAGTTATGGATATTAGATTGGTATTGTTTATTGGAATGTATATTGTTTGTGAACCCCCCATGGTTCTTACCTTGAGAGCATACATCAGTAGGTGTATACAAAGGTTGTATGACAACCTCGAACGTATCACATCATTATTATCATTGTCATTCTCATTGTATTTCATACATTATGAATCTTTTGTGTTTCACAATTGTGTTTAATTTAATGTCTATCTATTCTATTTTTCTTTTTCTTACTTGTACTTGGTATATGTGCTTATATTTAGAACTGTTAGTGGATATGGTGTAGGCTAACATTTGGGACATTAGATTGCAGGTGATGTGCCCATAATTTTAATTTATATACTTTATTTTCTACTTTGCTCAGTCGGCCTATGATACCTACTGAGTACAAGTGGATCGTACTCATTCCTATTGTGCCTTTTTAGTGAAGATTCAGGTACGAGTGTGTCACATAGTAGCTGATTTCAGGCGAGGCTTGGAGTATTTTGAGGTAGCAGTCGCTCTATGCCTCTAGAGTCGATCTTCTACCGCTTCTTAGCTAGTTTATATCTTGTTTCATATTCAGAGACAAATTATGGTCCTTTTTGGATTTTCAGTTGTATATTTTGACTTTGAGATGTACCTACTTGGTTTTTACACCTTGACAATAGATTTTATGGTATTATTATACGTATTGTTCTAATATTATTGCACAAAAGTGGTTTGACTTTGTTATAAAAGTCTTACCTTGGGTTTTAGTGTTGTTTTCTTAATTATATAAGTTTGGGTGATTAACTTACTTGTATAGGCTTGCTGAGACAAATTCCATGATGACCCTTAGTTTTTTGGTCATGAAAAACTAGTATCAAAGCATCCAAGTTCATTGGTCTCATCAGTTTAAGAACAGGGTGTCTAGTAGAGTCTCACTGATTGAAACATAGACATCTATACCTATCTTTGAGAGTCTATAAGATATCTTTAGGATAAGTCCTTATTTTGTTCCTTATAATGCAGATTTTTTATACATTATGTTCTAAATCATATTTCGCTCTTTTATATACAGATGGTGAGGACTAAATCCCATAAGGTTAGAGATGCCCCACCATCATCTGAGGAGAGAGCCTAATCAAGGGGAAAGCTGTGAGTTGTGGATGAGCCTGAGGTAGAGGACGGGCATGAGGATCTCCCCCTTCAAGAGGTAGTACTAGGGGATATCCCATGATTCCCAAGTTGAGCATAATATATATATATATATATATATATGGCCTACTCAAGTCCCACAGAGTTCTTCTACCCCGGTCTTGGAGAGGTTGTTAATTTATTTCTTGACCCATTTATAAGGTGATTCTTTGAGTGTACTTGGGGTTCCACTAGCTCAGTATTATACCTCTATCTATGCCAGGTTCTACTGATGGTGTTCCTTTAATTTTGAGTTTGAGTGTGGATCCTTTAGTCGTATCGATATTTGCTTATGGTACCCCACAGACTCTAAGTGTTGTTGCTTCTTTAGTGACTATATCTGAGTATGGTATTCTGAGATAAGAGGTTCAACCTTTATCCATGTTATCTCTTTAGATGGGATCTCAGCCAGCCAAGTTAACTATGCCTCCTATTTTTTCAAGTACAATTATGTCTTCTAAGGATCAAAAAAGGTTTTAGAGATTTTCTTGTTTGGGTCCACCAAGGTTTAGTGGTGCAGTAGGTACGGATGCCTATGAGTTCTTAACTGATTGTCATGAGAAGTTGCATAATCTTGGATCACTTGAGTTGCATGATTTGCTTACACTACTTACCAGTTGAGGGTTATAATCATGGATTAATGGAGTTCACTTGCTAGCTGTAGACCTCTTAGTTTGCCAAATATGACTTAGGATTAATTTGTTGAGTTTTTTTTGGATAGATTTGGGTATTTTAGTTTAAGAAATCAGATGAGAGATGAGTTTTATCACTTGGATCAGTGCTCCATGACTGTTCTAAAGTATGAATCATGATTCCATGCCTTATTTAGATATTTTTATTCCAATTTTGTCGTCAAGTTTGAGAAGATTCAAAAGCCATGAAAGAGATAGATGTCTTGCTTCAACTTGCTATTACCTAGCTAGTAGTGTCAAGGGCATCATTTCAGAGTAAAGTAGATCATGCTAAGATGATTGAGTCTATTCTTCGAGTGTCTTAGGAAGGCACCAAAAGGGTGCGCTGTCAGGGAAAGTTTAGAGGTCACACTCCTCGAGGTAGAGATCCTAGCGGCTTTGCATAGATATCATACTAGACCAGTGTAAGTAGCCTTGTAGGGTTCAGGTGGTGGGTCTTCTAGTTTAGTAGCTTTGGGTGGTCATTCTAGCTCATCTGAACCTCATCTTATTGAGTTGGGCCATAGAGGTTGCTTTGTGTGTAATTAGATTAGCCATTTGGCCAAGGATTGTCCCCACTATATTTTTTGGGAAACTTCTATATTAGCAGTGAAAGGGAGAAGATCTATTAGAGGTGCTCAAGGTAGAGGTAGTGGTACCTGTACTGGTGGTCGTAGGGCTACTTAGTCAAGTGCTGGCTGTGGATAATGCTACGATATACCCGCTAGACCAGAGGCAGAGATTTTTGAAACTCTTATCACAAGTATCATCCCTATTTATTTCAACTATGTATCTATGTTATCTGATTCAAGATCGACTTTCTCTTATTTGTCTTCATATTTATCTTTGGGTTTTGATTCTACTAGTGAGCCTCTTGCCATGCCTATCCATGTATCTACCCTTGTAGGATATTCCTCAGTTGCAGATCAGGTGTACTAGTCTTGTGTTGTGACCTTTTTTGGGCCTAAGACTTGGCTAGATCTGTTCATCCTAGATATGGTAGATATTGATATCGTCTTGGTTATAGATTGGTTAGCTCCTTATCATGCTATTCTAGACTGTTATGCTAAGATCGTGACTTTATCTCTATCGGATGTCCCAAGGGTAGCTTGAAGGGTGCTCTTTAATCGAGTCCTAAGAGAGTTATATCCTTTCTTTGGGCTCGTTTTTTGGTAGAGAGAGGGTGTTTGATTTATTTGTCCCTTATTCATGATACTAGTGTTGTTTTATCTCTTTCTTTAGACTCTATTCATATTGTCCATGAGTTTATGAATGTTTCTCCTATAGATTTGCCTTGTATGCCTTCGAATCACGATATTGACTTCAGCATTGATACTAAGCCAGGCACAAAGCCTATCTCTATTTCTCCTTATAAGATGGCCTCAATAGAGTTGAATAAATTAAAGGATCAGTTATGGGAGTTGTTAGATAAGGGATTTATCTGACCTAGTGTATCACCTTAGGGTGTGTATGTATTATTTGAGAACAAAAGGGATGGGTCTATGCATATGTGTATTGATTATTGATAGTTAAACAAGGTGATGGTTAAGTGTAAGTATCTTTCTCCTCGTATTGATGATTTATTTGATCAACTTCAGGGTGCTTTAGTTTTTTTAAGATTAATTTGAGGTTTAAGTATCACCAGTTAAGGATTAGAGCTTCACATATTCCAAAGACAACTTTTTGGACTCGATACAATTATTATAAGTTCTTGGCCATTTTCTTTGGGTTGACCAATGCCCCAACCGTATTCATAGAGTTGATAAACCAAGTATTTTGACTATGTCTCAACTCTTTTATCATTGTATTATATATGATATCTTGGTTTATTCCAATAGTAAGGCCGATCATGAGGAGCATTTGCAGATTGTACTTCAAAGATTGAGGTATATGAAGTTGTATGCTAATTTCTCCAAGTGTGAGTTTTTGTTGGAGTTTCTTTCTTTCTTTCTTGGGTCATGTGGTGACCAAAGATGGTATTATGGTCGATTTGACCAAGATTGAAGTGGGTCGTGATTAGGCTAGGCCTACTTCTCCTACTGAGATTCAGAGTTTTACTGGTTAAAAAGTCTACTATTGGCGCTTTATTGTTCATCTATTGCAGCTCTATTAACCAAGTTGACTCATAATAAGATTTCATTTTAGTGGTCTAATGATTATGAGGTGTGCTTTAAAAAGTTCAAGAATTTGTTGACATTAACTCGTATCTTGACTTTGCCCAAGAAGGAAATGGGTTTCGCCGTCTATTGTGATGCTTTAGGTATTGGGTTAGGTGTTGTATTGATGTAGGAGTGTAAGGTGATTACGTATGTGTATCATCAATTGAAGTCCCATGAGAAGAATTACCTTACCTAAGATTTGGAGTTATGCATGGTTGTGTTTGGTTTAAATTTGTGAGGCACTACTTATAGGGAGTCTAATGTGAGATTTTCTCAAATCATCATATCCTTTAGTATTTCTTCACCCAAAGAGATCTTAATATGAGGCAGTGTCATTTTCTTGAGTTACTTAAGGACTATAACCATACTATTTTTTATTGTTCAGGCAAGGCTAATATGGTTATGGATGCCTCGAGTCGAAAGTTGACTAACATGGGTATCTTGGTGCATCTTTTGACCTAGGAGAGTTCTTTGGCCTAAGAGGTTCAGACTTTGGCTAACCAGATAGTTAGGCTTGATATTTTGACACCTGGGTATGTTTTGGTATTCGTAGAAGCTAGGTCTTTCTTGATGGAGAAAATTTAGGCTCATTAATTTAAGGATGTTGGGTTGAGAGTGATTCAGGATAAGGTGTTAAGTGGTGAGGCTAAGGGAGCCTCACTCGATCAGATGGTATTTTAAGGATTAGAGGTTGAGTTTGCATGCCAAGAGTGGGTGATTGGATGAGATTGATATTGAAGGAGGCTCATTGCTCCAGGTATTTCATCCATCGGGGAGGGACTAAGATGTATTGTCATTTAGACAACACTACCAGTGGGGTTGTACGATAAAGGATGTAGAGGAATTTGCAGCTCGTTGCCTATGTTGCTAATGGGTGAAGGCCAAGCATTTAAGGCTTGGTGGTTTGCTTCAGAGGTTAACCATTCCTGGGTAGAAATGGTAACAGATTACTGTGGAATTTAAAACTAGGTTGCCTTGTACTTCTCATGGTTCTGGTAGTGTTTAGGTGATCGTGGATTGACCAAATCTGCTTATTTTATCCCTATTCAGGTTTCATTTGGTGTTGAGAGGTTGGCATGTATCTATATCTATGAGATTGTTTGCCTTCATGGGGTGCCAGTATCTATCCTTTCAGATAGAGGTTCAGTGTTCACTTCTCACTTTTGGAACACTTTTTAAGAAGAGTTAGGTGCCCAAGTTAATCTTAGTACAACTTTTCACCCCTTGATCGATGGTCAGTCGGAGCGGACTAGTAAGGTTTTGGAAGATATGCTTTGCAATTGTGTTATGGACTTTGGAGGTTAGTGGAAGCAACATCTAACTTCGACAGAGTTTGCATATAATTATAGCTATCATTCTAGTATTAAGATATCTCTCATTGAGGCTTTGTATGGTAGGCGTTGCCGGTCTCCACTTTCTTGGTTTGAGGTATCTGAGATTAGACCTCGAGGTACGGACTTACATTGCTAGTCTTTGGATAGAGTTCAAGTCATTTAGGACAAACTTTGAGCGGATCATAGTAGGCACAAGTGTCATGCAGATAGTAGACTTCAAGGTATATATTGGACCTTTTGAAATTCTTTGGACTATTGGGGATATGGCGTTTGAGTTAGCATTACCCCCAGATTTATTAGTTGTTCACTCAATTTTTCATGTTTTTATGCTTCGAGGTTTTATTTTGGATGAGTTTCATGTCATTTGTTGGGATTTAGTGTAGTTAGATGATAAGGTATCTTTTGATAAGGAGCTCATCTCCATCCTAGCTAGGGATGTTAGATGGTTGCATTCTAGAGATATTTTGGTGGCTTAGGTCTAGTGGAGACATTAACCTATAGATGAGGCTACTTGGAGATCAAGTCCAATATGCATGGTAGATATCCTTAGCTTTTCGTTGATTCAGGTATTTCACTTACCAATAGTTCGAGCATGAACTAGATTCTTAGTGGTGGATGAGGTAGTGACTTGATTTTTGTGGATTATTTAAATCTATGTGATTTGACCATTTTACCCCTCCCTGTATTTGCTACGTGATATTTCTAGGGTGTGTCGATGATTGACAAGGTTCTCAAAACTTTTTGATGTGATTTATGCGAGTTAGTTGATTTTTGAGGTTAAAAAGACTTTGTAGTTGACTATGGTCAACATTTATTATACTGTGCTTCGGATGGAAAATGGACCGCGCCAGTAGATTTAGATCATTGATTTTGCACTGGTAACTTGGTGTGTGTGATTTTACGGCTTTGGTATCTCATTTTGACTCTTGATTTGGAATTTTTTTTTTTAATTTGGAAAGTTGTGAAATTAGGTCATGGGGGTCAATTTGGTGAGAATGATGTTTTTTGAAAATTTAATATCGCCATTTAGTTTGGAGGATCGAACTTGGTATGGTTGCATAGTTTATTTGCATTCTCGGGATTCCAGATGAATGCCGAGGGGTGGGTGGGGATTTGGAATTCTCCAAGTCCCTATCTGATGCACCACTCAGCTGGTGCATCCGCTTAAGTGACATTTTGATCTCTTAAGCGGAGCTCGCGATGAAAGTCAGTCGCCTATGTAACTGCCTGCCAGTCATGGGTATCGCGTAAGCGAATGCCGCTTAATAGACATTCAGGTCACTTACGCGACATTTGTAGACCAGACGAGTATCGCATAAGCGACACTTGACTACAAAATCGATGGACACTTAAGCTGCCAGTGTTAGCTTAAGCAATGCCTGGGTAGCTTTAAGTACCCCTTTCTTGTTTTTCCCACCATTTTTGATACTTGGAGCTTTGGGTTTTAGAGTTTTTGGATGATTTCTTCCATTTCCAATCTTGGGTAATCTCAAAATCCCTATTTTAATTATTTTTCTTCAAATCCTGTCATCTAAAGCTTGTTCAAACTCTATTTCAAAAGTGAAATTCAGGGATTTTGGCTCGGAAGGCTTAGATTAGTATTTCTTTAATTTAACCCCCAATTTTAGCCTGTTTTCACTTGGATTTTCTTCTATGGATTCATTTAATAATGGGTAATGTATTTATGAACCAAAATTCTGATTTTATCCTTTTTTTTCAAAAACCCATTTCGGGGGTTCGTGTTGACCTTGACTCAAAAATAGGCAATACGGGTATTGTTGGATTCCTTTTGATGTGTAGATTCTATATTTGTATGTCTGAGTTAATTTCGAGACCATTCGTGAGGAGAAGACTTTGTGTTTGAAGGCTTTTGAATTACATTTTCTTTATTTGGGGTAATTTATAGCTTAACTTTCTTCAGACTGGCCTGGGTAGTTAATATTATCACTAAAGCATGTTATGGGTATAGGGACCAATCATGAAAAATATTGTTATTACTATTTTGTGCCAGCGTGGGGGGGGGGGGTATCTATTTTTTATTGGTGGTTTGAGATATTATTCTCTATATGTGACCGTGTGGGGTCTTTATAATGTTGTTGGCCTGGTATATATATATGTATATATTGTTGCACTCTTTTTGGTGGAAATTGCCTAAGTTGGGATTTATGTGTTATCAATGACATATTATTGCATATCTTACTCTACCGGTAGATTATATTAAATCATGGATAGTTGACCTATTGAGTGGATATTTAGTTTACGTGGTTGGTATATTGGTTGAATTTTGAAATTACTTTTTTGCTTTAGTTATGAGCATTAATTCCTCACATCATATACATTCACGACGCATTGGTACCTCCGTGGAAAAATATGTGCTATATAAATATAACACTTACGATGCTTAAACTTGGAGAATATTCATGTACTTAAGGCTATTTTGTTAGATTTGATGTACTTTTGGAGTGTTTTGTAGGAAATTAGGTTTCGGATGCTAAATTAAAGAAAAAGATGAAAAGTGATTTTTTTGGCCACTTACTTGGTCATTTTTGGGCGTATGTGGCACTTGCCGGGCATATGTGACCAAAACATGTACCGGAGCTTGAAGACCTAGAGAGTTGACAATGCTTCAATTATTTGGTCATAACTTTTCACCCCAATATCGGATTAAAGTGAAATTGGTATTATTGGAAAGCTAATTCAATTATCTATCTAATGGGGGGACTTTGTCACTTACCTTTGTCTACATATGGACCGTAGGTGGTACATGAGGATTGTATGCAGGTAAGGTAAGTACCAGAAGTCCGAAATTCTGAGAATAAATAGTGTAGGAAATTTTTCTGGCACATACCTGAGTCTACATGCGGACCGCATGTGGTACATGCGCCCACTGGAAGACTTCATATGGACATAGGTAAGTGGCCATCGACCTCAACTTTTTCGAATCTTTCCAAAATCATTTCTTAGGTTTTCATGTATCCCATATACACTCCTATGATGTTTTTAAGTCTTATAATGTTTGGTTAGTTAAAATTTCCAATTTTTGTTAGGATTTAATTTCTAGGGTTTCTTATAATCTATAAATACCCTTTAGGATTTTTATTCATAGAGATCGACCTTTACATATTCATTGATTCAAAAGGAGGCCCTTTGGGGCCAAGTTCACAAAAATCTTATTTTTCTTGGGTTGATACTAAATTTAAGACCTTGGTATTTATTCTTTCACTATTGTGAGATTGATTTTGTAATTTTATCTGTGGATTCCATAATTTATCTAATAACTATGAGCGGCTAATTCTCTTAGCTAGGGTTGTGGCAACCCTGATAGATTAATGAAGTAGAGAAAGTGCCAAGTCGTACTAGATAAAGATTCTTGCATGCATTGGGTTTTCTTTGTTCTTATTGATTTCTTAGCGGTGTCCAACATTAAGACCCCCCAGATTATTACTACTTACTCTAAAAGAGGAGTAGTGACTAGGAAAAGAATATCACAAAAGTAATTTAAAGATTAACTGTCGATCCATGCTAATAGATATTATTTAAGTAAGATGGTTAACTATTGATGTGTGAGCAATTTCTAACACATTTAAGACCTTTAACCAAGAATAACTGCGAAGTCTTAAGCAACTTTAGTTGTTTTTTATTAGTTTACTTTGATTTTTGCAGTAAATGTTGAGATGTAGGAGAACAAAAAATAATGGAAGCCAAAAGGTTGAAAAGTGAAGCAAAATAAAAGACAAGTGTGGTAGATGATGTTCATGATAAGTCGTCAGCCTGGTGATAAGCTGTCAAGGATGCCATCAGCCTTAAATAGAGAATAGGAGTTGAAGACATTTTTGTGATGACGTTCGTGATAGGCCATCAGGTTGGTGATAAGGCATCAACGTCGTCGTCAGCCTTAGGCAGCTAGAGCCAAAATTACAGAGGAGCTAATGACATAAGTAATAAGCCGTCAGGTTAGTGTTAAGGTATCAATGTCATCGTCAACCTTATACAACAGAAGCCAAAAGTGCAGAGGAGCTGATGATATTCATGATAAGCCGTCAGACTCTTGATAAGCTGTCACGGATGTCGTCCTCTATTCTGAGAAAAAGATGTAACTGTAATTTTATTTCCTTATTTAGGTTGAACTATTTAAAGCTTTGTTTCAGGGTTTTCTAGGGAAATTTTTTGCATTCATCATATTATTCGAAAGAGAGTTTGATACTTTGAGTCTTGGAGAATATTTTTCAATATTTCTTTCTCTATCTTTTTGTATTCGAACAATACAACTATTTTGGGGATTTTTCTTTGTAATCTAATCTACGATTCACTAATTATTATTTATCTCTATAAGTTAATCTTCTCAATTATAAATCCTATTATGTGTTTTGTTCTTTGCATCATGAGTGGCTAAACTCCATTATCCTAAATTATGGGATATAGGGTTATGTCATGATGATATGCTAAACACTCAAGATTTAATAGGTGTTAGGATTTCTTGATAATTCTGAGATTTTAATAAACATCTGTTTGTTGCAAATAGTAGGCACACCTACTTTGATTTGCTTGAGAAAGAAATCATATACAAGAGGAAGTGAATTATCAATAGGAAATCGAAAATACTTCGTTTAATAATGAGGTAAAATTTGGGTAGTGAATAGTAATTTCCTAAGTCCGAGACGATTAGGAAATTAGATGCTTAAATAGGTCGAGAGACATTGAAGCATATCATTAATAAATATAGCTTGTTATCCTAACCACCGTGAGAATCTTGAACCACTTTTAGCATCTGTCATGTACCGGAACCCCTATTGAACATAATTCTGGTTATTTCATAAACTTTTGAGTTACAAACACTGAAACTAAAGTGACCAACAAGTATTTGCTGATCATCAAAAACCCCCATTTTATCTTTTCGTATCATCTATTTGAATTCAACTTATAGCTATAGTCTCAAATTAATTTAATCGCCACTCACATTATTCCTTATGGATTCGGCCCCTACTCCAAAAGTTGGGTCAATATATTGATGATGACCACCTTGCACTAAATTAACGTGTAAGTTGAGCGTTATAAAAAATGGCTCCGTTGTCGGGGAACAATTTGGCATATTGAGTTGGTTTCGAATTTTAGCCTTCTTGCTTGAATTTAAAATTGTAAATATTTATTTTTAGTTTTCTTTTATTTCTGGTGTTAGGTAGATTTTTATTTTAGTTTACTTATTACTATGGCGTCTTGGAATGAACATGAGCTTGGTGGTTGGAAATCGTATCTTGATGATCCATGTCCATATTGTGATGGACCTCACTTTTTGCAAGATTGTAGATATGCTTCTTGAAGAGAGATGTGGGTACCTTCTCCATCCTACTAGGAGTATGATTGTTCTTTATGTGGTGGTCTAGATAGACATTGGAGTGATTGCCTAAATGCCTCCTCCCCCCGGTATGCTAACCTAAATTCTAGTTCTTCTGATGATTTTGATAGGTCTTATGGTCAAGAACAGGAAGAACGAAGCACCAGAAAGAGTGGCATTAAATCTATGCTTCAACTAGTGTTGGATTATGTGGACATAACGAATGATATCATATGTGATATACATCAAGACATAAGGGAAAATAACGAGGAAAGAAGAATAATAGAGGATATGGATATAGAGGTCAAACATTCAAAGCACTTTTCCATATTATGTTTAGATGATATCTTGTTTGTGGAATCATTTAACATAATGGACGAGTGTGAAGATGAGGAACAAGAATCCTATATCGATGTTGTGCTTGATTTTGAGCAACCCTCGATGATTTTCCAACCAACCGAACCAACCATGAGGAATGATGCCAAGATTGAGAAAATAGTGCTAGAGGCAAAAGAAGAAACCAAGCAAATCTCTTCTAAAGACAATAGCCTAATTCGGGGTGAGGATGCCCAGAAGGATGCAACTCTGAAATTAAGGAGAAGACCACATTCAAACCATTTTTCAACATTGTGCTTGGTGGATAAGATAGAAGTCCACCTACCCAAGCAACTGAGGTGTTTTGAGGATGAGGAACATAATCCTTATATTTTGGAATTTGGCATTCAAAAAGAGCAAAATGAAATCCCTCACTTAAAGGTTAGTAAATGCAAAATTCAATGTGCAACAAGTGGATTATTGATAATCTCATCAATACCCAATGAGCCTATCTGGAAATTTGATATGAAGTTGGGTAAGACATTCAAGTTATTAAAGTGGTGAGATAAACAAAGTGTCATTGTATCTGTATGTTTGCCCAATGCGCCTCAAAGATGTATTGATCAAAAGCTGGGTCGACGTTTCAAATCCTCCAAGTGGAGACATAAATAATTGTCAACAAGGTTTCTTGATGAAGTCTGAGTAGTCAAGATAACTGAGTCATGCTGCGACATTAAATCAGACGTTGCTTGGGAGGCAACCCAAGGTATTTTGTTGTTTGTATTTGTATTATTTGATTGACATTAGATCTTCGCACCCATGGTGCCACAGGTATGTTTTTAACTCTCTTGTTTTAGTTTGACATATTGGGGACATTGCATGATTTTAAGTTGAGGGTGGAGCTACTTGTGGGTGTTGATATTCTCTTGGGGTTTTTGCTGTCGTGTTTTTTTCCCTAGAGTCTTGTTCCTAGTAGAGCCGGCATGTATAGGCGTATTGTGTTTTATTTTGTGATTTGTTGTGGTTAACTAGGAGAAGAATAAGTATCCATGACAGTTGACATATTTTTGTTGATTTTTGAACACTTCTTCAAAAGTCTGTTTTATAACTGTGTGATATGCATTTATGTGTAACCACTGTACATCTTGTTATGGCATTAGTTCTAGTAACATGATAACCATTGCTAAAATATTGCATGAACCGAATGGGTAGTAGCTTGTGATGTACCTTTGTGCCATGTGTGTGTGAGATACTACCTAGTTCCCGTAGTATGTTGAAATCCAGAACTTGCCTGGTTAGTCTTACCTTGGTTGAAGGATAGGGGTTAGGAAAGGATCATAGGACGTTTTGATATTAGCTCACTTTTAGCCTAAATAACATTCCCTGTATGTAGAATATCCCTTGATCCCTGCTTTGAGCCTGATTAGCCTATTTCTTTTTATAACACCTGCCACTTTTCTAGTTTATATCATAATGAACCTGTTTTGGCCCTGGTCCTCCTTAGACACTGTGCACCTTGACTTAGGAAAATAGCCTAAGTTGAGGGTGGCTATCATAGGGGTGCATGATGTAAAATAAATATGAAGAAAGGTAGAGTAAAAGAAAAGTATAAAAAGCTGGGTGCGGTGGAAAAGAGCAAGAAAAGGATAAGTTGTGAAAAAAAATAATTGTAGAAAAGAACCACACTCATCCTGAATAAGTGTGATCAAGAAAAGAGAAGAATAGAAAAAGGCTAATGAGTGAAACCCCAAAAAGCTAGTCTAGTGTTAAGGAGGCTTAGTCACTTTAAATATTATCGAGTATCATACCATCCCCTAGCCTACATTACATGCCTAAGAGAAGACCTATAGTAATCCTAGCTGACCTGTCTGAAAGTCTTGGTAATAAAAATAAGGGAAAGCCTATGGTATTCGGCATACATTGATTGGAACTTCATTCTGCGAGAGAGTGTCTGGTGATTGTCCCCATGGTTATAGATGTAATGTCTGATATAAGTGACGTGGGACTTCTTTGTAGTGAGGGCACACTGGGTACGTTGCTAGTGGCTAACTTTTTTGGGTAGTGTAATTTGTACATATGTATAGTTATTGTTGCTAAGTTGATGCCATATCTTGATTCCTTTCTGTCACATTTTTGATCTTCATGGATATACACAGCTGGGTTTAAAGAGATTGACAATAAAGAGAGTATTGTGTTTTGAACTAAAATTGATGATCAGCTTTCATAGGTATCTTATGTGTCTCTTGGTTAAGCATCGTAGTGTTATGTTTTAGTCGCTTCAGGACAAACAATTGTTTTAAGTTGAGGGTTTTGATGTGTGAACAATTGCTAACACATTTAAGACCTTTAACCAAGAATAACTGCGAAGTCTTAAGCAACTTTAGTTGTTTTTGATTAGTTTACTTTGATTTTGGCAGTAAATGTTGAGATGTACGAGAACCAAAAATAATGGAAGCAAAAAGGCTGAAAAGTGAAGAAAAATAAAGGACAAGTGTGGCTGACGATGTTCATGATAAGTCGTCAGCCTGGTGATAAGCTGTCAAGGATGCCATCAGCCTTAAACAGAGAATGGAAGTTGAATACATTTTTGTGATGACATTCATGATAAGCCATCAGGTTGGTGATAAGGCATCAACATCGTCGTCAGCCTTAGGTAGTTAGAGCCAAAATTTTAGAAGAGCTGACGACATTAGTGATAAGCGATCAGGTTGGTGATAAGGCGTCAACGTCGTCGTCAACCTTAGACAGCAGAAGCCAAAAGTGCAGAGGAGCTGATGACATCCGTGATAAGTCGTCTAACTCCTAATAAGATATCACGGATGTTGTCATCTATTCCGACAAAAAGCTGCAACTTTAATTTTATTTCCTTATTTAGGTTGAACTATTTAAAGTTTTATTTTAGGGTTTTCTAGGGAAATTTTTTGCATTCATCATCATTATTCGAAAAAGAGTTCAATACTTTGAGTCTTGGAGAATTATTTCTGATATTTCTTTCTCTATCTTTTTGGATTCGAACAATATAACTATTTTAGGGATTTTCCTTTGTGATCTAATCTACGATTCACTAATTATTTTCATCTCTATACATTAATCTTCTCAATTATGAACTCAATTATGTGTTTCGTTCTTTGCATCATGAGTGGCTAAACTTCATTATCCTGAATTATGGAATCTAGGGTTAGGTCATGATGATGTGCTAAACACTCAAGATTTAATAGGTGCTATGATTTCTTGATAATTCGGAGATTTTAATTAATGCCTGTTGGTTGCAAAAAGTAGACACACCTACTTTGATTTGCTTGAGAAAGAAATCATATACAGTAGGAAGTGAATTATCAACAGGGACTCGATAATACTTTGTTTAATAATCAGCATTGTAACAAGGTTGATTAACCTAAGGTAAAATCTGGGCAGTGAATAGCGACTTCCTAAGTCTGAGAGAATTAGGAAATTAGACGCTTAAATAGGTCGAGAGACATTGGAGCATATCATCGATAAAGATAGCTTATTATCCTAACCACCGTAAGAATCTTGTACCACTTTTAGCATCTGTCATATACTGGAATACCTAGTGAACATAATTCTGGTTATTTCATAAACTCTTGGGTTACAAACACTGAAATTAAAGTGACCAACAATTATTTGCTGATCATCAAAAACCCCCATTTTATCTTTTAGTATCATCTGTTTGAATTCAACTTATAGCTATAGTCTCAAATTAATTTAATCTCTACTCATATTGTTCCCTGTGGATTCGACCCCGACTCTAAAAGTTGGGTAAATATAGTGACGACGACTGCCTTGCACTAAATTGACGTGTAAGTTGAGCGTTATCAACTATCATCTAATAACTAGAGACCAAAACGTAATAGTTACTCCAAGATAAGGGTTAGTAAGGTGACATCTCAAGACTCAAAAGGTAAATGTTGAAATCCATCAAGTAGTACAAAAGATAACTGATGGCACATAAGTTATCAGATCCTACATGCAAGGCATTGGAATAGTTTGACAGTGTACGATAAGTCTACTAAGTTGAGAATCTTGGCAGAACACAAGCTTAGTGTTCATCTTAGATTGTTTACAACTAAGACAAAACCAATTTTTCTCCTTTTTATATGTAAAGAAATTCCCCTTTTTACTTTCACCCACTACCTGGTGATTTTAATAAGCTCAAGAAAAATTTTCAATCTATTCCCTGTGGGATCGACCCCAACCCAGTTGGGTTACTATATTTGACAACAGTTGTTTCGTCCTTCAATTGGAGGTGTTCTTTGGGAGTTATCAAATTTTGGCATTGTTGTTAGGGAATATGGTTTTGGAGTTATTGATTGAAGTTGTTGAATTTATTGAGTTTTATTTTATTTTGTTTGGTTTTGTTTGTTACCTACCTTTCTTGAAATGAAAACCTGGCTAGAGAAAGTATGGAGTGATGATGACTCCTTATTTATTGATCCTTTTCCTTTTGATATGGTGCATTACTATAGAAGTATGATAAATATATCTTTGGACCATAATGAAAGCATTCTTGACACATTAGCACTCCTGGCAAAAGGAAATCAAGAGCTTATTCAAAAGGTTGATAATATTGTCTTGGATTGTAATACCCAAAACTTTCTTTAAGTCAAATCTAGTTCCCAGAAGAGTTAGTGATGACTTCCTAAATGATTAATGTTTAAATCAGATAGAATTTCCCTAATTTTGACTTCTTATCATGTGGGAAATTGAATTAGCTTTCCAACTATACCAATTTTGTCCTAATCCGGTATCGGATTAAAAAGTTATGGATGTTTTACAGAGAACTATGGAAACTTCCCAGAAGTGATGGTCAGGCCGATGGACCATCGAGCTAGTGACAGACTATTGCCTAAGACATCGCTGATAAGGCAGTGAACCCGGTTTCTAGTCAAGTGCGATGGCCAGGATCGATGGACCGTCGATCTAGTGATGGACCGTCTCTCAAACCATCGCAGATGAGGCAAAAAGTTCAGGTTCTGACTGAGTGTGACGGTCAAGACCGACAGACCATCGAGCCAGCGATGAACCATCGCCCAAACCATAACCACTTCCAATAAGTGATTTTAAGCCATTTTTAAAAGGGTATTTGGGTCTTTTTCCAGCATTTTGACCCCTAATTATACCAGACCAGAGCTCATAACTTCATTATTCATCCACAACACCAAATTAAGGTTTCTCTCAAAGATCAATCCCCAAGAAAAAGAAACCCTAGGTGTCTAATACCAAGGTAAGAATTCAAGCTTTCCTCCACCAATCCTTAAGAAATCATCCACCCAGGTATGTCAAGTGTTGATTCATGAGTTCCTTTCACCTATGAAGCTCAAGAAACCCTATTTAAAATATAAACTTTGGATTTCATGGTATGAATTGAATTATATCCATGCTTATGTTGTTGTTTGATTTCCAAGTTGAAGTCCTTAATGACTATCATGAAAATATGTTTGCATTAGGTTGAAGTTCTTGCACTGGAAGTGTAAAATGTTTCTATGATATATTATTTCAATATTCATGCCTAAGCCTAAATATATGCATGCAAGGTGTTTGATAAATGCCTAAGAGAATAGGAATTATGCCTTATAACTCATTTGTGACCAAAATTGATGAATCTATGTTTCTCCTTTATGTTCGCTATGACTACTATGTTATTGTTATGTTTTGTAATAGATTGACGTAATGCTCATGAGATTAGGCTTATGAAATTATGATGTACTTACATGCATTCCTATTCATGTGTAAGCTTATTGCATGCGAATACTTCATGAAAATCCCCAATGATTGTACTATGAATTGTTGACTATAGTCATGTGTCAATAAGTGTCATGTCTTGTCAGTTTCATGCTATCGAGTCCTGAGGGTACTTGTACCTGACAATTTAGCTATATTCCTAGAGCCAGTGTCATGTTTTCCAGATACTCTCAGTCAAGCCATGATTCATAGAACTCAGTCAGTCATGTGATTCAGGAAAACTTTGTAAACTCAATAATCTTAGAAATCTCAGAAATTCAATAATCTCAGTAGTGTTTTTTCAGTCAATGGAATGCAATGAACGCAGTCCAGTTTAGATTAGTTAATCATGTTCAGTGTTTATTCATATGGGAGATGATTCAGCACCGAGTGAGCCAAAGGATGGGAACTCACCTGTTATTAGAGGGTGTGATTCTTAGAAGCAATCCTTGTGCTCTAGAACTACATAGCTAGCGTAGGTTAAGACATCAAACCTACTAGTTGAGGATAGATGAGGTGGCTTAACCATTATATGAGGGTCCCACCATTCTCCTTAGAGTACCTGTTAGATAAGAGATTACTCGCAGCTTGTCTTTACCAGTGTCGCGGTACTGACACCCTTCCAATTGGGGTTACAGATTGGACCCCAACTTAATTATATTATCTTATTTGGAGTATGTTGGTTAGATGACTACTTCCCATAGTTACAGTCTCAGTCTCAGTCTTAATAATAGAACTCAGATAGTTCTAAAGAATTCAGGACTGTCAGATATAGTCACTCAATTCAGTACGGAACTTAGCTAGTTCCATCAGAAATAGGACTATCAAACACAGTCATCCAGACAATAGTATATCAGTTATTCAAAAACTTATGTTATCAGTATTCAGATTCAGTGATGTCATGATCTTAGTTACAGTTCACGTATTCATGCATGTGTTCTCACATTCATGTTATTCAGTCAGTTAGTATTGTTCATGCATATAAATCCCTTTCATTCATCCTACCTCACTTGCATACCAGTATATTTTGTGCTATGGTGTTTTTATACGAGCTCCAGAGCATCCTTAGTAGATCAGACGTTCAGCAGCCAGACTAGTAGTGAGTCCTCATTATTCAAGAATAGCATGATTATTTTATTACTTTAATATTTCAGTAGTTCGGAGTTAGTTGGGGACACGTCCCATTAACTCTACAGTTTTTAGACAGTTTAGAGGCTTCCAGACTATAGCATGTTCAAACAGTTATTTTAATTTTATTTTGGTATTGATATACCATATTTTCCAGATGTTATGCTTTATCAGATATTCGAACCTTATGGCCTTTCAGCCTTTTTTTTTTCATTTATACAGTATATTATATAGTACCCAGTTACAGATATCAGAGATGGGTTAGCTTGTGGTCTTTCGGGGTCATAGCATCATATAGCATTTCGGGTACTAGATTTAGGGCATTTCAAACAATTCACCACTTACAGGTAAAATTGGTAGGAAAAGTTGATGCGTGTAATGCCAAACACCCTAGTTATGGGTGGTGTGAAACTAAAAAATTTCTCCAAAGCCAATTGGAGGAGTCAAAAATAGCTCATACTTTTATGGATAGTGTCACGCTTAAGGAGATCGTACTAGAGTTATGTGGGGATGTAAAGAAGGATGCAATTCCTGAGTTGGGGTGTTTTGGACCTCATTCAAAGCATTTTTCTATATTATGTTTGGATAGTCAAATATTGATCGAGCTATCTGAGCCTATAGAAGAGTGCGATAAGGATGAAAAATATGTTTATATTCTTCAATTTGCGGGGCTGAAATCTATGAACTATATTTTTCACTCAAGGGCCAAGAAGTACAACATGCCGTATCTATTGCTTGGTTTCCTTATCATCATACTATGGCCACTTGAGCATAATAGGAAATTATAAAAGCAATTAGGGGTGAAATTTACAAGTTCAAAGTGGAAAGAGAAACTCGAAGGCCAACTCTTAATTTCCTTTGATGAAGTATGAGTAATCAAGGTACCCATGGGCTTGTTGGGGTAGTCTGAGTACCCAACCAAGTCCCGTCATGCCACTACATAAAATCAGATGTTGCTTGGGAGGCAACCCAAGGTATTTTGTCTTTTGTATTCATGTTATTGTGATTAACGTCAAATCTTCGCACCTATGGCGCCATAGGTATGTTTCTAATTGTCTTTTTTTGTATCATATTGATGCATTAGGGATAATGCATAATTTAAAGTTGAGGGTGTACTTGTGGGGTTTGATGTCCTCGTGGTGTTTCTTTTGTTATGCCTTTTTTCCCCAGAGTCCTATTTCTAGTAGAGCTTGTGTAATGACCCTTCAGGTCCTTTTTCATATTTATGCCTATTTCCACTATTTGAGCTTCTCCATAGCATCTCCAAGTCATTTATGACTTGCTGGAACCGATGATTCGGTTATTGGGTAGTTCATTTGATTTTTAGAGCCAATTGTTTGTTTTAAAGTCTTCGTTAGTGTCAAATGACCATCGGGCAAAAACTTTAGTGAAATAATCTTAGATGAAAATTTTGACTATACCAGCAGATCCAAAATATCAATTTTATTCTAGGTAGACCTTTGGTTTGGGTTCCAACGCACCCAAGCTCATTTGGACCTATTAGTTAGAAAGTTGAAAAATTGAAACTATAGGTGTGGGCCTCACTTTAAATTGAAACAATCTTCGTTGAAATTTTTGATGATTCCGATGGATTTAGAATATGGGTTACAATCAAATTTCACTATTGGATCATATATTTTTGGTTTTGAATAAGTTTTAAGGGTCAAAAACAAGTTTTTGACTTTGCTGTTATGGGGATACCATATCTCTTCGCCGAGGGGACTATAAATAGACCCCAATGTCGTAAATTCTGGCATTTATCCTTCATCTTTGAGAGCCTAAAACTCTAAATGGATATGATAACTCAAAATTAAGTCTTGTGGGTACATAGGGAGCTTGGTAAACATCTTTTATCATGATTATCATCCGGATTAAGGTAAGATTTGATCACTTTATGGGTGAATTTCTTAGTTCTTGACCCAAAACCCCAATTTAGCTTAGGGCTTGATTTAGCCCCAAATTTAGTTTGTTTGTACCCATTAATTATGGGTTAAGATTTCTTGGTGATGTATGAGCACTGGGTTGACCTCAAAAATGCAATTTTCATACCTGGGACCCATTTGAGATTTTTTATGTCATTTTTGACTCGAAGCACAATAGTGCAATATGGATATCATCAGACTTGTAGATGAGTAGATTACATTTTTGATAGCAAGATGACATTTTAGGGGTTGTGAAGTGAAGACGAGCATGTGGTGCATGATGTGAGGTTTTGCGATTCGGCCTTGAGGTAGGCTTCTACCTACTCTTCTTCAAAGATGATGTGTGTTATGTATGGCGTGTGAATATTAATATTAGGTTGGATTATGAATAAAAATTTAGTATTGGATGATAATGTTTGGAGAATTGGATGAGGGTTTTAGACCCGTAAGGTAGTGTATTTATGACCCTTTTAGAATCCTATTGCCTTCTCCCTAGATTGAATTAGTTTGTTGTATGAAAATGTTATGATGTTAAGTTTGGGATGTGGTCCAATTGTTGGAATCATAGTTAGTGTGATTGACCTTAGTTGGGCTAATATAGTGATCTTAAAATTGTATCTTAGGGTAGAATTGACATAATTACCCATGTTTCTAGATGCATTTCCTATTTTAGGATTGTTTATGGCTTACTTGACATCTAGAAGTTGAACTAAACACCTTATCTAGTTTTGGGCGTAGTTTGCCTAAATATGGAGATTGAGGATTAGAAGTGAGATCATCCAGCCCAGTTAGGCCAAGACTTGTGTTAGCTCTTGTGGGCTTAGTTGCAGATAGGAGGCCTAGTTGAGACTAATAAGCCTTATTTATGAGCTTTACTTGGTGAATTGAGAAACTATGATGATTTTTGCCGGATTATGGTTGATGGACTATAGAGATGTTAATTTCCCTTAGATGAGATATTAGACCTTTAGAGATGTTATTTTCACTTAATTATGATATTTGGCCCATAGATATGCAATTTTCTCTTAATTATGATATTTGTCCCATAGAGATGTATTTTGCTCTTAATTATGATATTTGGCCCGTAGAGATGCATTTTTCTCTTAGTTATAAAATTTGGTGTATGGAGATGATTTTCCTCTTTGTTATGATTATTGGGCTTATAAAGATGATTTTCCTCATGGTCATGATGTATGACCTATATATATGAGATGTCTAATAAAGGTTATATGCTTGTTGATATTAAGCCTCCTAGATGTGAGATACCTCCTATATGTGAGATGATTATAGATATGTTATGTCTTATTAATATGATTGTCGATATGTGTTTTGGATACGTATATGGGCCTAAGTCCATGATTATGATGTTGTGATTATTTTGGATATATTATTAGGACAAGAGTTATGTTACTATAATGATTGGATATCCAAAAAGTGTTTATCATTATAAAGGATACAATTAAAGTTTATGAATTCATATATATGTTTTATATACCGAACTCTCTGATATGGGTTGGAGAAAGATGCGGTATGTTGGTTACGACTTATTTGGTTGGATACTGGTGATGGCATGCATAGATTTGGTACTTTCATGGTTATTATATCGGTAACTTATGTGATTCTAGAAGAAATATGATTTTATATCTGTTCATCTTAATTAAGGGTTAAGCTATGTGGTAGTTAGCTACCTATTACAATACTGTAGCACTTGGTGGCTAGGAATTAAATGTATTAGTTAACGAGTCTTGCTTAGTTGATACATAGTAGCTATCGATGGTTGATACTTGGATAATGATGATGTTGGGTTTAACTTAGGTGAAGATTAGTGATATTGATAACTAAGTTTATAATGTCAATTAGTTGTTAGAATGAGGACTTGTATATTAATAAGGCTAGATAATAAGTGATGTTGGTAATAAGAGGTGACTAGTTAATAATGATGAATAGTTGATAAATGATTGATTAATGAATAGTTAGTTAAATGAGGATTTGTTGGTTAATGATTGTTATCTAATCAATGATGTCAGTTAATAAAGGATGGTTAGATGATAAGTAGTTATCTGTTGTCTAATAATGGTTAACGGATATGTGTTGTTTAGTTGATAATATTAAATAGTAGATAAATGGCGATTATGGTCTTGTGATGAACCTTGGCCAAATGTTAGATGTTGGCTATTTGATTAATAATGGTTAGTTGCTACCCCATGAATAAGGTTATTGTTTAGGCTAATAACTAGAGGTCATGTGATGACAATTGAACTAGTGCTTTAATTATAATAAATATTGGTTATCTAACAACGAGTAGTATGGAAGTATTTACTAGATAAATACTTTCTGGTGATATGATTATGTTCCTGAGTATATTAGTATATGTTATTCTGTAATGACTATTGTGATATTGATATCCATCAAGGCCGGAGGATACTATTGTGATATTGGTACCCGACAAGGCCGGAGGATACGATATTGATACCCGACAAGGCTGGAGTATGCTATTGTGTTATTGATACCCGACAAGGCCAGAGGATACTAATGTAATATTGATACTTGGCAAGGTCGGAGGATACTATTGTGATATTAATACTTGGCAAGGCCAGAGGTTACTAATGTGATATTGGTACATGGAAAGGCCGGAGGACGCTATTGTGATGATATTGATACCCGACAAGGCCAGAGAATACTATTGTGATTTTGATACTCGTAAGGTCGGAGGATACTAATGTGATATTGATACCCACCAAGGCTAGAGGATGCTATTTTGGTGATATTGATACTTGGCAGGGCTGGAGGATATTATAATGATATATTGATACCCAGTAAGGCCAGAGGTTGATTACAATGATGATGGTTATGATGATGATGGTTATGATGAGTTGTGCTATTAATTGTGTACCTTGTATTCATTCCTGCATGGACATCGCCTATTACCAGTATACATATATGCCTATTAGCCGGTATGGGACGTCTCGATAAACGTGGGTAAAGAATATGCCTTGTGTTGTTATGTGTTGATTGCACCTTCCGAGTCGGGGGCGATGGGGGTAGCATAGGCTCAACTAGTTATTTGGTTGTCTGAAGTAGTTGGTTTTTCACATTGTTATTGATATTTTTATTATTATTGTTATGATTATTATTATGGCTAGTTTATGATAGATTGGACATTAATCTGATATCAAGAATTGAGGTATGTCCTTGGCCTCTTCTATCGTATGATGGTATTATTGTACAAGATTATATCATGTTTAGCCATGTGGATTAGAAACCCTGAGTATGATAGTACTGAACCTCGATAGTATTATGATAAACTCTTAAAATATGGATATGATGGTCTAGATTACTCTTTGAGATGACCTTATGTTTACGTGGATGTATATATGTATCTAGCTATATGAAGTTATGGCACTACCTTAAATCCCTTCCATTATTTTTTCATATTGTATATTCTTTTCTTGACCTTGTATATTGATATATATCTTTCTTTCACTCTTCATTCGTATATTGGCATGGGATATACGGTATAGTATCGACGTCTAATGAATGTGGCTGGAATATAATAGTTCACCTTGATACTTCCTTAGTCCTTTTATGTGAAACTTGTGGACTTGAACATGATAGTTATCCCTTATTATTCTAATTGACTTGTTATATAAGCTCTGGACTTTTGGGTATAGTTTCCATTCTGTTCATATGTTGTATATATCTGCTTTATCTTAGGAGCTCAGTTGACAGTTGCCTACTTATTACCATTTGTTTGGTACTCATACTACACTTCTGCAGCCCGCAGATAATGTATGTGTTATCGCCGTTGATTGTGCATCGTGCGGAGAAACCATGGTTCAAAGACTTAGAGTCAACTCCTGATGTTTAGAGTATTACTCATCTCTCACCTTGTATTAAACTAGTCTCTATATTGAATGCAGAGATAAGTTGTATCAGTGTAATTCTCTAGATAGACCACTTTTGTACTCTTAAATATATTTAGAAGCTCTTGTACTAATACCACTAGGTTTTAGGATTCAATTATGTAATGATATTTATGTCATTAATTTAGCATTCTTTTCCTTATATTATTGAGTAGTTCATTCCTAGATATTTTGGACTATGAGTTGGCTTGCCTATTGGTGGGTTATTGTAGGAGCCATCATGATCTAATAAATTAGGTTGTGACAAATTGGTATCAAAGCCTAGGTTTCATCGGTGTGTTAGTACAAGAGCTATATGTTAGTAAAGTCCTACGGATCGGTGCAGAGACATCCATAACCTATCTTTGGGAGGCTACAGTGACATTTTAGGAAATTCACTTCTTGATTCATTATTGTGTGTCTTCATTCCTATAAACCTCAAACATTTCTTTTGACTCTATTCTTTCCCCGAAGGATGATGTGACATTATTGGCAGATGCAGATGAGACTTCAACATGTGCTTCTAGAGTTTCAGCATAGCATCAAATTAGAGAGTCAGAGATGGATATCAAAGATCATCAACGGCAGTCAAAAAAGATTTTTGGCAAACTTAGGCTCCGGTTGAGCTTGTAGCTGCATCACCCTTTGAGGTTCAACATTGGGAATTTAAGTCATGTTGAGATTTTTCTCATCCATGGATGACGTTTGATTTATCAAGCAGTCCTCAAACCAGATTAAGTCTATTGGTGTTCATCAGGGTTCTCTACTAGTTTGGAGTACGAGATTGGATCTCTCGTATTGTCCAAGTTTTTTTCCTATATTGCATCCTTATGAGCTGGACAATAATGAATGAATGTATTAGAGGATTAGTACTGTCACTCTATTTGGCGTCAGAGCACTTGATAGCAGCTAAGTCTTCCTTCTCTCAGGTTGTCGATTATGAGAGCACCACCGAGAACATAAGTATTGATGCTTATAAAAGTGGCGGCAAGAGGCCATGCCATTAGAAAAGTTCTATTGGTATTGTATTCGGGAGTGAGGATGCTTCTAGTAGAGTTTAACTTTATTGCAGTCCACTGATTCTATGCAGTTATTATTTCAAACTATGAAATAGTTGATCTGAGAGAGTTAACATGTATTCCCCGCAATCTTAAAGTCCCTAAGATAGGCTATGATTATGGAAGTATACACATAATTCTACAAATTTTTTGCAGCATCAGTTATCCAGCCATTTGAGCTCAGTTTGTGTCCCTGCCATGTTGATACTTTAGGAATTGCTATGACTACAGAAAGATCGACTACTGACCTAGAAAGTGTCCCCGACATGGAATTTCTAGTCATTCAGCTAATTCAACTCAACCCCGTTATATTGTGGCATCTTCAGTTAGAGATAGTGTGCATGGTACCTCCGTTGAGAATTCAGTTAGTTAGTCCGAGTTGGACCCGTTTAGATTTATTTTTCCTATGCCCGTCAGGCATGTGATTATAAATATCGCCCGGATTAGTGTGCTTTCATTTCCCACCTTTATCTTTATTATGTGTATTGGGGTTTTCATACCCATTGGTGATTCTATGCCTTGATTAATTGATATTGATTATTATGTGCCTTATTATTGGATTTATGTTTATGTTACTTCTCCGTGGTTTATTTCTTTTAGTAGTGAATGGAGTAGATCTATAATAATGTTGTTCCCCTATGGGTGTGGTTTGAGTTTGAGTCCTATTTATCTTAACACATTAGCCATGTTGTGGCCCTTGAGTGGTACATGATATTGATGATCATTTTTGGTACCACTTGTTCAGTATGTTGATATTGATGTTGTTGTTGCTATTGCTACCACCGCATGAGGATTACTGATATTACTTTATATTATCACTTGATGTTGTTCCTTAATGGGTAGCTGTATAAACTAGTGTTATTTAGTAAGACTTTCAATTTATAGTGATATTATTAGGTGGCTTGAGTATATATAGATCGATTTGGTGATTTCTTTTCCCTAGCGCAGCGAGGTTGACTGTGTTCCTTCTTGGTTAGCTGTATTAGATTGATTCGAGTCGTTATTATGATATTGAAAGGTAGGTTGGACTTTTGTGGCTCTATTATGACCCTAGAGTTGGCAATTTAGTTATGTTGCCTATTATTGTGGCTCTATTATGACCCTAGAGTTGGCAATTTATTATTTTAGATATAGCCATTTGTGAGATTGACCAGTTTGAGGTTCGTTCTTTGTTTGTGGATATTTCTTTATTCAATAGCGGTTTTGATTTTGATGTAGAGATGTAGTGGATTTATCTCTTAGGTCTTTTGGGTTGGTTCCATGTGATTGTTTACCCGTGTTATTAGTGCGGAGATTGGATACTCCTTTTGTCTAGTAGAGTTGGAAAGTTAGAGGCAAGTGGACTTTCCTGTGATCGCTTTATGAGTTGGCAAGTTAGAAATTCTTTATCTCAATTTCTTGATTTCCTGGTGGTGGGTTTTTTACTTTAGCCTTGGTTTTGAGATTGGTATTTTTTCTTCGATGAAAAGATTATGTAGTGGGTTGGGTAAATCCCTATTTTTGAGTTTTTCAGCCAGATGAGGCGCGACGGTGTGTTTTTTCTTGATGATCTATGCATGTGGCTATTTCTTGCTGGGATGGAGTTTTAGATTAATTAGTCGTTGGCTAAAGTTGTATTTATCTGAGTTTTGAGAGTTTTAACCTTTACTGGTGTGGTTTTCAACCTTGGAAAGTTTTTGAGTAGGTTTGGATAATTTATGCCCTCTAGCGGATATAGAGTAGGTTATCTTCATTTTCAGCCAGTGATTTATCCTTTTGTATGATTTTTATTTAGCAACTATATTCCATGCCCTTCAGCTGATATAGAGTTGGTTGCTTGTCTTTTAGTCGGTTGTTATCCCTGTAGTAATTTTGCTCTTCGGATATGTCTCGACTGTGTTTTGGTATGATTTATCTTGGATATGTTAGATTTGGTTACTAGAGTATCTTGGAGATAGTTGACATTTATATAACCTTATTGGTTTAGTTTCAAATTTGGCTCCTTGGAATGGCGATTTGGAATTATGACAGATTAGGGGCATTAATGCCTACCCGATTTTAGTGTTGGTTTAGATATTTGGGACTAAGAAAATCATCCTTGGTATTGAGATTTTAGTTTGGTATTGTAGAGCTTGTGTGCAACTTTTGTTTTAGACTTGCCTTTATTTAGATTTCATTTATAGGCCAGTTGAGCCTACTCCGGGTTTGTCTATTCGGTCTTCTAGATGTAAGTTGGATTATAGTTGACAAGTGTTTGAATGACAGCCCATGGGCCCCGTATTGGTTACTTCAGTCTTGATTTAGAGTTTTTCATTTTCTTTGGGAATTTTGGATAATTTACACAATTGGAGTAATATTCTTGAGATGGATTTAGTATGGCTTTATTCTCAATTGATGGGACATCCTGGAGCAAAATATTTAGTGGTGAGTAGTTATACCTTAGACTTCGGGATTTCAGTTTAATTTTTATCTGGACTAGTTGCGACATTGGCATAGATTGCATTCCTTGATTATCTCCATTTGTGTTCCCAAATAGCACTTTATGAGCTTATTCTCATGTTTTTTGTATGGACTTTCAACGGATCAACTTTAGTTCTTCGAGTTCTCAATGATGAGATAGTGCAGGCGAGACTCAGGTGATTTTCCTCATAGTTTGAAGTGAATAGCAAGAGTGGATTGGTAGAAGAAGATTATATTTGGATTTGGGAGTCAGTGATATGACTCATGACTTGGGTCGGTTTGTCTTGGATAAGCCTTTGTTGATTTATGTGGATATTGAGATGGTATCAGCGTGTTGTGGTTCAGATTTACGTGCATCTATCTTTTCAGTTTAGTTAGAGGCCATATAGTGGCAGAAGTTGAGTTTTGGCTGTTTGGGAAGTACAGTGAGGGTGCTGGTTGAAAAAGGGATACTTGTGGCAAAATCCCTTGCAGGTGTTCTCTCCTCGTGAAGGTTACCTGGGAAGTCATGCTTGGAGCACGCAGGCGCAGTACCTCATCCCTTCGAGCCTTTGAGATTCTTTCTATTTGTTGACTTTCGGGGATGAAAGTCCTTTTAGTAGTGGATATTGTAATGACCCTTTCGGTCATTTTCCACATTTATGCATATTTTCGTTGTTTGAGATTCTCCATAGCTACCCCAAGTCATTTATGACTTTTTGGGACTAGCGGTTCGGTTATCTGGCAGTTCATTTGATTTTTAGAGTCAATTCCCTATTTTGAATTCTTCGTTGATCCAAATGGCCATCGAGCATAAACCTCAGTGAAACCATCTCGGATGAAAATTTCAACTGTTCTAGTAGATCCAAAATATCAATTTTATTCTAGGTAGACCTTTGGTTCGGGTTTCAGTGCACCCAAGCTCATTTCGACCTATTAGTTGGAAAGTTGAAAAATCAAAACTGTAGGTATGGGTCCCACTTTTGGCCAAAATAATCTTAGATTAAAGTTTTGATGAGACCAATGGATTTGAAATGTGCTTTACACTCAAATTTCACTATTGGATCATACATTTTTGGTTCCAAATGAGTTTCGCGGGTTAAAAACAAGTTTTTGACTTTGCTGTCACGGGGATACCACATCTCTTCGCCGATGGGTATATAAATAGACCCCAATGTAGCGAATTTGGGCATTTATCCTTCATTTTTGAGAGCCTAAAACCCTAAATGGGTATGATAACTCAAAATTGAGTCTTGTGGGTGTCTAGGGATCTTGGTAAACAACTTTTATCATGATTATCATTCGGATTAAGTTAATATTTGATCACTTTATTGGTGAATTTCTTAGTTCTTGACCCAAAACCCCAATTTAGCCTAGGGATTGATTTAGCCCCAAATTTGGTTTGTTTGCACTCATTAATTGTGGGTTAAGATTCCTTAGTGATGTATGAGCATTGGGTTGACCTTGAAAATGCAATTTTCGTACGTGAGACCCACTTCAGATTTTTGGTGTCATTTTTTGACCTGAAGTGAAATAGTGCAATATGGATATAGTCAGACTTGTATTGATGAGTAGATTACATTTTTGATAGCATGATGATATTTTGGGGGTTGTGAAGTAAAGACGGGCATGTGGTGCATGATGTGAGGTTTTGCGGTTCGGCCTTGAGGTAGGCTTCTAACTACTCTTCTTCAAAGATGATGTGTGTTATATATGGCATGTGAATATTAATGTTAGGTTTGATTATGAATAAATAAACTAGTATTGGATATTAATGTTTGGAGAAATGGATGAGGGTTTTAGACCCGTAAGGTAGTATGTTTATGACCCTTTTAGAATCCTATTTGTCTTCTCCCAAGATTGAATTAGGTTGTGGTATGGAAATGTTATGATGTTAAGTTTGGGATATAGTCCAAGTGTTGAAATCATAGTTAGTGTTATTGACCTTAGTTGGGTTAATATAGTGATCTTGAAATCGTATCTTAGGGTAGAATTGACTTAATTGCCTATGTTTCTAGACTAATTTCTTATTTTAGGATTGGTTATGGCTTACTTAACATCTAGAAGTTGAACTAGACACCTTAGCTAGTTTTGGGCGTATTTTGCCTAAAAATGGAGATTGAGTATTAGAGGTGTGGAGGCAAACTCTTGAGTCTAAAGGGTTCAGGGTGAGCAGAAGCAAGACAGAGTATGTGAAATCCAAGTTTAATGACATGAGGCGGGAAAATGAGGTGGTAGTGAAGCTAGAAGCACAGGAGGTATGTAAGAGGGATAAGTTCAAGTATCTTGGGTCCGTGATCCAGAATAACGGTGAGATTGACGAGGATGTCTTGCACTGTATTGGGGCGGGATGGATGAAGTGGAAACTCGCGTCGGGGGTGCTGTGTGATAAGAAGGTGCCGCCCAGGCTTAAAGGCAAATTCTACAGGGTGGTAGTCCGTCCGGCCTTGTTGTATGGAGCGGAGTGTTGGCCAGTTAAGAACTCCCACATCCAAAAAATGAAGGTGGCAGAAATGTGGATGTTGCACTGGATGTGTGGACTGACTAGAGGGGATAGAGTTTGGAATGAGACTATCCGGGAGAAGGTTGGTGTGACTTCAGTGGAGTACAAGATGCGGGAAGCACGATTGAGATAGTTTGGACACGTGAAGAGAAGGGGCATGGATGCCCCGGTCCGTAGGTGTGAGAGGATAGCGTTGGATGGTTTTAGGCGGGGTAGGGGTAGACCGAAGAAGTACTGGGTCGAGGTGATCAGGCGGGACATGGAACAGTTATAGCTCACCGAGGACATGACCCTAGATAGGAAGGTCTAGAGGGCGCGAATTTCGGCAGAGGATTAAGGCCAGTTTGGGTCGCTAGTGTAGGAAATTACTTGGTGGGGGTTTTATTCTTGTTATGATTCCGTCTTCCGTGTTCCATATTTTATTACGAATCTGTGTGCTTTCCTCTGCTTTCCTCTATTTTATATTACTTATGGGTGCCGTATTTATGTTATGTAATCTGCTTCTGTGCTTTACTATGTGTTTGTGTGGTATCTCGTGTCTTGAGCCGGGGGTCTATCGAAAACAGCCTTTCAACTTCATCAGAGGTAGAGGTATGGACTGCGTACATCTTACCCCCCCCC
>NC_061112.1:77570293-77733612 GCF_002878395.1 Capsicum annuum
TTTATGATTATTGGGCTTATAGAGATGATTTTCCTCTTGGTCATGATGTATGACCTATATATATGTTATGTCTAATAGAGGTGATATGCTTATTGATATTATGACTCCTAGATATAAGATGCCTCCTATATGTAAGATGATTATAGAAATGTTATGGCTTATTAATATGATTGTCGATATAAGTTTTGGATACGTATATGGGCCTAAGGCCATGAATATAGTGTTGTGATTATTTTGGATCATTTATTGGGACAAGATTCATGTTAAGATAATGATTGGATATCCGAGAAGAGTTTATCATTATAAAGGATACAATTAAAGTTTATGGATTCATATACTTGTTTTATATACCGATCTCTCTGATATGAGATGAAGAAAGATGCGATATGTTTGTTAAGACTTATTTGATTAGATACTGGTGATGGCATGCATATATTTGGTACATCTATGGTTATTGTATCAGTAACTTATGTGATTTTAGATGAAATATAATCTTATGACTGATTATCTCAATTAAGTGTTAAGCTATGTGGTAGTTAGTTGTCTATTAGAATACTACAACACTTAGTGGCAAGGAATTAAATGTATTAGTTAACGAGTTACTTAGTTAAAACATGCTAGCTATAGATGGTTGATACGTGGCTAATGCTGATGTTGGGTTTAGCTTAGGTGAAGGTTAGTGATATTGATGACTAAGTTTACAATATCAATTAGTTGTCAGAATGAGGAGTTGTGTATTAATGAGGCTAGATAATAAATGATGTTGGTAATAAGAGGTGACTAGTTAATAACAATGAATAGTTGATAAATGGTTAATTAATGAATAGTTAAATAAGGATTAGTTGGTTAAATGATGGTTATCTAATGAATGATGTTAGTTAATAAAGGATGGTGAGATGATAAGTGGTTATGTGTTGTCTAATAATGGTTAACGGATATATATTATTTTGTTGATAATATTGAATAGTAGATAAATGGCGATTATGGTCTAGTGATGAACCTTGGCCAGATGTTAGATGTTGTCTATTTGATTATTAATGGTTAGTTGCTACCCCATGAATAAGGTTATTATTTAGGCTAATAACTAGAGGTCATACGATGACTATTGAACTAATGCTTTAATTATAATAAATGTTGGTTATCTAATGATGAGTAGTTAGGAAGTATTGACTAGACAGATACTTTCTGGTGATATGATTATGTTCCTAAGTATATTAGTATATGTTATTCTGTAATAACTATTGTGATATTGATATCCGACACGGTCAGAGGATTCTATTCTGATGTTGATACCCGACAAGGCCGAAGGATACTAATGTGATATTGATTCCCGACAAGGCCAGAGGATGCTATTGTGATACTGATACCCGACAAGGCAGAAGGATACTAATCTAATATTGATACTCAGCAAGGTCAGAGAAAACTATTGTGATATTGATTCTTGGCAAGGCTAGAGAATACTAATGTGATATTGGTACATGGCAAGGTCAGAGGATGCTATTGTGATGATATTAATACCCGACATAGCCGAATGATACTATTTTGTATTGATACCCGCAAGGCTAGAGGATACTAATGTGATATTGATACTCACTAAGGCCAGAGGATGCTATTTTTATGATATTGATACCCGATAGGGCTGGAGGATTTATAATGATACGTTTATACCCGATAAGGCCAAAGGTTGATTACAATGATGATGACGGTTATGATGAGTTGTGTTATTAATTGTGTACCTTATATTCATTCCAGCATGCGTATCGCCTATCACCAGTATGCACATATGCTTATCATCCAGTATGGGATAGCTGTATAAACATGGGTAAAGAATATGCCGTGTGTTGTTATGTGTTGATTGAACCTTTCGAGTCTGGGGCATTGGGGGTACGCATTAGCTCGACTAAGTATTTGGTTGTCCGAAGTAGTCCGTTATTCATGCAGTTATTGATATTTTTACTATCATTGTTATGGTCATTATTATGGCTAGTTTATGATAGATTGGACATTAATCTGATATCGAGAATTGAGGTATGTCCTTGGCCTCTTCTATGGTATGATGGTATTATTATATAAGATTATGTCATGTTTATCCATATGGATTAGAAACCCTGAGTATGATAGTATTGAACGTCGATAGTATCATGATAAATTCTTAAAATATGGATATGATGGTCTAGATTACTCTTTGAGATGACCTCATGTTTACGTGGACTTGAACAGGATAATTATCCCTTATTATTCTCATTGAATTATTATATAAACTTTGGACTCTTGGGTATAGTTTCCATTCTGTTTATATGTTTTTTATATCTGCTTTATCTTTGGAGCTCAGTTGGCAGTTGCCTTCTTAGTACCATTTGTTTGGTACTCATACTACACTTTTGTAGCCCGCAAATAATGTAGGGGTTATCACCATTGATTGTGCATCGTGTGGAGAAACCATGGTTCAAAGACTCAGAGAGAACTCCTGATGTTTAAAGTATTACTCATCTCTCTCCTTGTATCAGACTAGTCTCTATATTAATTGTAGTGATAAGTTGTATCGGTGTAATTCTCTTGATAGACAACTTTTGTACTCTAAAATATATTTAGAAGCTCTTGTACTAATACAACTAGGTTTTAGGATTCTATTATATATCGATCTTTATGCCAATTATTTTGCATTCTTTTCCTTATATTATTGAGTAGTTCGTTACTAGCCATTTCAGACTAAGAGTTGGCTTGCCTACTGGTGGGTTATTGTAGGAGCTATCATGATATGATAAATCGGGTTGTGACAAATTGGTATCAGAGTCTAGGTTTTATCGGAATGTTAGTATAAGAGCTATGTGTTAGTAGAGTCCTACGGATTAGTGCAGAGACATCCATAACCGATCTTTGTAAGGCTACAGTGACATTTTAGGATATTCACTTCTTGATTCCATGTCGTGTATGTTCAGTCCTATAAACCTCAAACATATTTTTTGACTCTATTCTTTTCCCGAAGGAAGATACGACATTGTTGATAGATGCTGATGTGACTTTAACACGTGCTTGTAGAGTTACAGTGAATCATCAAATTAAAGAGTTAGAGATGGATATCAAAGATCATCAGCGGCATCTAAAAAGGATTTTGGGCCAAATTAGGCTCCGGTTGTGCTTGTGGCTACTTCACCCTTTGAGGTTCAACATTGGGAATTTAAGTCATGTTGAGATTATTCTCAGCCATGGATGATATTTGATTCATCGAGCAGTCCTCGAACCATATTAAGTCTATTGGTGTTCATCAGGGTTCTCTACTAGTTTGGAGTACGAGATTGGATCTTTTGTGGGGTCCAGGTTTTTTCCCATATTGTATCCTTATGAGATGGACAATAATGAATGATTGTATTAGAGGATTAGTACTGTCGCTCTGTTTGGCATCGGAGCACTTGATAGCAGCTAAGTCTTTCTTCCCTCAGGTTGTCGATTATGAGAGTACCATAGAGAACACAATTATTGAGGCTTATAAAAGTGGCGGCGAAAGGCGATGCTATTAACATAGTTCTATTGGTATTGTATTTGGGAGTGAGGTTCCTTCCAGTAGATTTTAGCTTTATTACAGCCCACCGATTTTATGGATTTAGCATTTCAGACTATGAGATAGTTGATCAGAGAGAGTTAACATGTATTCTCCGCTAGCTTAGAGTCCCTACGATAGGCTATGATTACAGAAGGATGCACATAATTCTAGAGATTTTTTGCAGCGTCTGTTGTCCAGCCATTTGAGCTCTATTTGTCTCCCCACCATATTGATACTTCAAGAATTGTTACGACTACAGAAAGAACAACTATTGATCTAAAAAGTGTCGCCGATATGGAATTTCTAGTCATTCAGCTCAGACCCATGATGCTGTGGCACCTTCAGTCAGAGATAATATACTTGGTACCTCGGTTGATGATTAAATCAGTTGATCAGAGTTGGACCTAGTCAGATTTATTTTTCCTTTGCCCATCAGGCATGTGATTATCAATATCATCATGACTAGTGTTCTTTCAATTCCAACTTTTATCTTTATTATGTGTATTAGGGTTTTCATACCCATTGGTGATTCTATGCCTTGATGAATTGATATCGATTATTATGTGCCTTATTATTGGATATATGGTTATGTCACATCTCCGTGGTTTAATTCTTTTAGTAGTGGATAGAGTAGATCTATAATAATGTTGTTCCCCTTTGGGTGTAGTTTGGGTTTGAGTCCCATTTATCTTGGCACATTAGCCATGTTATGGTCCTTGAGTGGTACATGCTATTAATGATCATTTTTGGTACCACTTGTTCAGTATGTTGATATTGATGTTGTTGTTGCTATTGCTACCACTGCATGAGGATTACTGATATTACTTGATATTATCACTTGATGTTGTTCCTTGATGGGTAGCTGTATAAACTAGTGTTATCTAGTAAGACTTTCATTTTCTAGTGATATTATTCGGTGGCTTGAGTAAATATAGACCAATTTGATTATTTTTTTTCCCTAGCGTGGCAAGGTTTACTGTGTTCCCTCTTGGTTATTTGTATTAGATTGATTCAGGGATGTATTATGATATCGAAAGGCAGGTTGACCTTTTATGGCTCTATTATGACCCTAGAGTTGGCAACTTAGTTACATTGCCTATTATTGAGTCTGAGGTCCTTATACTTGCCTTCTGGGTTGTAAAGGTTTTTTCCTTGGCTATTCTTTTAGATATAGCCATTTGTGAGATTGAATAGTTTGAGGTCCGTTCTTCATTTGTGGCTATTTCTTTGTTTGGTAGTAGTTTTGATTTTGATATAGAGATGTCGTGGATTCATCTTTTAGGTCTTTTGGGTTGGTTCCATTGTGATGGTTTACCCTTGTTATTAGTGCGGAGATTAGATACTCCTTTTGTTGATGTGGCATGGTTTTGTCTAGTAAAGTTGGAATGTAAGAGGCAAGTGGCCTTTCCTGTGATCATTTTATGAGTTGACATGTTAGAAATTCTTTATCTCAATTTGTTGATTTCCTGATGGTGGTTTTTTTAGTTTGGCCTTGGTTTCGAGATTGGTATTTTTTCTTCGATGAAGGGATTATGGAGTGGATTGGGTAAATCCCTATTTTAGAGTTTATCGGCCTGATGAGGCTTGGTGGAGTTTGTTTCCTCGATGATAGAGTGTTAGAATGATTAGTCGTTGGCTAAAGCTACATTTATCTGAGTTATGAGAGTTTTTGCCTTTACCGATATGGTTTTAAACCTTGGAAAGTTTTTGAGTAGGTTTGGATAGTTCATTTCCTCTAGTGAATATAAAGTGGGTTATATGTATTTTCAGCCAGTGATTTATCCTTTTGTATGATTTCTATTTAGTGACTATATTCCGTTTCCTTCAGCTGATATAGAGTTAGTTGCTTGTGTTTTAGTCAGTGGTTATCCCAGTGGTAATTTTTCTCGTCGGATATGTCTCGACTGTGTCTTGGTATAATTTACCTTGGATATGTTAGATTTGGATACTAGAGTCGATTAGAGATAGTTGACATTGACATAACCTTATTCGCTCAGTTTTAAATTTGGCTCGTTGGAATGGCAATTTGGAATTATGATAGATTAGGGGCATTAATGCCTACCCAATTTTAGTGTTGTTTTAGATATTCGAGACTAAGTAATTCAGCCTTGATATTGAGATTTTAGCTTGGTATTGCAGAGCTTGCGTGCAACTTTTGTTTTAGATTTGCCTTTATTTAGATTTTATTTATAGTCCGGTTAATCCTACTCCGGGTTTGCCTATTCAGTCTTCTTGATATCAGTTGGATTATAGTTGACAAGTGTTCGAATGACAGCCCATGGGCCCCATATTGGCTTCTTCAGTCTTGATTTAAATTTTTTTTATTTTCTTTGGGACTTTTGGATGATTTACTCAATGGGAGTAATATTTTTGAGATGGATTTAGTATGGCTTTATTCTCAATTGATGGGACAACTTGGATAAATATATTCAGTGATGAGTAGTTATACCTTAGACTTTGGGATTTTTGTTTAATATTTATCTGGACTAGTTGCGGTATTGGAATAGATTGCACTCGTTGATTATCTCCATTTGTGTTCCCAAATAGCACTTTATTAGCTTATTCTCATGTTTTTCATATGGACTTTCAGCGGATCAACTTCAGTTCTTTGAGTTCTCGGTGATGAGATTGTGCAGAAGAGACTCAGGTGATTTTCCTTCTGGTTTAGAGTGGATAGCAGGAGTGGATTGGTAGAAGAAGATTATATTTGGAGTTGGGAGTCAGTGGTATGACTCATGACATGGGTTGGTTTGGCTTGGATGAGCCTTTGTTGATTTATGTGGGTATCGAGATGGTATCAACGTGTTGTGGTTCAGATTTGCATGCATCAATCTTTTCAGTTAAGTTAGAGGCCAGTTAGCGGTTGAAGTTGAGTTTTGGTTGTTTGGGAAGTAAAGTAAGGGTGCTGGTTGAAAACGGGATACTTATGGTGAAATCCCTTGCAAGTGTTCTCTCCTCATGAAGGTTACCTGGGAAGTCATGCTTGGAGCATGCGGGCCCAGTACCTCATCCCTTCGAGCATTTGAGATTCTTTCTATTCGTTGACTTTCGGGGACGAAAGTCCTTTTAGTAGTGGATATTGTAATGACCCTTTCGGTCATTTTCCACAATTATGCTTATTTTCTCTGTTTGAGATACTGTATAGCTATCCCAAGTCATTTATGACTTTTTGGTACCAACAGTTCGGTTATCCGGTAGTTCATTAGATTTTAAAGGTCAATTCCCTATTTTGAAGTCTTCGTTGGTTCCAAATGACTATCGGGCAAAAACTTTAGTGAAACGATCTCAGATGAAAATTTCGACTGTGCTAGTAGGTCGAAAATATCAATTTTATTCTAGGTAGACCTTTGGTTGGAGTTCCAATGCACCCAAGCTCATTTCGTCCTATTAGTTAGAAAGTTGAAAAATCAAAATTATAGGTATGGGCCCCACTTTTTGCCGAAACGATCTCGGATGAAAGTTTTGATGAGTCCAATAAATTTGAAATGTGGTTTACACTCAAATTTCACTAATGGCTCATACAGTTTTGGTTCTGAATGAGTTTCGAGGGTCTAAAACAAGTTTTTGACTTTGCTGTCACGGGGATACCGCATCTCTTCGCCGAGGGGTATATAAATGGACCTCAATGTTGCGAATTTGGGCATTTATCCTTCATCTTTGAGAGCCTAAAACCCTAAATGGGTGTGATAACTCAAAATTGAGTCTTGTGGGTGTCTAGGGAGCTTGGTAAACATCTTTTATCATGATTATCATCTGGTTTAAGGTATTATTTGATCACTTTATTGGTGAATTTCCTAGTTTTTGACCCAAAACCCCAATTTAGCTTAGGGCTTGATTTAGCCCCAAATTTGGTTTGTTTGTACCCATTAATTGTGGATTAAGATTCCTTGGTGATGTATGAGCCTTGGGTTGACCTCGTGTAACTCCCCGAATCTAGTACCCGGAAAGCTACATAGTGCTCATGGCCCCGAAGGATCACAAACTAACCCATGATTGATATCTGTAACTGAGTACTAAAAAATATATTGTAAAAATACGAAAACATGTATAGAATGGCCATAAGGTTCAAAACTAAATGAACATTTGATAAACAATGTCTGAAAACAGTATAACAATACCAAAGCAAATTTGAAATAAATGTCTAACATGCTATAGTCTGAAAGCCTCTAAACTGTCTGAATAAGGAGTTGATGGGACATGTCCCCAACTAACTCCAACTACTGAAATAAACTGAGAACTGAAATATTAATGAAATCATCATGTCCTCGGAAGATGAGGACTCACTTCTAACTTTGACTGCTGAGACTGGAATCTACTGCTGATCTGGAGCTCGTGCCTCTAAACCTATAGTATAAGACACCATAGCACGAATGCATCAGTACTTTGAATGTACTGGTATGGAAGTGAGGTAGGCTAAATATGAATGGTTTATATGCATGAACAATCCTAACTGACTGACTAACATGAACGTGATAAGACATGTATGACTACGTACCTATAACTGAGATCATGGTAGGATTGAGTACTGAGTTCTAACGACTGAGTCTATTGATATTGACATCTGAGTCACTGATAAGTGAGAAAGACTAACACTGTATTACTGAATACTAAGGCACTGATAATAGGTTACTGATATATGAATAATTGTTTTTGACAGTTCTGATTATGAAGAAATGGTCTGGTTGATTGTTTCTGACAGTCCTGAAGCTAAATATTGATAACGTAAGTTCTAATAACTGATATAACTAATAACATGAGTGACTGTATCTGACAGTCCTGAATTTGATGGAACTAGTTGAGTTTCGTACTATATCTGAGTAATTGAATCTGAGATCAGTCCTATCTAGTGGGTAATCTCTAAATATGGTGATACTGGTACTGATTGACCATATTTGAGATCAGTCCTATCTGGTGGGTGATCCCTAGATCTATTTATAATGATAAGGATTGACTGTATCTGACAGTCCTAAATCTATACTACTGAGTTGAATTGACTGTATCTGATAGTCCTGATTCTGTAACTGAAACTATGGGATGTGTTCATCTAACCGACATGCCCTATACTAAGCTAACTGGGGTCCAACCTGTAACCCCAGCTGAAAGGGTGTCAGTACCATGCCACTGGTAAAGACAACTGTTGTGGAGTCAGTCCTAATCTAGCGGGTGACCCCTGGGATCAATCCTAAACATTTAAATACGTTAACGGGTGGTCTCTGAGTATGAAATTCCTATCTAATGGGTAACATCTCGTACCTACGCTAGCTACGTAGTTCTAGAACTTAGGGATTTCTTCTAGGGATCTCAGTCCTATCTAGCGGGTGAGTCCTCATCCCTAGAATCGCCCGGTATTGAATCCTACTCCCATCTGAAGGACACTGACCTGATTAATTAAGCTAAAATGATTAGCTGAACTGAACTGATACTAGTGGTATTGTTTAGTAGAGCTAAATTGAATTTAACGAGTTCTGTTAACTGGTGAAATGTACAGAGTTTTGAGGACAGACTGAGAATACTGAAGTTACTGAGATTGACTGGGAAAACTGAGGTTACTGAGATTACTGAGGACTGAGATCACTGAGATTACTGAACTACTGAGATTACTGAGATTTCCTGAGTCACATGACTGACTGAGTTCTACGGATCATAGCTTGACTGAGGAGATCGTGAAAACATGACATGGCTCTAGGCACACAGCTAAATGTTCGGGTACAAGTACCCCCAGGACTCGATGAGAAGAAACTGACATAGCATGGCTTACTTGAACACATGACCAACAACACAATTAATAATTCATATATTGAAGCACTTCACCTAATATATGATATGCATAAGCTTTTACATACATAGGGATTTCATGATATCATACTAGTTGGGCATTGTTCCTTCATCTAGGCATTTAATCATACATATGATAGGCATAACACATGTTGACAACATTATACAACAATCAAACATCATGATTCATATCAAATTTCATCATCTTAGGGTTTATTTATAGGTTGACATGAATATACATCTATGCAAATCAATTCCACATAAAATTGATCACCCAACATTGATTTGAATTCAATTGATCATTCTCAACATAAGCAAAACAAATGCAACATGAAATTTATAAAGAAATCCATAGACTTAAACTTAGAAAAGAGATTCTTGGGCTTCATGAACAAAAGGAGTCCATGAATGAACGCTATGCATACCTTAGCTTGTGATTCTATTAATATTGATGGAGAGATTCTTGAAATTTGATGATGAATTCCCTTGGAATTGAACCTTCTAAGAAAACCCCAGGGCTTGTTTCTTGAGAGTTTTTGAGAGTAATTGAGTATAAGTTGCTAAATTATGGCCAAATCTCGTGTTATAAGGCTTATATAGGGTGGGAAACTGACCCTTTTAACCCTAGGACATGTATTTAATTTTCTGAGAAAATTCCCCAATTTTCATCTTTGGCACGACGTGCCACTATCGCGCCAAGTCACTAGAAAGTGACAAATGGAAAATTGCACAATGGCGAGACGCGGAGCTATTGCGTTGTCAACTTGTCTGCGACTTGGAAGTTTGGCACGATGCGCCACTATCGCGGAGAAACACTGGAAATTGACAATTGCTATTTGAACTATCTCTGCGATGCGCTGAATGCTTAGGTGATACACTGTCTCACTAAAAAGGCTCTAACTCTTCATCCAGGTGTCGGATTTTGGCAAATTTGGTATCGATGGAAAGCTTATTCGATTCCCCACATGATAATAGAAAATTAGATTCATCTTTCAAAGAAAGCTTCTAACATTCTTGGGGAAACTTTTTAAGCTAGGAAAAGTACGAGGTATTAAACCTCAAAAATGCAATTTTTGTATGTGCCCACTTGAGATTTTTGGTGTTATTTTTTGACACGAAGCACAATATCGCAATATGGATATCGTCAGACTTGTATTGATGAGTAGATTATATTTTTGATAGCATGATGATATTTTGGGGGTTGTGAAGTGAAGACGAGCATGTGGTGCATGATGTGAGGTTTTGTGGTTAGGCCTTGAGGTAGGCTTCTACCTACTCTTCTTCAAAGATGATGTATGTTATGCATGACATGTGAATATTAATGTTAGGTTTGATTATGAATAAATAAACTAGTATTGGATATTAATGTTTGGAGAATTGGGTGAGGGTTTTAGACCCATAAGGTAGTATGTTTATGACCCTTTTATAATCCTATGGCCTTCTTCCTAGATAGAATTAGTTTGTCGTATGAAAATGTTATGATGTTAAGTTTGGTGTATGGACCAAGTGTTGGAATTATAGCTAGTGTGATTGACCTTAGTTGGGCTAATATAGTGATCTTGAAACTGTATCATAGGGTAGAATTAATATAATTGCCCATATTTCTAGACAAATTTCCTATTTTAGGATTGGTTATGGTTTACTTTACATCTAGATGTTGAACTAGACACCGTAGCTAGTTTTGGGCATAGTTTTCGTAAATATGGAGAATGAGGATTAGAAGTGACATCATCCAGCCCACTTAGGCCAAGACTTGTGCTAGCCCTTATGGGCTTAGTTGTGGATAGTAAGCCTAGTTGAGACTAATCAGCCTTATTTATGAGCTTTACTTGGTGAATTGAGAAACTGCGATGATTTTTTCTGGATTATGGTTAATGGACTATAGAGAGGTTAATTTTCCTTATATGTGATATTAGACCTTTAGAGATGTTATTTTCTCTTAATTATGATATTTGGCCCATAGAGAAGCATTTTTCTCTTAATTATGATATTTGGCCCATAGAGATGCATTTTTTCTCTTAATTATGATATTTGGCCCATAGAGATGCATTTTCTTCTTAGTTATGAAATTTGGTGTATGGTGATGATTTTTCTCTTAG
Organism: Capsicum annuum; assembly: GCF_002878395.1. Taxonomy (NCBI): domain Eukaryota; kingdom Viridiplantae; phylum Streptophyta; class Magnoliopsida; order Solanales; family Solanaceae; genus Capsicum; species Capsicum annuum. The sequence continues at coordinate 77,581,709 of NC_061112.1, forward strand.
TTATGATTATTGGGCTTGTAGAGATGATTTTCCTCTTAGTCATGATGTATGACCTATATTTATGTTATGTCTAATAGAGGTGATATGCTTATTGATATTATACCTCTTAGATGTGAGATGCCTCCTATAAGTAAGATGATTATAGATATGTTATGGCTTATTAATATTATTGTCGATATAAGTTCCGGATACGTATATGGGACTAAGGCCATGAATATGATGTTGTGATTATTTTGGATAATTTATTGGGACAAGAGTCATGTTGTGATAATGATTGGATATCCGAGAAATATTTATCATTACAAAGGATACAATTAAAGTTTATGGATTCATATACTTGTTTTATATATTTATCTCTCTGATATGAGACAAAGAAAGATGCGGTATGTTGCTTAAGACTTATTTGATTAGATACTAGTGATGGCATGCATATATTTTGTACATCCATGGTTATTATATCGGTAACTTATGTGATTTTAGTTGAAATATGATCTTATGACTGATTATCTCAATTAAGGGTTAAGCTATGTGGTAGTTAGTTGTCTATTAGAATACTACAACACTTGGTGGTAAGGAATTAAATGTATCAGTTAACGATTCTTGCTTAGTTAAAACAGGGTAGCTATAGATGGTTGATACGTGGCTAATGATGATGTTGGGTTTAGCTTAGGTGAAGGTTAGTGATATTGATGACTAAGTTTACAATATCAATTAGTTGTCAGAATGAGGAGTTGTGTATTAATGAGGCTAGATAATAAGTGATGTTAGTAATAAGAGGTGACTAGTTAATAATGATGAATAATTGATAAATAGTTGATTAATGAATAGTTAAATGAGGATTAGTTGGTTGAATGATGGTTATCTAATAAATGATGTCAGTTAATAATGGATGATGAGATGATAAGTGGTTATGTGTTGTCTAATAATGGTTAACGGATATATGTTGTTTAGTTGATAGTATTGAATAGTGCATAAATGGTGATTATGTTCTAGTGATGAACCTTGGCCAGATGTTAGATGTTGGCTATTTGATTATTAATAGTTAGTTGCTACCCCATGAATAAGGTTATTATTTAGGCTAATAACTAGAGGTCATATGATGACTGTTGAACTAATTCTTTAATTATAATAAATGTTTGTTAGCTAATGACGAGTAGTTAGGAAGTATTGACTAGATAGATACTTTCTGGTGATATGATTATGTTCCTGAGTATATTAGTATATGTTATTCTGTAATGACTATTGTGATATTGATATCCGACAGGTCAGAGAAGTCTATTTTGATGTTGATACCTGACAAGGCCGGAGGATACTAATGTTATATTGATACCCGGCAAGGCCAGAGGATGCTATTGTCATATTGATACCTAACAAGGCATGAGGATAGTAATCTAATATTGATACTCAGCAAGGTCAAAGAATACTATTATGATATTGATACTTGGTAAGGCCAGAGGATACTAATGTGATATTGGTACATGGCAAGGTCAGAGGATGCTATTGTGATGATATTAATACTCGGCAAGGCCGGATGATACTCTTGTGATATTGATACCCATAAGGCCAGAGGATACTAATATGATATTGATACTCGCCAAGGACAGAGGATGCTATTATGATGGTATTGATACCCAATAGGGCTGGAGGATTTATAATGATACGTTGATACCTGACAAGGCCAAAGGTAAATTACAATAATGATGATGGTTATAATAAGTTGTGATATTAATTATGTACCTTGTATTCATTCCAACATGTGTATCGCCTATCATCAGTATGCACATATGCTTATCAGCCAGTATGGGATAGCTGTATAAACGTGGGTGAAGAATATGCCTTGTGTTGTTATGTGTTGATTGAACCTTTTGAGTCTGGCGCGGTGGGGTTACGCATAGGCTCGACTAGGTATTTGGTTATCCGAAGTAGTCTATTATTCACGCTATTATTGATATTTTTATTATTATTCTTATGATTATTATTATGGATAGTTTATGACAGATTGGACATTAATCTGATATCGAGAATTGAGGTATGTCCTTGGCCTCTTCTATGGTATGATGGTATTATTATATAAGATTATATCATGTTTAACTATGTGGATTAGAAACCTTGAGTATGATAGTATTGAACCCTGATAGTATCATGATGAAGTCTTAAAATGAGGATATGATAATCTAGACTATTCTTTGAGATCACCTCATATTTACGTGTATATATATGTATCTAGATATATGAAGCTATGGCACTACCGTATATCCCTTCCTTCATTTGTTCATATTGTATATTCATTTCTTGACCTTTTATATTGATATCTATCTTTCTTTTACTCTTTATTCGTATATTGGCACGGGATATACGGTATATTATTGACGTTTGATGAGTGATACTGGAATAGGAAAGTTCACCTTGATACTTCCTTAGCCTTTTTATGTTAGGCTCGTGGACTTGAACAGGATAATTATCCCTTATTATTCTCATTGACTTGTTATATAAGATCTAGACTCTTGGGTATAGTTTCCATTCTGTTTATATTTTTTTATATCTGCTTTATCTTTGGAGCTTAGTTGGCAGTTGCCTACTTATTACCATTTGTTTGGTACTTATACTACACTTTTGTAGCCCGCAAATAATGTATGGGTTATCATCATTGATTTTGCATCGTGTGGAGAAACCATGGTTCAAATATTTAGAGAGAACTCCTGATTTTTAAAGTATTACTCATCTCTCTCCTTGTATTAGACTAGTCTCTATATTAAATGTAGTGATAAGTTGTATCAGTGTAATTCTCTTGATAGACCTCTTTTGTACTCTTAAATAGAAGCTCTTTTACTAATACCACTAGGTTTTAGGATTCTATTATATATCAATCTTTATGCCAATTATTTTGCATTCTTTTCCTTATATTATTGAGTAGTTCGTTACTAGCCATTTTAGACTATGAGTTGGCTTGCCTACTGGTGGGTTATTGTAGGAGCTATCATGATATGATAAATCGGGTTGTGACAAATTAGTATCAAAGCCTAGGTTTCATCGGTGTGTTAGTGGAAGAGCTATGTGTTAGTAGAGTCCTGCAGATTAGTGCAGAGACATCCATAACCAATCTTTGGGAGGCTAGAGTCATATTTGAGGAAATTCACTTCTTGATTCCTTGTCGTGTATCTTCAGTCCTATAAACCTCAAACACTTTTTTTGACTCTATTCTTTTCCCGAAGGAAGATGCGACATTGTTGATAGATGCACATGTGACTTCAACACGTGCTTTTAGAGCTGAAGTGCATCATCAAATTAAAGAGTCAGAGATGGATATCAAAGATCATCAGCGGCATCTAAAAAGGATTTTGGGGCAACTTGGGCTCCAGTTAAGCTTGTGGCTACTTCACCCTTTGAGGTTCAACATTGGGAATTTAAGTTATGTTGAGATTCTTCACAGCCATAGATGATGTTTGATTCATTGAGCAGTCATCGAACAAGATTAAGTCTATTGGTGTTCATCAGGGTTTTGTACTATTTTGGAGTACGAGATTGGATCTCTCGTGAGGTCCAGGTTTTTTCCCCATATTGTATCCTTATGAGCTAGACAATAATGAATGAATGTATTAGAGGATTGTACTTTTGCTCTGTTTGGCATCAGAGCACTTGATAGCAGCTAAGTCTTCCTTTCCTCAAGTTGTCGATTATGAGAGTACCATAGAGAACACAAGTATTAAGGCTTATAAAAGTGGCGGTAAAAGGCGATGCCATTAGCATAGTTCTATTGGTATTGTATTTTGGAGTAAGGATCCTTCCAGTAGAGTTTAGCTTTATTGCAGCCCACCGATTCTATGGAGTTAGCATTTTAGACTATGAGATAGTTGATCAGAGAGAGTTAACATGTATTCTCCGCTAGCCTAGAGTCCCTAAGATAGGCTAAGATTGTGGAAGGATGCACATAATTCTAGAGATTTTTTGCAGTGTCTGTTGTCCAGCCATTTAATCTCTATTTGTCTCCCCACATATTGATACTTTAGGAATTGTTACGACTACAGAAAGAACGACTACTGATCTAAAAAGTGTCCCTGACATGGAATTTCTAGTCATTCAGCTCAGACCCATGATGTTGTGGCATCTTTAGTCAGAGATAGTATGTATGGTACCTCGATTGATGATTCAGTCAGTGGATCAGAGTTGGACCTATTCAGATTTATTTTTCCTTTTCCCATCAGGCATGTGATTATCAATATCATCATGACTAGTGTTCTTTCAATTCCAACTTTTATCTTTATTATGTGTATTGGGGTTTTCATACCCATTGGTGATTCTACGCCTTGATGAATTGATATTGATTATTATGTGCCTTATTATTGGATTTATGGTTATGTTACTTCTCCGTGCTTTATTTCTTTTAGTAGTGGATAGAGTAGATCTATAATAATATTGTTCCCCTATGGGTATGGTTTGGGTTTGAGTCCTATTTATCATAGCACATTAGCTATGTTGTGGCCCTTGAGTGGTACATGATATTGATGATCATTTTTGGTACCAATTGTTCAGTATGTTGATATTGATATTGTTGTTGCTATTGCTACCACTGTGTGAGGATTACTAATATTACTTGATATTATTACTTGATATTGTTCCTTGATGGGTAGCTGTAGAAATAAGTTATCTAGTAAAAGTTTCATTTTCTAGTGATATTACTCGGTGGCTTGAGTATATATAGACCAATTTGAGGATTTTTTCCCTAGTGCGGTGAGGTTTACGATGTTCCCTCTTGGTTACCTATATTAAATTGATTCAGGGATGTATTATGATATCGAAAGGAAGGTTGACCTTTTGTGGCTCTATTATGACCTTAGAGTTGGCAATTTAGTTACATTGCCTATTATTGAGTCTGAGATCCTTAGACTTGCCTTCTGGGTTGTAAAGGTTTTTGCCTTGGCTATTTTTTTAGATATAGCTGTTTGTGAGATTGACCAGTTTGAGGTCCGTTCTTCATTTGTGGCTATTTCTTTGTTCGATAGAGGTTTCAATTTTGATGTAGAGATGTTGTGGATTCATCTTTCAGGTCTTTTCGGTTGGTTCCATTATGATGGTTTACCTTGTTATTAGTGCGGAGATTAGATACTCCTTTTGTTGATATGGCATGGTTTTGTCTAGTAAAGTTGGAAAGTAAGAGGCAAGTGGCCTTTCCTATGATCGCTTTATGAGTTGGCAAGTTAAAAATTCTTTATCTCAATTTGTTGATTTCCTGATGGTGGTTTTTTTCGTTTGGCCTTGGTTTCGAGATTGGTATTTTTTCTTCGATGAAGAAATTATGGAGTGGATTGGGTAAATCCCTATTTTAAAGTTTATCAGCCTGATGAGGCTTGGTGGAGTGTTTTTCCTCGATGATATATGCATGTGGCTATTCCTTGCTGGGATAGAGTGTTAGATTGATTAGTCGTTGGCTAAAGTTGCATTTAGTTGAATTGTGAGAGTTTTACCTTTACCGGTGTGGTTTTCAACCTTGGAATGTTTTTGAGTAGGTTTGGATAGTTCATGCCCTCTAGCGGATATAAAGTGGGTTATATGCATTTTCAGCCAGTGATTTATCTTTTTTTATGATTTCTATTTAGCGACTATATTCCGTGCCCTTCAGCTGATATAGAGTTGGTTGCTTGTATTTTAGTCAGTGGTTATCCCAATGGTAATTTTGCTCTTCGGATATGTCTCGACTGTCTCTTGGTATAATTTACCTTGGATATGTTAGATTTGGATACTAGAGTATCTTGGAGATAGTTGACATTGACATAACCTTATTGGCTCAGTTTTAAATTTGGCTCGTTGGAATGGCGATTTGGAATTATGATAGATTAGGGACATTAATGCCTACCCAATTTAAGTGTTGGTTTAGATATTTGATACTAAGAAATTCAGCCTTGGTATTGAGATTTTAGCTTGGTATTGCAGAGTTTGCATGCAGCTTTTGTTTTAGACTTGCCTTTGTTTAGATTCCATTTATAGTCTAGTTTAGCCTACTCCGGGTTTGCCTATTCGGTATTCTTGACATCAGTTAGATTAAAGTTGATTAGTGTTAGAATGACAGCCCATGGGCCCCATATTGGCTACTTCAGTCTTGATTTAAAGTTTTTTATTTTCATTAGGAATTTTGGATGATTTACTCCATGGGAGTAATATTCTTGAGATGGATTTAGTATGGCTTTATTCTCAACTGATGGGACATCCTGGAGCAAAATATTCAGTGATGAGTCGTTATACCTTGGACTTTGGGATTTTTGTTTAATTTTTATCTGGACTAGTTGCGGTATTGGAATAGATTGCACTCATTGATTATCTCTATTTGTGTTCGTAAATAGCACTTTATGAGCTTATTCTCATATTTTTCATATGGACTTTCAGCGGATCAACTTCAGTTCTTTGAGTTCTCGGTGACGAGATTGCGCAGAAGAGACTCAGGTGATTTTCCTTCTGGTTTGGAGTGGATAGCAGGAGTGGATTGGTAGAAGAAGATTATATTTAGATTTAGGATTCAGTGGTATGACTCATGACTTGGGTCGGTTTGGCTTGGATGAGCCTTTGTTGATTTATGTGGGTATCAAGATGGTATCAGCGTGTTATGGTTTAGATTTGCGTGCATTAATCTTTTCAATTCAGTTAGAGGAAAGTTAGCGGTTGAAGTTGAGTTTTGGCTATTTGGGAATTAAAGTGAGGGTGCTGGTTGAAAAAGGGATACTTATGGTGAAATCCCTTGCAAGTGTTCACTCCTCATGAAGGTTACCTGGGAAGTCATGCTTGGAGCATGCGGGCCCAGTACCTCATCCCTTCGAGCCTTTGAGATTCTTTCTATACATTGACTTTCAGGGACGAAAGTCCTTTTTGTTGTGGATAGTGTAATAACCCTTCAGGTCATTTTCTATAGTTATGCTTATTTTCTCTGTTTGAGCTACTGTATAGCTATCCCAAGTCATTTATGACTTTTTGGTACCAACGGTTCGGTTATCTGGTAGTTCATTTAATTTTTAAGGTCAATTCCCTATTTTGCAGTCTTCGTTGGTTCCAAATGACTATCGGGCAAAAACTTCAGTGAAACAATCTTGGATGAAAATTTCGATTGTGCTAGTAGATCCAAAATATCAATTTTATTCTAGGTAGACCTTTGGTTTGGGTTCTAATGCACCCAAGCTCATTTCGACCTATTAGTTAGAAAGTTGAAAAATCAAAATTATAGGTATGGGCCCCACTTTTTGCTGAAACGATCTCGGATGAAAGTTTTGATGAGTCTAATAGATTTGAAATGTGGTTTACACTCAAATTTCACTAATGGCTCATACATTTTTTGTACTGAATGAGTTTCGAGGGTCAAAAACAAGTTTTTGACTTTGCTGTCACGGGGATACCGCATCTCTTCGGTGAGGGGTATATAAATGGACCCCAATGTAGCAAATTTGGGCATTTATCCTTCATCTTTGAGAGCCTAAAACCCTAAATGGGTGTGATAACACAAAATTGAGTCTTGTGGGTGTCTAGGGAGCTTGGTAAACATCTTTTATCATAATTATCATCTGGATTAAGGTATGATTTGATCACTTTATTGGTGAATTTCCTAGTTTTGGACCCAAAACCCCAATTTAGCTTAGGGCTTGATTTAGCCCCAAATTTGGTTTGTTTGTACCCATTAATTGTGGATTAAGATTCCTTGGTGATGTATGAGCCTTGGGTTGACCTCGTGTAACTCCCCGAATCTAATACCCGGAATGCTACACAGTGCTCATGGCCCTGAAGGATCACAAACTAACCCATGAATGATATCTGTAACTGAGCACTAAAAAATACTCTGTAAAAATATGGAAACATGTACTGCATGGCCATAAGGTTCAAAACTAAATGAACATTTGATAAACAATGTCTGAAAACAGTATAACAATACCAAAGCAAATTTGAAATAAATGTCTAACATGCTATAGTCTGAAAGCCTCTAAACTGTCTGAATAAGGAGTTGATGGGACATGTCCCCAACTAACTCCAACTACTAAAATAAACTGAGAACTACAATATTAATGAAATCATCATATCCGCGGAAGATGAGGACTCACTTCTAACTTTGACTGCTGAGATTGGAATCTACTGCTGATCTGGAGCTCGTGCCTCTAAACCTATAGTATAAGACACCATAGCACGAATGCAATAGTACTTTGAATGTACTGGTATTCAAGTGAGGTAGGCTAAATATAAATAGTTCATATGCATGAACAATACTAACTGACTGACTAACATGAACGTGAGAAGACATATATGACTATGTACCTATAGCTGAGATCGTGATAGGACTGAGTACTGAGTTCTAACGACTGAGTCTATTGATATTGACATCTGAGTCACTGATAAGTGAGAAAGACTAACACTGTATTACTGAATACTGAGGGACTAATAATATGTTATTGATATATGAATAATTGTTTTTGATAGTTCTGATTATGAAGAACTGGTCTGGTTGATTGTTTCTGACAGTCCTGAAGCTAAATACTGATAACATAAGTTTTGATAACTAATATAACTAATAACATGAGTGACTGTATCTGACAGTCCTGAATCTGATGGAACTAACTGAGTTTCGTACTGTATCTGAGTAATTGAATCTGAGATCAGTCCTATCTGGCGGGTGATCTCTAAATCTGATGATACTGGTACTGATGGACCATATTTGAGATCAGTCCTATTTGGTGGGTGATCCCTAGATCTATTTATAATGATAAGGATTGACTATATCTGACAGTCCTAAATCTATACTGCTGAGCTGAATTGACTGTATCTGATAGTCCTGATTCTGTAACTGAAACTATGGGATGTATTCATCTAACCGACATGCCCCATACTAAGCTAACTCGGGTCCAAATTGTAAATCCAACTGGAAGGGTGTCAGTACCACGCCACTGGTAAAGAAAACTATTGTGGAGTCAGTCCTAATCTAGCGGGTAACCCCTGGGATCAATCCTATACATTTAAATGCAATAATGGGTGATCCCTGAGTATGAAAGTCCTATCTAACGGGTAACATCTCGTACCTATGCTGGCTATGTAGTTCTGGAACTTAGGGATTGCTTCTAGAGATCTCAGTCCTATCTAGCGGGTGAGTCCACATCGCTAGGCTCGCTCGGTGTTGAATCCTACTCCCATTTGAAAGACACTAAACTGATTAATTGAGCTAAACTGATTAGTTGAAATGAACTTGTTAGCTGAATTGAACTGATACTAGTGGTATTGTTTAGCGGAGCTAAACTGAATTTAACGAGTTTCATTGACTACCGAAATGTACAGAGTTCTGAGGACTGACTGAGAATACTGAAGTTACTGAGATTGACTGGGAAAACTGAGGTTACTGAGATTACTGAGGACTGAGATCACTGAGATTACTGAACTACTGAGATTACTGAGATTTCCTGAGTCACATGACTAACTGAGTTCTATGGATCATAGCTTGACTGAGGAGATCGTGAAAACATGACATGGCTCTAGGTACACAGCTAAAGTTCGGGTACAAGTACCCCCAGGACTCGATGAGAAGAAACTGACATAACATGGCTTACTTGAACACATGACCAACAACACAATTAATAATTCATATATTGAAGCACTTCACCAAATATATGATATGCATAAGCTTGTACATACATCGGGATTTTATGATATCATACTAGTTGGGCATTGTTCCTTCATCTAGGCATTTAATCATACACATGATAGGCATAACACATGTAGACAACATTATACATCAATCAAACATCATGATTCATATCAAATTTCATCATCCTTGGGTTTATTTATAGGTTCACATGAATATACATCTATGCAAATCAATTCCACATAAAATTGATCACCCAACATTGATTTGAATTCAATTGATCATTCTCAACGTAAACAAAACAAACCCAACATGAAATTTGTAAAGAAATCCATAGACTTAAACTTAGAAAAGAGATTCTTGGGCTTCATGAACGAAAGGAGTTCATGAATGAACGTTATGCATACCTTAGCTTGTGATTCTATTAATATTAATGGAGAGATTCTTGAAATTTGATGATGAATTCCCTTGGAATTGAACCTTCTAAGAAAACCCCAGGGCTTGTTTCTTGAGAGTTTTTGAGAGTAATTGAGTATAAGTTGATAAATTATGGACAAATCTCGTGTTATAAGGCTTATATAGGGTGGGAAATTGACCTTTTTAACCCTAGGACACGTATTTAATTTCTGAGAAAATTTCCCGATTTTCATCCTTGTCACGACGCGCCACTATCGTGCTAAGTCACTGAAAAGTGACAAATGGAAAATATCAAAGTGGCGAGACGCGGAGCTATTGCGTTTCCACCTTTTCTACGACCTGGAAGTTTGGCATGATGCGCCACTATCGCGGAGAAACATTGAAAATTGACAATTGCTATTTGAGCTATCTCCGCGACGTGCTGAAGTCTCAGGTGATACACTGTGTCAACTCTTCATCCAGGTGTCAGATTTTGGCAAATTTGGTATCGATGGAAAGCTTATTCGATTCCCCACATGATAATAAGTGAAAATATTGAAAATACAATGTGTAGAAAATTAGATTCATCTTTCAAATAAAGCTTCTAACATTCTTGGGGAAACTTTTTAAGCTAGGAAAAGTACGAGGTATTACACCTCAAAAATGCAATTTTCGTATGTGCCCACTTGAGAATTTTGGTGTTATTTTTTGACACGAAGCACAATATCGCAATATGGATATCTTCAGACTTGTATTGATGAGTAGATTATGTTTTTGATAGCATGATGACATTTTAGGGGTTGTGAAGTGAAGACGAGCATGTGGTACATGATGTGAGGTTTTGTGGTTCGGCCTTGAGGTAGGCTTCTACCTACTCTTCTTCAAAGATGATGTATGTTATGTATGACATGTGAATATTAATGTTAGGTTTGATTATGAATAAATAAACTAGTATTGGATATTAATGTTTAGAGAATTGGGTAGGGTTTTAGACCCATAAGGTAGTATGCTTATGACCCATTCAGAATCCTGTTGCCTTCTCTCTAGATTGAATTAGTTTGTGATATGGAAATTTTATGATGTTAAGTTTGGGGTGTGGACCAAGTGCTGGAACCATAGTTAGTGTGATTGACCTTAGTTGGGCTAATATAGTGATCTTGAAACTGTATCTTAGGGTAGAATTGATATAATTGCCCATATTTCTAGACGAATTTCCTATTTTAGGATTGGTTATTTCTTACTTGTCATCTAGAAGTTGAACTAAACACCTTAGCTAGTTTTGGGCATAGTTTTTGTAAATATGGAGAATGAGGATTAGAAGTGACATCATCCAGCCCACTTAGGCCAAGACTTGTGTTAACCCTTACAGGCTTAGTTGCGGATAGTAGGCCTAGTTGAGATTAATAAGCCTTATTTATGAGCTTTACTTCGTGAATTGAAAAACTGTGATGATTTTCACTAGATTATGGTTAATAGACTATAGAGATGTCAATTTCCCTTAAATGTGATATTAGACCTTTAGAGATGTTATTTTCTCTTAATTATAATATTTGGCCCATAGATATGTAATTTTCTCTTAATTATGATATTTGGCCCATGACATGCATTTTTCTCTTAATTATGATATTTGGCCCATAGATATACATTTCTTTTTAGTCATTAAATTTGGTGTATGGAGATGATTTTCCTCTTAGTTATGATTATTGGGCTTATAGAGATGATTTTCCTCTTGGTCATGATGTATGACCTATCTATATGAGATGTCTAATAGAGGTGATATGCTTATTGATATTATGCCTCCTAGTGTGAGATGCCTCCTATATGTGAGATGATTATAGATATGTTATGGTTTATTAATATGATTGTCGATATGAGTTTCGGATACATATATGGGCCTAAGGCCATGATTATGATATTGTGCTTATTTTTGATATATTGGGATGAGATTCATGCTATAATAATGATTGGATATCCGAGAAGTGTTTATCATTATAAAGGATACAATTAAAGTTTATGGATTCATATATATATTTTATATATCAATCTATCTGGTATTGAATGGAGAAAGATGTTGTATATTGCTCAGGACTTACTTGATTAGATACTGATGATGGCATGCATAGATTTGGTACTTTCATGGTTATTGATCGGTAACTTATGTGATTCTATATAAATTATGATTTTATGACTATTCATCTTAATTAAGGGTTAAGCTATGTGGTAGTTAGTTGTCTATTAGAATACTATAGCATTTGGTGGCTAGGAATTAAATGTATTATTTAACGAGTCTTACTTTGTTGAAATATGGTAGCTATCGATTGTTGATACGTGGCTAATAATAATGTTAGGTTTATCTTAGGTGAAGATTAGTGATATTAATGACTAAGTTTATAATGTCAATTAGTTCTCAGAATGAGAAGGTCTTTATTAATGAGGCTAGATAATAAGTGATATTGGTAATAAGAGGTGACTAGTTAATAACGACAAATAGTTGATAAATGGTTGATTAATGAAAAGTTAAATAAGGATTAGTTGATTAATGATGGTTATCTAATAAATGATGTCAGTTAATAAAGGATGGTTAGATGATAAGTGGTTATGTGTTGTCCAATAATGGTTAACGAATATATGTTGTTTAGTTGATAATTTTGAATAGTGGATAAATGGCGACTATCGTCTAGTGATGAACCTTGGCCAGATGTTAGATGTTGGCTATTTGATTAATAATGGTTAGTTGCTACCCCATGAATAAGGTTATTATTTAGGCTAATAACTAGATGTCATGTGATGACTATTGAACAAGTACTTTAATTATAATAAATATTGGTTACCTAATGATGAGTAGTTGGGAAGTTTAGACTAGATAGATACTTTTTGGCGATATGATTATGTTCCTAAGTAAATTAGTATATGTTATTCTATAATGACTATTGTGATATTGATATTCAGCAGGGCCAGAAGATACTATTATGATATTGATACCCGATAAGGCCGGAGGATACTAATATGAATTGATACCCGACAAGGCCAGAGGATGCTATTGTGATATTGATACCCGACAAGAACAGAGGATACTAATGTAATATTGATAATAGGCAAGGTCAGAGCATACTATTGTGATATTGATACTTAGCAAGGCCAGAGGATACTAATGTGATATTAGTACATGGCAAGGCTGGAGGATGTTATTGTGATGATATTAATACTCGGAAAAGCTGGAGTATACTATTGTGATATTGATATCCGCAAGGCCAGAGGATACTAATGTGATATTGATACCCACCAAGGCAAGATAATGCTATTGTAATGATATTGATACCCGCCAGAGCTAGAGGATATTGTAATGATACATTGATACCCGACAACGTAGGAGGTTGATTGTAATGATGATGGTCATGATGATGACGGTTATGACTAGTTGTGATATTAATTGTATACCTTGTATTAATTCTTTAATGCGTATCGCGTATCACCAGTATGCACATATGTCTATTAGCTGGTATGGGACGAGTGTATAAATATGGGAGAAAAATATGCCTTGTGTTGTTATGTGTTGATTGAACCTTCCAATTCTGGGGCGGTGGGGGTACGCATAGGATCGACTAGGTATTTGGTTGTCCGAAGTAGTTAGTTATTCATGCCATTATTTATATTTTTATTATCATTATTATGATCATTAGTATGGCTAGCTTATGATAGATTGGACATTAATCTGATATCGAGAATTGAGGTATGTCCTTGGCCTTTTCTATCATATGATGGTATTATTGTACAAGATTATATCATGTTTAGCCATGTGGATTAGAAATGCTGAGTATGATAGTATTAAATCTTTCTGATTTTGCTTTCCCTCCGCCAGTCCTTTGAAGTGTTCCCCCAGATTCACATTTTCTATGATTATCTCTAATCTTGATATAGTTCCAACAGGCCTATTCTTCCACTTAATCCCTCTTTCATGGCCACATCTCTTTCCAGCCGCGAATATAGTGGAATCAGAATTGGGTGGAAGGCCCAATGAATTGGGATTTCCCTATTAGTCTTTTTTCTTTTCGTTATGGTAATGCAAGAGGTCAACATAAAAAGAAATCGCCTCGTCCCTTTTGATAGTATCATAATGAAGTCTAAAAATGAGGATATGATGATCTAGACTACTCTTTAAGATGACCTCATGTTTACGTGTATGTATTTATGTATCTAGCTATATAAAGCTATAGCACTACCATATATCCCTTCACTTATTCATATTGTATATTCATTTCTTGACCTTGTATATTGATATATATCTTTCTTTCACTCTTTATTCGTATATTGGCATGGGATATATGGTATAGTATCAACGTTTGATGAATAATGCTGGAATACGATAGTTCACCTTAATATTTCAGTAGTCTTTTATGCTAGACACGTGGATTAGAACAGGAGAATTGTCCCTTATTATTCTCATTGACTTGTTATATAAGATCTGGACTGTTGGGTATAGTTGCTATTCTGTTTATATGTTGTGTATATCTGCTTTAACTTAGCAGCTCAGTTGGCAGTTGCCTACTGAGTACCATTTGTTTGGTACTCATACTACACTTCTGCAACCCGCAAATAATGTATGGATTATCTTCATTGATTGTATATTATGCGGAGCAACCATGGTTCAAAGACTGAGAGTGAACTCCTGATGTTCAGAGTATTACTCATATCTCTCCTTGTATTAGACTAGTCTCTATATTGAATGCAGAGATAAGTTGTATTGGTGTAATTCTCTTGATAGACCACTTTTGTACTCTTAAATATATTTAGAAGCTCTTGTACAAATACCACTAAGTTTTAGGATTCTTTTATATATCAATCTTTATTTCATTTATTTTGTATTTTTCTCCTTATATTATTGAGTAGTTCATTACTAGCCATTTTGGATTGTGAGTTGGCTTGCCTACTGGTAGGTCATTGTAGGAGCCATCATGATCTGATAAATCAGGTTGTGACAAATTGGTATCAGAGCCTAGGTTTCATCTGTGTGTTAGTAGAAGAGCTATGTGTTAGTAGAGTACTATGGATCGGGGCAGAGACATCTATAAACTATCTTCGGGAGGCTACAGTGACATTTTAGGAAATTCACTTCTTGATTCCTTATCGTGTGTCTTCATTCCTATAAACCTCAAATACTTTTTTTGACTCTATTCTTTCCCTGAAGGATGATACGACATTGTTGACAGATGCAGATGAGACTTCAACACGTGCTTCTAGAGTTTTAGCACATCATCAAATTACAGAGTCAGAGATGGATATCAAAGATCATCGGCGGCATCTAAAAAGAATTTTGGGCCAACTTAGGCTCCGATTAAACTTATGGATACTTCTCCCTTTGAGGTTCAACATTAGGAATTTAAGTCATATTGTGATTCTTCTCATCCATGGATGACGTTTGATTCATCAAGCAGTCCTTGAACCAGATTAAGTCTATTGGTGTTCATCAGGGTTCTCTACTAGTTTGGAGTACGAGATTGGATCTCTTATATGGTCCAGGTTATTTTCCCATATTGTATCCTTATGAGCTAGACATTAATGAATGAATGTATTAAAGGATTAGTACTATCACTCTGTTTGGTGTCAGAGTAAATGATAGCAGCTAATCTTCCTTCCCTCAGGTTGTTGATTATGAAAGTACCATAGAGAACACAAGTATTAAGGCTTATAAAAGTGGCAGAAAGAGACTATGCCATTAGTATAGTTCTATTGGTATTGTATTCAGGAGTGATGATCCTCTAGTAGAGTTCAGCTTTATTGCACCCCACCGATTTTACATATTTATTATTTCAGACTATGAGATAGTTGATTAGAGAGAGTTAGCATATATTATCTGTTATCATAGAGTCCCTAAGATAGGCTATGATTGTGGAAGGATGCACATAATTCTAGATATTTTTCGCAACGTCAGTTGTCCAGCCATTTGAGCTTAGTTTATGCCCCCGCCATATTGATACTTCAGGAATTGCTACGACTACAGAAAGACCAATTTCTGATCTATAAAGTTTCCCTGACATGGAATTTTTAGTCATTCAGCTCATTCAGCTTAGCCCCATAATGCTGTGGCATCTTCATTCAGAGATAGTGTGTGTAGTACCTCGATTGATTATTTAGTCTGTCAGTTCAAGTTAGACCCGTTTGGATTTATCTTTCCTATGCCCGTCAAGCAAGTGATTATAAATGTCGCCACGACTGGTGTGCTTTTATTTTCTACCTTTATCTCTATTATGTGTATTGGGGTTTTCATATCCATTGGTGATTCTATGCCTTGATAAATTGATATTGATTATTATATGCCTTCTAATTGGATTTATGGTTATGTTACTTCTCCGTGTTTTATTTCTTTTAGTAGTGGATGGAGTAGATTTATAATAATGTTGTTCCCCTATGCGTATGGTTTGGGTTTGAGTCCCATTTATCTTGGCACATTAGCCATGTTATAGCCATTGAGTGGTACATGATATTGATGATCATTTTTGGTACGACTTGTTCAGTATGTTGATATTCATGTTACTGTTGCTATTACTACAACTACGTGAGGATTACTGATTTTACTTGATATTATCCCTTGATGTTGTACCTTGATAGGTAGCTGTCGAAACTAGTGTTATCTAGTAAGACTTTCATTTTCTAGTGATATTATTTGGTGGCTAGAGTATATATAGATCGATTTGATGATTTATTTTCTCTGGCACAATCAGGTTGACTGTGTTCCCTCTTTATTAGATGTATTAGATTGATTCAGGGATATATTATGACATCGAAAGGTAAGTTGACCTTTTGTGGCTCTATTATGACCCTAGAGTTGGCAATTTAGTTATATTGCCTATTATTAAGTCTGAGAACCTTAGACTTGCCTTCTGGGTTGCAAAGGTTTTTGCCTTGGCTATTCTCTAAGATATAGCTATTTGTGAGATTGACCAGTTTGAGGTCCGTTCTTCGTTTGTGGATATTTCTTTGTTTGATATCAGTTTTATTTTTGATGTAAAGATGTTGTGGATTCATCTCTTAGGTCTTTTGGGTTGGTTCCCTTGTGATGGTTTATCCTTGTTATTAGTGCGGAGATTGGATACTCCTTTTATTGATGTGGCATGGTTTTGTTTAGTAGAGTTGGAAAGTTAGAGGCAGGAGGCCTTTTCTGTGATCACTTTATAAATTGGCAAGTCAGAAATTCTTTATCTCAATTTGTTGATTTCCTGATGGTGGTTTTTGACTTTGGCCTTGGTTTCGAGATTGGTATTTTTCTTTGAGGAAAAGATTATGGAGTAGATTGGGCAACATCACTATTTTAGAGTTTTTTGGCCTTATGAGGCTTGGTGGAGTATTTTTCCTAGATGATATATACATATGGCTATTCCTTGCTGGGATGGAGTGTTAGATTGATTAGTCGTTGGCTAAAGTTGCATTTATCTGAGTTGTGAGAGTTTTTGCCTTTACTGGAGTGGTTTTCAATCTAGGAAAGTTTTTGAGTAGGTTTGGATAGTTCATGCCCTCTATTGGATATGGAATGGGTTATATGCATTTTCAACTAGTGATTTATCCTTTTGTATGATTTCTATTTAGCAACTATATTCTGCGCCCTTCAGCTGATATAGAGGTGGTTGCTTGTATTTTAGTCAGTGGTTATCCTTGTGGTAATTTTGCTCTTCGAATATGTCTCGACTATGTCTTGGTATGATTTATTTTGGATATGTTAGATTTGGATACTAGAGTAGATTGGAGATAGTTGATATTGATATAACCTTATTGGCTCAGTTTTGAATTTGGCTCCTTGGAATGACGATTTGGAATTATGATAGATTAGGGGCATTAATGCCTACCTAATTTTAGTGTTGGTTTAGATATTGAGACTATGCAATTCAGCCTTGGTATTGAGATTTTAGCTTCGTATTGTAGAGCTTGAGTGCAAATTTTGTTTTAGACTTGCCTTTGTTTAGATTTTATTTATAGGCCGGTTGAACCTACTCCGGGTTTGCCTATTCGGTCTTCTAGACGTCAGTTGGATTATAGTTGACAAGTGTTCGAATGACAGTTCATGAGCTCCGTATTGGCTACTTCAGTCTTGATTTAAAGTTTTTCATTTTCTTTGGGAATTTTGGATGATTTACTCAATGGGAGTAATATTCTTCAGATGGATTTTATATGGCTTTATTCTCAATTGATGGGACATCCTGGAGAGAAATATTCAGTGATGAGTAGTTATACCTTGGACTTCAGGATTTTAGTTTAATATTCATCTGGACTGGTTGTGACATTGTCTTAGATTGCATTCCTTCATTATCTTCATTTGTGTTCCCAAATAGCACTTTATGAGCTTTTTCTCATGTTTTTGGTATGTACTTTCAGCGGATTAACTTCAGGTCTTCAAGTTCTCGATGATGAAATTATCCAGGCAAAACTCAAATGATTTTCCTCCTGGTTTGGAGTGGATAGTAGGAGTGGATTGGTAGAAGAAGATTATATTTGGATTTGGGAGTCAGTGGTATAACTTATGACTTGGGTCGGTTTGGCTTGGATGAGCCTTTGTTGATTTATGTGGGTTTTGAGATGGTATCAGCGTGTTATGGTTCAGATTTGCGTGCATCAGTCTGTTCAGTTTAGTTGTATGCCAGTTAGTGGTTGAAGTTGAGTTTTGGTTGTTTGGGAAGTAAAGTTAGGGTGTTGGTTGAAAAAGGGATACTTGTGGCGAAATCCCTTGCAAGTGTTCTCTCCCCGTGAAGGTTACCTGGGAAGTTATGCTTGGAGTGTGCGGGCAAAACTGGCATTTTGAGCTTCTCCACAGCTACGCCAAGTCATTTATGACTTTCTGGGATCAACGGTTAGGTTATCTGGCAGTTCATTTGATTTTTAGAGTCAATTCCCTATTTTGAAGTCTTCGTTGGGTCCTAATGGCCATCTGGCAAAAACTTCAGTGAAACGATCTCGGATGCAAATTTTGACTATGCTAGTAGATCTTAAATATTAATTTTATTCTAGGTAGACCTTTGGTTCGGGTTCCAAAGCACCCAAGCTCATTTTAACCTATTAGTTGAAAAGTTGAAAAATCAAAACTATAGGTATGACACCACTTTTTGCCGAAACAATCTCAGATGAAAGTTTTGATGAGTCCAATGGATTTAAAATTTGGTTTACACTTAAATTTCACTATTAGATCATATATTTTTTGGTTTTGAATGAGTTTCGAGGGTCAAAAACTGGGATACTGCATCTCTTCGCCGAGGGGTATATAACTAGACACCAAAGTAGCGAATTTGGGCATTTATCCTTCATCTGTGAGAGCCTAAAACCCTAAATGGGTATGGTAACTCTAAATTGAGTCTTGTGGGTGTCTAGGGAGCTTGGAAACATCTTTAATCATGATTATCATCCGGATTAAGGTAAGATTTGATCACTTTATTCGTGACTTACTTAGTTCTTGACCCAAAATTCCTATTTAGCTTAGGGCTTGATTTAGCCCTAAATTTGCTTTGTTTGCACTTATTAATTGAAGGTTATAATTCCTTGGTGATGTATGAGTATTGGGTTGACCTCAAAAATGTGATTTTCGTACGTGGGACCTACTTGGGGTTTTTGGTGTCATTTTTGGATCTGAAGCACAATAGTGCAATATGGGCATCGTTAGACTCGTATCGATGAGTAGATTATGTTTTTGATAGCATAATGACATTTTGGGGGTTGTAAAGTAAAGATGGGCATGTGGTGCATGTGTGAGGTTTTGCGGTTCGGCTTTGAGGTAGGCTTCTACTTACTCTTCTTCAAAGATGATGTGTCTTATTTATGGAATGTGAATATTCATGTTAGGTTTGATTATGAATAAATAAACTAGTATTAGATATTGATGTTTGGGGAATTAGGTGAGGGTTTTGAACCGGTAAGGTAGATGTTTATGGACATTTTAAAATCCTATTACTTCTCCCAGATTGAATTAGTTTGTAGTATGGAAATGTTATTATGCTAAGTTCAGGATATTGACCAAAGGTTGGAATAATGGTTTGTGTGATTGACCTTAGTTGGGCTAGTATAGTGATCTTGAAACCGTATCTTGGAGTGGAATTGACATAATTGCCCATGTTTCTAGACGAATTTCCTATTTTAGGATTGTTTATGGCTTACTTGATATCTAGAAGTTGAAATAGACACCCTATCCTAGTTTTGGGCGTAGTTTGCCTAAATATGGAGATTGAGGATTAAAAGTGAGATCATCTGACCCACTTAGGCCAAGACTTATGTTAACCCTTATGGGTTTAGTTGCGGATAGTAGGCCTACTTGAGACTAATAAGCTTTATTTATAAGCTTTACTTGGTTAATTGAGAAAGTGTGATGATTTTTGCCGGATTATGGTTAATGGACTATAGAGATGGTAATTTCCCTTAGAGGTGATATAGGACCTTCAGAGATGTTACTTTCTCTTAATTATGATATTTGGCCCATAGAGATGCATTTTCTCTTAATTATGATATTTACCCCATAGTGATGCATTTTCCTCTTAGTTATGATATTTGGTCTATGGGGATGATTTTTCTTTTAGTTATGATTATTAGGCTTATAGAGATGATTTTCCTCTTGGTCATGATGTATGACATATGGACATGAGATGTCTAATAGAGGTGATATGTTTATTGATATTATGCCTTCTCCTATATGTGAGATGATTATAGATATGTTATGGCTTATAAATATGATTATCGATTTGAGTTTCGAATACATATATGGGCCTAAGGCCGTGATTATGATGTTGTGATTATTTTGGATATATTATTGGGCTAAGGTCAATGTTATGATATGATTGGATATTCGAGAAGTGTTTATCATTATGAAGGATACTATTAAAGTTTATGGATTCATATACATGTTTTATATACACATCTCTCCGGTATGGGATGAAAAAAGATGTGGTATGTTTCTTATAACTTATTTTATTGGATATTAGTGATGGCATGCATTGATTTGGTATTGGCATGGTTATTGTATAGGTAACTTATATGATTCTAGATTAAATATGATTTTATGACTGTTCTTCTTAATTAAAGGTAAAGCTATGTGGTAGTTAGTTGTCTATTAGGGGGCTATAGCACTTTGTGGCTAGGAATTAAATGTATTAGTTAATGATTCTTTCTTAGTTGAAACATGGTAGTTATCGATGGTTGATAAGTGGCTAATGATAATGGCGGGTTTAGCTTAGATGAAGATTAGTGATATTGATGACTAAGTTTATAATGTTTATTAGTTGTCAGAATGAGGAGTTGTGTATTAAGGAGCTTAGATAATAAGTGATATTGGTAATAAGAGGTGACTAGTTAATAATGATGAATAGTTGATAAATGGTTGATTAATAAATAGTTAAATAAGGATTAGTTTATTAACGATGGTTAGCTAATGAACGATGTCAGTTAATAAAGGATGGTTAGATGATAAGTGGTTATGTGTTTTCTAATAATAGTTAACAAATATATGTTGTTTTATTGATAATATTGAATAGTGGATAAATGGATATTATGGTCTAGTTATGAACCTTGGCCAAATGTTAGATGTTTGCTATTTGATTAATAATGGTTAGTTTCTACCTCGTGAATAAGGTTATTGTTATAGCTAATAACTAGAGGTCATGTGATGACTAGTGAACTAGTAGTTTCATTATAATATGCGTTGGTTATCTAATGAAGAGTAGTTGCGAAGTATTGATTAGATAGATACTTTCTGGTGATACGATTATGTTCCTAAGTATATTAGTATACGTTATTCTATAATGATTATTTTGATACTAATACACGGCAAGGCTGGAGGATACTATTATGATATTGATACCCAGCAAGGCCAGAGGATACTAATATGATATTGATAACCGACAATGTCGGAGAATACTACTGTGACATTGATACCCGATAAGGCCGGAGGATACTAATGTTATATTGATACCCAGCAAGTCCAGAGGATACTATTATAATGTTGATACCTGGTAAGGCCAGAGGATGCTAATGTGATATTGATACTCGTCAAGGCCGGAGGATGTTGTTATGATGATATTGATACCTGATAAGGATGGAGGATATTATGATGATACGTTGATACCCGGCCAGGCCAGAGGTTGATTACAATGATAATGGTTATGGTGAGTTGCGATATTAATTGTGTACCTTACATTTATTCCTGCATGTGCATCGCCTATAACCAATACGAACTTATGCCTATCAGTCGGTATGGGATGGTTACGTAAATATGGGTGAAAAATATGCCTTGTGTTATTGTGTGTTGATTGAACATTCCAATTCTGGGGCGATGGGGGTATGCATAGGCTTAGTTAGGTATTTTGTTTTTCGGAGTAGCCGGTTATTTACTCTATTATTGATATTGTTATTATCATTGTTATGGTCATTATTATGGCTAACTTATGACAGATTGGACATTGATCCAATATCGAGAATTGAGGTATGTCTTTGGCATCTTCTATATTATAATGGTATTATTGTACACAATTATATCATGTATAGCCAAGCGGATTTGAACCCCTGAGTATGATAGTATTGAATCTTGATAGTATCATGATGAGGTCTTAAAATGAGGATATGATGATCTAGACTACTCTTTGAGATAACCTTATGTTTACATGTATGTATTTATGTATCTAGCTATATGAAGCTATGGCACTATTGTATATCCATTCTTGCGTTTGTTCATATTGTATATTTATTTCTTGACCTTGTATATTGCTATATATCTTTCTTTCACTCTTCATTTGTATATTGGCCTGGGATATATGATATAGTATCGATGTCTGATTAATGTGGCTGGAATATGATAGTTCACCTTGATACTTCCTTAGTCTTGTTATGTTAGACTCTTGGACTTGAACAAGATAGTTGTCCCTAATTATTCTCATTGACTTGTTAGATAAGATCTGGACTCTTGGATATAGTTTCCATGCTGTTTATATGCTTTATATATCTACTTTATATTTGGAGCTCAGTTGGCAGTTGCCTACAGAGTACCATTCGTTTGGTACTCATGCTACACTTCTTCAGCCTGCAGATCATGTACGGGTTATCTTCGTTGATTGTCCATCATTTGGAGAAACCATGGTTCATTGACTTAAAGTGAACTCCTGATGTTTGAAGTATTACTCATCTCTCTCCTTGTATTAGACTAGTCTCTATATTTAATGTAGAGATAAGTTGTTTCAGTGTAATTCTCTTGATAGACTACTTTTATACTCTTAAATATATTTAGAAGCTCTTGTACTGAGACCACCAAGTTTTAGGATTCTATTATGTATTGATCTTTATGTCATTTATTTTGCATTCTTTTCCTTATATTATTGAGTAGTCCATTACTAGCCATTTCGAACTATGGGTTGGCTTGCCTACTAGTGGGTTATGGTAGAAGCCATCATGATTTGATAAATTGGATTGTGACAGCAGGCATGTTTATATGTATTGTGTTTTTTTGTGATGTTTTATGTTTAACTAAGAGTAAAACGAGTATCTGGGTCAGCTGACATGTTTTTGTTGGTTTTTGAGATAAATGATAATACCTCTCCAATTGTCTATTTTTGAACTATGTGATACATATATATACATAGATATATATACATATATATATACATAGATATATATATGTATCTATATATATACATATTTATATGTGTGTGTGTATGTGTGTGTGTGAATATTATGAAGCTTGCTATGGCATTGGGATTAAGGATATGATAATCATAACTACCAATTGTATGAACCAATAGGTAGTAGCTTTTGATGTGACCCTGTGCCATGTGTGTGTGAGATACTACCTAGTTTCGTTTGTGTGTTGGATTCAGAACTTTCTCGGTTAGTCTTACCTAGGTTGTAGAATAGTCGGTTAGGAAAGGTCCATAGGTTTTTTTTTTTTTTTTTTAGTTCACTTTTAGCCTAAATGACCTTCCCAACGTGAATTAATATCCCTTGATTTTGAGCCTTATGGCCTATTTCTTTATTTTAGCCTTTCACTTTCCCATTTGTGTTATAATGAACCTGGTTTGGCGCTAGTCCTCCTTGGACATTGTGTACCTCAACTCAGGCAAATCGTCTAAGTTGAGGGTAGCTATCATAGGGGTGCGTAATGTAAGGTGGTGTGAAGAAAGAAGAAATAAAATAAAAAGAAAGTAAGGCTAGGTGTGTTAGAAAAAGAAAATGAAAAATGTAAATAAAGTTGAAAAAGAAAGAATAAGAAAACCACACCCAACCTGAAAGTGCAATAAGATAAAATGGGATAAATAAGGGTGGAGTAAAAAGAAAGTTGGTTAATGAGTGGACCCCAAAGTAAGTGTAGTGTCAAGGAGGCTTAGTCACTTGATATGCCCATTTGTACCATACCAGACCCTCAAGCCTACATTACAAGCCAAGAAAAGTCCTATAGTGATCCTGACTTGATTGTCTGAAAGCTAAGGTGAAGAAAATAAAGGCAAGCCTATGGTATTTGACATGCATTGAATGGAAATTTTCTTAGAGTGATTGTCTCTTGACTATTCCTGCATTGACATGCATTATTTCATATGAATGAGTGGGACTTCTTTGTTGTGAGGTCACATGGGTGGTATTGCTAGTTGCTTACTTGCTTAGGTAGTGTAACTTGTATATATGCATGGTTGTCTTTTGTTAATGTAATTCCATATCTTGATTCTTTAGTGTCACATTGTTGTGCTTCATTAATACACAAAGTTGGATTTAAAAGACAGAACTTGAAGAGGGTGAGGATCTTGAGCTCAAATTGATGATTGACTGTCATAGGTATCTTAAGTTTCCATTTGTTAAGCATCGTCTTATTGCTTGGTTATGTTTTGTTGCCTGAGGACATGCAACTTTCTAAGTTGAGGATCTTTATATGCTATAGAAATATAGCACTTACGATACTTAAACTTGGAGAATATCCATGTACTTAAGGCTATTTTGTTAGATTTGATGTGTTTTGGAGGGTTTTGCGGAATATTAGGTTTCGAATGCTAAATTCAAGAAGAACATGAAAAGTGATGTTTTTGGTCACTTGTTTGGTCATTTTTGGGCGTATGTGGCACTTACCGGGCATATATGACCAAAGCATGTACCAGGACTTGAAGATCTAGAGAGTTTATAGTGCTTCAATAATTTGGCCATAACTTTTCACCCTAATAGCAGATTAAGGAAAAATTGCTATTGTTGGAAAGATAATTCAATTATATATCTGATGGTAGAGATGGTGGCACTTACCTATGTTTACATACGGGCCACATGTGGTACATGCGGACCACATATAGTAAGGTAAGTACCAGAAGTCTAAGATCCTGAGAATAAATAGTGCTAGAAATTTTTCTAGCACTTACCTGGGTCTACATGCGAACCGGATGTGGTACATGTGCCTATTGGAAGACCACATGTGGACATAGGTAAGTGGCCACCGACCTCAAATTTTCCGAATTATTTCGAAATCATTTTCTAGGGTTTCATGTATCAGAAATAAACTCCTATGATGTTTTTAAGTCTTATTATGTAAGGTTAGTTAAGTTTTCCTATTTTAGTTAGAATTTGATTTCTAGGATTTTTTGTAATATATATATACCCTTCAGGTTTTGTATTCATAGAGATCGACATTCACATATTAATTAATTCAGAAGGAGGCCCTTTGGGGCCAAGTTCACAAACAACTTGTTGTTCTTGGTTTGTTACTCATTTAAGACTTTGGGATTTATTATTTAATTATTTTGAGATTGATTCTATAATTTTGTATTTGGATTCCATGATTGATCTCATAAATATGAGCGGTTAATTCCCTTAGCTAGGATTGTGGGAACCTTGACAAATTAACGAAGTACAGGAAGTGCCAAGTCGTTCTAGATAAAGATTCATCCATGTATTTAGTTTTCTACATTTTTATTGATTTTGTAACAATAGCCAACACTAATATCCCACCTAGATTATTACAACTTACTCCGAAATAGGAGTAGTGACTAGGAAAAGAAGATCACAACAGTAATTTGAATATTAACTATCGGTCCACGCTAATAGGTATTATCTATGTAAGATGGTTAACTATCATCTAATAACTAGAGACCCAAAATGTAAGAGTGAACTGGGATCTAGGATAAGGGTTAGTAAGGCGACATCTCAAGACTCAAAAGGTAAAGGGTGAAATCCTGTTATGACCCGAGGCTACCCCCTAACCGCGACAACAGTGATTACAGTCACAAATGTCCACAAGCTAACCCATGAGCTGGTACCTACTGTGAGCACTAAATACAATGGCACTAATATAATATATGCTGAAAATAAGCTGATAAATAACTAAAAACTATAATAATGAAATACGTGATACTTTCATGCCCAAGAGAACTGATAAAAGTTGAAAGTAACTAGTTGACTATCTACTTGTTTGTCTGAAAAGCCTCTAACTGACTAAGTGAGGAGTTGATGGGACAAACTCCCAACAAACTCCGACTGACTGAAAATACGAAACTACCAAAATAACTAAAATAATCATTCTTGCCCTCGATGGATGAGGACTCACTACTACTGCTACTTGTTTTGGTCCTTTTCTATTCGAAGGGTTAAGAAACATTTGGTTTTGACTTTTTAAACTCTATCAAAACTTTAAAGAAAATTTTGAAATAATTTAAGAAATTACAGAGTCGTCACTTGATTTTTGGGAAAAATATGAAGAAAACTAAAAATATTACTTAAAAGATTCAAAACAGAAAAAAATCTTTCAAGTTTAAAAATCCTGAGTAAGTGATTCCTATTAATACTCTTGGAAGGTTGTTACGGCACCAAGAGTATACGCTAACTTGCGGTTATCCGGACTATTTGAAAATAACTTTTTTGAATAACTTTAAAAAGAAAAATTGATTTTTGAAAAGAAAATGATTAAGGAAAAAATTGTCTTCAAGATTTTTGCAAAACAAATTTAACGACTTAGCGGAAATTTTTAAATAGGTCTAAGGAGACTAAGAACAATTATCATATAAATGAGAAAAGGGGAGAGTAAATGACTTAAGCCATTAGGCTCAAATCCATAAATTCTGTCCTAAGCTAATTTGGGCTTTTGACCCATCTTCACCTGTCCTAATCTAACCTTGGACTTTTGGCCCATAACCCGTCCTAAGCTAGTTTTCGTACCTCTGAGGCCCAAAATCTGCTTCACCTATATTAAATTACAACTTTGGCTTCGAGGCCCAAACAAATAAATGACTAAATGAATAAATAAAAATAAGGCAATAATAAAAATAGAGACTTTTCAAGTCTCTTAGTAACCTCATCAATGGGATTTCATCCATTTTCCTTCTTCTTTTATCTTGTTTCATCTTCTTGCACCCACACGCCATATAATCGACTTTGGGTTTAAAACTTCGGACTTGACTCAGAGAGATGGGCCCATTACAAAATGCATGAGGAAACGAGTCTATTTGGACTCCAAAATAGATTCATACAAAGGAAAGGATAAAAGAGAAAGAATTAATATGTGTTCGAGAATTCTACACTTAATAGATAAATGATGAAATGGAAAAAATATGATTTTCAAGCATAAAGAAATAGTAAGCTATGATATCAAAGCAAGCCAAATTATCCAACAAAAGAAAATTAACCCATCTCCTAAACAATCTTACAAAAAATTAAATCTAACACAATATAATTAACTAGCCGTTGAAAAGAAGACATGAAACCACAAGCATAGTTGCTTAAAATTTGGACAAATAGATTAACACATATTTGCTCCAAATACTATGATATGGTAAAGTCTAAGGCATATTTTCATTAAGCAAAGAAAAGGAGAATTAGCAAGAGATGAGGAAATCTTTCATAGCACCTCAAATATGAAATACAGGACATACTAATGCAACAACAATTCTTAATATAAAGTGGATCAATCAACATATCCATAACTTAGAAGATGAAAAAATTACTATGGCATGTGAATAACAATGGGACGTCTAAACGAATAAAACCACTTTAAGAAGTAAACCAATAAGCGAAGTGAAGCAAATAGCATATATTAAGCATACTTGAGAAATGATATTCGAAGACAAGATAGGAGAAATAGTAAAAGATTAATTCTAAGAAAAAGTGTCTAATTATGCCCACTCCTATTTTAGTTCTACACCATTTCAACAAAATCTATAACCCTAACAACTTTTAATCTAAACAGGAGAAAATCAAAGACAATTTTGACCACGAAAATGAGTAACTCACTACTTCAAATTGAGAAACAATTTCACAGACCCTTAACAATAGTAACCATTTCTTTTCGACATAAAGGAAAAAACTTCACATAATAAATGCAAACATATCCACCAATAACGGATTTAAATAAAGCACGAGCATACATTTTAAGCAAAAATTAAAACTTTATCCATAATAATCAAAGAATAAAGACAAAAGACGAAACAATCAATATTAACTATTCTATTCAACATAAAAAAATAACTTTATATGCTAAAAACAAACATATCCGTTAACAATGAATTTAAACAACACATTAGTACATATTTTAAGCAAAGATCAAAAATTTATTTATAATAATCAAAGAATAAAGTCAAAAGGGGACTCAATACTAACTATTCTTTTCAACATAAAG
The DNA here is from genome assembly GCF_002878395.1 of Capsicum annuum. NCBI lineage: Eukaryota > Viridiplantae > Streptophyta > Magnoliopsida > Solanales > Solanaceae > Capsicum > Capsicum annuum. The sequence goes on from NC_061112.1 coordinate 77,610,295, forward strand.
GAAAAAAATTTACATCCTAAAAACAAACTTATATGCCAACTATGAATTTAAACAAATCATGAGAACATATGTTAAATAAAGAGCAAAAGTTTATCCATAATAATCAAAGAATAAAGCCAACGAAATATGTTCGACTATTTCTAGCTTATTTTTATAGCATGAACATGAAAATAACCATAATATCTATATCACAACGTCCTATGGTCTTCAAGGTCATCTGCAGCAAACAATCCCAACAAACAAAATTACAACTACAAACTACGAAGAAGAAGGAGATGAAGAAGAAAACGATAATAAAACTAAAAGGGAAAAAACATGTTTACCTTTTTTGGGGCAGCAAAATGGAACTACAAGCGTTCTTCGGAGTCTTGATCACCACCAAAAAGCGTTCAACTCGTAAACTTTGATTAGCCCGCGAATTTCACGGAAAAGGAAATTTTTTACTAAAATAAAAAAACTCTTTGCTCAAAGATTTTTTTTTTTCAACCTTGAGACTTTTTTTAGACTTGCTTTCTACCAAAATAATGGTAGTATTTATAGAAAAAGATTGGGATCCAATTTTATTAATCCGCCAATGTTGGAGAAAGAATTTTATGGATGTTTTTATAATTTTAAAATTAAAGATAAGGTGAGGTGTAAGATAAGGTGGGTGAAATTGTCCAATATAGTACAATTTTTATATTTCAAAATTGAAAAAAGGACAAGGTTGAGGGGGAATTGTACAATGTAGTACAATTTTTGAATTTCAAATTTTGGATTTTGAGATTTGGATTTGATTTTGGTGGGAATCAGGTATTTAAATTATAACCCAAATTGGGATTTAAAATTTAGCCAAATTTATTTAATTTTGATCAAATTAAAAATAATTGGTCGATTGCATTGCAATTATGGCCAAATATAATAGATTGGCTAAATTAAATTAAAAATTCAATACAAATTAATACTTCTTTTAATGCTAAGTTTCTTGAATTAATAAAATCAAATAAATATTTCTCCAAATAAATTAATTTTGAGAACAAATTTTATTTAAATTAAGACTTTGTCCATTTAGGTTAATTTTCAAGCTTAATCAGTAAAAGTCCAATTTTGATAAAAATGTTCATTCAAGTAAAAAATTTTATACAATTTCACATATGTAAATACGAAAACATATAATTGTAAATTAAATAGCAAAATTAACCCAAATAAATATTTTAAAGCGCATTTATTCGGATGAAATAAATATTTTAATTTTATTAAAAATTGAAAAACTCAAGTTAAATTTAGTCGTGGAGGGCAAAAATTAGGTGTCAACAACTGTCCCCTCCCTTTGGGTAGGGTGGATGCAAGTAACCCTGGGCAAAAGGGAGTTTAACATTCCTAATTTTTATCCGACCACAAATTTGTTTCTGAAAGAGATTAGTTTTTGCACGAGTTACATGGAATTATGGTTGGACCCCAATGTCAGGATTCTTACATATCTCGAGTTACATGAGAATTTAGGCCACTTGTAGTTCATAAAGCTTGGTTTTGAGCATGATTTTCAAGGAATTCATTAGCTATTCTGATTTTGAATTTTAGTGGAACTAGAAAGCCAAAGAATAAGCGAATTGGGGGAAAGTTGGAATGCAGTCGAGTTTTTAACAAAGAGCCCAACTTACATAACACCGAGACTCAGGGAATCAGACTGCTTGTAGTTTGACTCTATTGGTAGATAAGATAATCTTTTATTTTAGACAATCTTTGTCTTGGAATGAGTGATAAGTTATTCGAGTTATGAAAAAGAGGTTTGTAACCTCTTAACCATGAATGTGGGATCCTTCATATCTATCAAAAATAATTTACCCGATCATAATTTGCACATCTCTAGATGTCCTATTACTCAATTTAAAGAAAGAGAAGTTTACCATCGATATGAGTGTATAAATATCCCAAAGGTGAAGCTGAAACCAGAACATCCTAAGGTACCCACATGCCTTCTAACAGGGGTATGGTTTGAGGATGGTGACAATAATTCTTTAGCTCGCGTCCAAAGAGTTTGACGTCCCTTTCTAGACTACATCCCAATTTACTACAAAGAAAAAGTTCCACATTGTGTTGTGTCTTTTTTGGAGTCGTCCACACCTGTGGCTTTGATTTGAGAATTTCATCCTTTTGGATGCTCTCGACAACAACTCAAACAAATGATTAGTTATAAATATAGCATTACACAAATATAAATTAGCACAAACCTGTTTTAACATGCTATACTGAGATAGTTGATGAGCATAGTTACACAACCTGTTCTAAAAATATTATGCCACTTTGAATGGAGTGACGGTTCAATGTGTCTCGTTGAAGGCGAACGACCCAATTTAAATGTAACATGCCACTTTGAATGGAGTGACGGTCCAACGTGTCTCATTGAAGGGCGGACAACCTAATTTAAATGTAACATGCCACTTTGAACAGAGTGATAGTCCAACGTATCTCATTAAAGGGAGAACGACCCAATTTAAATGTAACATGCCACTTTGAATAAAGTAATGGTCCAATGTGTATCATTAAAGGGAGGACGACCCAATTTAAATGCAATATGCCACTTTGAACGGAGTGATAGTCCAACGTGAGTCATTAAAGTGTGGACAACCCAATTTAAATGCAACATGCCACTTTGAATGGAGTGATAATTCAACGTGTCTCATTGAAGGGAAACGACCCAATTTAAATGTAACATATCACTTTTAATGGAGTGAAGATCCAACGTGTCTCATTGAAGGGCGGTCGACCCAATTTAAATATAATATGCCACTTTGAATGGAGTGACGGTCCAACGTGTCTTATTGAAGGGTGGACGACCCAATTTAAATGTAACATGCCACTTTGAATGGAGTGACAATCCAACGTGTCTCATTAAAAGGCGGATTGCCCAATTTAAATGCAACATGCCACTTTGAATGAAGTGATTGTCCAACGTGTCTCAATGAAGGGAGGACGACCCAATTTATATGTAACATGCCAGATTAAATGGAGTGATGGTCCAACCTATCTATTAATCACCTGCACTAAACTTATTAGTAGTAAATGCAATATGAGGGCAATCGTGCATACCTTGCTTTAGTATGCCATACTGAAGGAGGTGAAAATTCATAATGCAGTAATATATTATGTTGAAGGGGATTCCAATTCATATAATAACGTGTTACTCTAAAGAAATTAACAGCCTAATAACATAATAAAATGTCACTCTAAAGGAGGTGATGATCCATAACACGATAATATGTCTCTCGGAGAGAGGTAACGGTTCATAACATAATAATATGTCAATCTGAAAGAGGTAGCATTACCTAACATGACAACATATCACGCTGAAGGAGGTGACAGTCCATATAATAATATGTCACTCTAAAGAAGGTGATGGACCATAACATAATAATATATTACTCTGAAGGAGGTAATTGTCCATAACATAATAATAGATCACTCTGAAGGAGGTGACTCCATAACATAAATAATATGTCACACTGAAGGAAATGATAGTCCATAACATAGTAATATGTCACTCTAAGGAAGGTGACAATCCATAACATAATAACATGTCACTGTGAAGGAGGTGATGATACATACATAATAACACATCACACTTAAGGAGGTGGTGATCCATAACACAATAACATGTCACTCTGAAGGAGGTGATGATCCAAACATAATAACTTATCACACTGAAGGAGGTGGCGGTCTATAACATATTAACATGTCACTCTAAAGGAGGTGATGATCCAAACACAATAATATGTCCCGTTGAAGAAAGTGACAATCCATAACAAAATAACATGTCACTCTGAGGAAAGTGACGATCCATAACATAATAACATGTCACTCTGAAGAAGGTGATGATCCATAATATAATAACATGTTGTCTTAAATAAAGAGTTGATATAATTCACCCTCTTAAAGGGTAGAAAATCTAAATATAATAAGACGTGTCCTTTTAAAAGGGGGATGTACCAAATATAATAAGATGTGTCACCTCAAATAAAGTGATGATTGGGTATGTCCTCTTGAAATAATGGATGACCCTAATATAATAAGATAGAGTGACAATTTGATATGTCCTCTTAAAAGGGTGGATAACCCAAATATAATAAGATATATCACCTCAAATGGGGTGACAATCCGAGGTGGTCTTACATAACGTCACTCATGATGATTTGGATATAATATTTTTAACAATATCCCCAAATCTTAATCGTTATGCCCAATCATTTTCCTACAATATTAATGGAAGAATTCGAGACCATAACGAAGTAAAAGAAACATAAATCATGAGAAAATAGGAGAAGAGAAGTTGTCGGGATTATTTTGAATGGTTTATTGGTAATGCTCTTTGTGATGCTTAACATTGTAAACATTGTGACTTTATCGTTCCTGCATCCAAAGAAAAAATCTTAGTTTTGAGAGACAAGCTGTATTTGGTTTTACTTACTCTCCTAGTGCTCCTTGTTGATCATGGATTTGCAAGCTTGAAGTACAGTCTCTATGGAATTTTTTTAGGATCTTCCTAAAAAATTCTGCCCCAGTTTATAAAATAAAAACTCTCGAATTTTCGTGTAACTTATGATAGTATGGAATTTTTGGAGATCTCCTAAAAAATTCTTCCCTGATCTTGAGTTCTTTTTGATGTAATGTAGCTTAAAATTTAAGAACTTCTCAAAAAATATGCCCCGATCTCAGCTTTAGCAATGTCTGGTCTCTAACTTTGTAGCAAATGTCAAGTTCTTGTGAAATTTTTGAGATCTTCTCAAAAATTTTTGCCTAAGTTACATGCTTCAACATCATCTCCATGTAACTTGTAAGAACATCCTCTTACAGAATTTTTGAGATCCTCGCAAAAATTTGCCCAAGATTGTATGAAAATTATATTAGGAATATGATCGAGTCAGTGTAGTGCTCTCGTATTCCATTGAGGTAGGCATCATAACAAACGCAGTTCCACCATAAGATGGAAAAATAAATTTTTAAAGGGATTGACTGAAGACGACATAAGTCGCCTGCGTATTCCATTCTAATAAATTCAAGTCAAACGTAGTTCATACATAAAGGAAAAGGATAAATTCTCTTAAGGGGTTGGCTGAAGCCTATATAGAATGCCTACGTATTCCTTTCTTGGGAATTCAGGTCAAACGTAGTTCGTAGAACTAAAAGGAATATTTAATATTTTTGATAATTTGACCGAAGTCAGTACAAGCCACCTACATATTCGACTAGGTAAATCAGGCCGAACATAGTTCATTATAATTAGAAAGTACGATTACAAGGAAAGAACAAAGTGAAATTACAAGGAAATCAAACCATAAAGTACAATTATAAGGAAATCAAAACGATAAAGTATGATTACTAGAAAATAAGATAATAACTTAAGATAGAAGAATGCCAAAAGTGTACCTTGGAGAGAACTTCATTCTTCTTCGCGACTTATGACGTCAATGATTATTTTGCTTTTAGTCTTTGTGAAGCAAGCAAGTTTGACAACCAACACAAATCAGCCTCTCTTTAAAAGAAAAGAAAAAACACTCAGAAAGTAAAATGTTAGTTTATAAATTATAATAATTGACCAAAGTAATGAGACAAATCAAACAAACATAGTCAAAGCAAAATAATAAAACACTTTAGCACATAAATAATTTTTAATGCATCCTAACATACTTGGGACCTTTTAAGCCAAAGGTAAGCCTAAATTTTGAAGAATATATATTTCATTTGTAAGACATTCCATTGCCACCAAAATATTATACAAACTTCATTAATAAATCAATTGGGGATACAAAATGAGGGAAAAGGGAAATACATGATATTAATCCCGCACAGGGGAGAAAATCTAAACTAAGCCTCCTTGGAAGCCCTTAGATCTTTGAACTTCTTGAAACATCTGCATACCTTTCCTATGAAGACCTTCTTTTGATTAAACAAAACTATCTAAATAAAACCCTGAAACCCAAGGGACAATGGCTCTTACAGCCCGGTACTATATTCTTCAATTTAACACATAAAGAATGATCGTATATTATGACTCGTGATCAAATAGATATAAGAAAGGTTTTCTAATGGGCCCGATACCCCTTCGGGTATTGAGTCGTCCTAGGCTCATACCTAAAATAAGGTTTTGGTTTAGCTCTATCTTAGGTGTCTAGAGTGGGTTTGGACATAGGTTCCTAAGAAGACAACTTGAGTTTGGAAATACGAATAACCTCTGACCGCCTAACCTACCAGTAAGCCATCGTATTCCAAACACTTTATTTGGAGTTGATCAACATTGGTCGAGACATCCATAAAACCCCCAAATAGTTTAATAATCATCATGTGAGACTATGCCATGAAATACAACAGTTAAATTTTGTAGAATTAAACATATAAGAATATAAATAATTTAATAATTAGTCAAAGAAGCTAATTCAAATATTTGGTTAGAACCTAGTTAAAGTTCTCCAACGAATTCGCCATTTCAATTTTGGTCCTTTTTCTAATCTAAGGGTTGAAAAATATTTGGTTTCGACTTTTTAAACTATTTAAAAACTTTAAAGAGATTTTGAAATAATTTAAGAAATTACAGAGTTGTCACTTGATTTTTGAGACAATATCAAGAAAACTAAAAATATTACTTAAAAGATTCAAAACAGAAAAAATCTTTTAAGTTTAAAAATTCTAAGTGGTTTCTATTAATACTCTTGGAAGGTTGTTAAGGCACCAAGAGTATCTGCAAACTTACAGTTATCCGGACTATTTGAAGTAACTTTTTGACTAACTTTAAAAAGGAAAATAAGTTTTTGAAAAGAAAATGATTAAGGAAAAAATTGCCTTCAAGATTTGGGCAAAGCAAATTTAACGACTTAGCGGGGATTTATAACTAAGTCTAAGAAAACTAAGAACAATTAGCATATAAAGAAGAAGGAAAATGGCGAAGTGAAGCAAATAGCATATATTAAGCATACTTGAGAAATGATAGAAGAAATAGTAAAAGACTAATTCTTAGAAAAAGTGTCCAATTATGCCTACTCCAATTTTAGTTCTACACCATTTCAACAAAATCTATAAGCCTAACAACTTTTCAATCTAAACAAGAGAAAATCAAAGACAGTTTTGACCATGAAAATGAGTAACTAGATTTAAACAAGGCATTAGCCCGCATTTTAAGCAAAGATCAAAACTTTATCCATAATAATCACAGACTAAAGCCCAAAGGCGAAACAATCAATATTAACTATTCTTTTAAACATAGAGAAAACAACTTTACGTGCTAAAAATAAACATATCCTCTAACAATGAACTTAAACAAAGCATGAGTACATATTTTAAGCATAGATCAAAACTTTATTCATAATAATCAAAGAATAAAACCAAAAGGCAAAACAATCAATATTAATTATTCTTTTCAACATAAAGGAAACAATTTTACATGCAAAAAATAGACAACCAACAATGAATTTAAACAAAGCATAGTACATATATTAAACAAAGATAAAGACTTTATCCATAATAATCGAAGAATAAAGTCAAAGAAACATGTTCAACTATTTCTACCTTATTTTTATAGCATGACCGTGAAAATAACTATAATATCAATACCACAATGTCCTATGGCCTTCAAGGTCACCTACAACAAACAATCCCAACAAATAAAATTACAACTACGAACTACGAAGAAGAAGGGGATAAAGAACAAAACGAAAATAAAACTAAAAAGAGAAAGGTGTGTTTACCTTTTGTGGGGCACCAAAATGAAACTACAAGCTTTCTTTGGAGTCTTGATCACCACCGGATAGCATTTAACTCGAGAACTTTGATTAGCCCACGAATTTCACAGAAAAAGAAAATATTTAATAAAATAAAAAAACTCTTCTTTGCTCAAAGCTTTTTTTTTTTCAACCTTGAAACTTCTTTTTAGACCTGCTTTCTACCAAAATAATGATAGTATTTATAGGAAAGGATGGGGATCCAATTCTATTAATCAACCCATGTGGGAGAGAGAATTTTAGAGGTGATTTGGGAATTTTAAAATTGAAGATAAGGTGATGTGGAATATAAGGTGGGGGAATTAGTACAATATAGTACAATTTTTTAATTTGAAAATTTGAAAAAGGACAAGGTTGAGGGGGAATTGTACAATATGGTATAATTTTTGAATTTCAAAATTTGAATTTTATGAGTTGAATTTGATTTTGGTTGGAATTGGGCATTTAAAGTATAACCAAAACTGGGATTTAAAATTTAGTTGAATTTATTTAATTTTGACCAAATTGAATATCAATTGGATGATTGCATTGCAATTATGGCCAATTTGATTTCAATTATGGCCAAATATAATAGATTGGCTAAATTAAATAAAAAAATTCAATATTAATTAATACTTTTTTTAATCCTGAGTTTCTTGATTTAATAAAGTCCAATAAATATTTTTCCAAATAAATTAATTTTGAGAAGAAATTTTATTTAAATCAAGGCTTTATCCATTAAGTTTAATTTTCAAGCTTAATCAGTAAAAGTCCAATTTTGATAAAAATGTTCATTTAACTAAAAAAAAGTTATATAGTTTCGCATATGTAAATACGAAAACGTATATTTGTAAATTAAATGACAAAATTAACCCAAATAAATATTTTAGGGCACATTTATCCGGATGAAATAAATATTTTAATTCTATTAAAGATTGAAGAAACCCAGGGTAAAATTTTATCGGGGAGGGCAAAAACTAGGTGTCAACGTTGCTGGGTATGGTGAATTGTCTAAGCACGGCTAGGAAACTGAGCGTCCAAACCTATGATATAAGACATCATAACGCAAAGAAGAGTATGTGGTCAGTACTTTGAAAATATTGGTATATGAGATGAGGTCTGGCTAAAATGCATTGGGTACTATGCATATGAGATAAGGACTAACTGAACAACATTAAATACTTGAGCATGAATATGTGAAAACTACAGTATCTGAGAATACAAGACAAAGCATATACATATTTATTAAATAATCTGTAAACTGAAAGACTAAAGTCTGTATAACTAAATAACTAGAATCTATAAGCTTTGGTCAAGCAAACTTGAACTGAATATACACTGAATACTCTACTGAGATTGTGGGAGGTATCATCTAATTGACATACCCCAATCTGAGCTAATCCAGGTCCAACTTGTAACCCCATTTGGAAGGGAGTCAGTACCATGTCATAGGTAGTAACACTGGCTGTGCGGATCCACTAAACTTGTGTCCCTAAGGACTAATGAGTCACCCTCAACTGGCAGGTGCTCTAATAAGATATGTGTCACCCTCAACTGGGAGGTAAACATTTTTCCAACCCTCAATTGGTAGATAAACATTCTCTAACCTATGTTGGTTATGTAGTTCTGAACTTGGGGATTTCTACTAAGGGTCACACCCTCTACTAACAGGTGAGCCCCCATCCCTGGGTTCGCTCAATGCTAAATCCTGCTCCCAACTGAATTAAAACTGGACTGAGTTTACCTGAACATGATTTCATGACTGATAGTGCTCATTATGATCCTAATAACTAAATAAATAGGAATAATCATGGTTTAACTGAATCATACGTGAAAATCTAAAAATCATGTAAAATATGTAGGTATCAGATATTCATAACCCACCAACACTGAATGATCATTGAATGTAATAACTAGCTGAAAAACTATAGTAAAGGATCATGGTTCAGAACCCATAACCATAGACATTCCATCAAACATATGGAGATCATGAACTTAAACATGGGAAAGCTTTAAACAAAGGAAAACAACATGATTACATAACTGAAATCATAAAATTACAAACTTAACATGGAATTCATTTAAATAATGCATGAAAAACTCAAATTCACAGCATGAGGGATTCAAAATCTTGCATGGAATCATACATGGGCTGAATTGAATTAAAATCACCATGAAAACATGAAATTTCAATCTTTCTTGAACATATAAAATACCATAATGATAGAAAATTCATTCTTTAATTGAAAGAAAAAGGTTTTTGGGCTCCATGGGTAAAAAAGACCAATGAATAAACACCTTACATACCTTAAACTTTTAACTTGAAAGAGAAACACCAATCTTGAGGCTTTCTTGAAGGTTCTTGAAATTGAATTCTTGATGTTTGGGGATGAAAGAATTGAATTTGTGTTCTTGGGGAAAGGGAATGGTTTTCTTGAAAGGAAAATTGGAGAAGAAGGGCAAAATTATTCCCTAAATAATGCCCAAGTTGTTTTAAGAACACTTGGGTTGAGGAAGAAAAGACCCAATTGCCCCTCAGCCATTTAAATTCAAAACTGGATGCAACAGGTTTATTGCGATGCGGTCTTATCACGGTCATTCATTTCCCTCACTACGACACGGGCTTATCGCAATGACCCTCTGGTTTTATGATCCAAACTTAACCCAAACCCTATCTGAAAAATCTAAAACTTCTTCGAGACATGTTCCTAACACCCCTGAACATCAATTAACTTAAAAACTAACATCTCGGGGTTAGGAAGACCAAGTTAAAAATCCTCCAAGTTTAGAACCTTAAAAATGACTAAGTTCCCGACACTTAGTGAAATTTTCAGGCCTTAGCCCCTTAAGAATTCAACTAGAAGCTAAATTGAGCTAAGAATAGTACGGGGTATTATAATATCTCCTCCTTGGGAACATTCATCCTTGAATGATACTAGTTAGACTGAGAGTACTGAACTAAGGTAACTGAGATAACATACTGAACATGCATGACTAGAAACATGATTACATAACTGAGTCTGAAACATGATACATGAACTGAACTAATTTTATGAATGCATGCAATGATATAAGATTGATTATATAGCTGGAACTAAGAATGGGAAAGAATTAATCTAAGGAAAACTGTTACCTTAAGCTGAGTCTGAGTTTGTCGAGAAAGATAAGGGTACTTTGTATGCATATCTGCTTCTGCTTCCCAAGTAGCTCTCTCAACGGACTGATTCTGCCATAGAACTTTAACCAAGGGAACTTCTTTGTTCTTTAGTTTATGAATTTGATGATCAAGGATCTTAATTGGGACTTTATCATAAGAAAGACTATCCTAAACATCTATGCTTTCTAAAGGAACAACAACAGTTGAATCACCAATACATTTATTTAACAATGAAACATGAAACACCGGATGCACTATAGCCAAATCTGCAGGCAACTCTACATAAGCTACCTTCTTGAAATATCTCAAAATTCTATAAGGGCTAACATAGTGGAGACTAAGCTTCCCCTTTTTGCCAAATATCTTCACTCCCTTTATGGGCGTGGTTTTTAAATAGACTTAGTCACCAAATTCAAACTCAAGGTCTCTCCTCCTTATATCTGCATAAGATTTTTGATGGCTTTGGGTTGTGTTAAGCCTCTCCTAATTAACTGAACTTTCTCATTTGCATTAAATACTGAAACCAACCCTATCAAAGCAGCCTCACTTGCCTTAAACTAACCAATAGCAAATCTATATCTTCTCCCTTAGAGAGCCTCAAATAGAGTCATATGAATACTGGAGTGATAGTTGTTATTGTAGGCAAACTCAATCAAAGGTAAGTGGTCATCCCAACTTTCTTTAAAATAAATAACACGTTCTTTCAACATATCCTCTAAGGTTTGAATAGTCCTCTCTGCCGGACCATCTGTCTGAGGATGAAAATTTGTACTGAGATGAACTTGGGTACCAAGACCCTTCTAAAAATCCTTCCAAAAGTAAGGTAAATAGAGTACCTCTATCTGATATAATAGAAAATGGAAATCCATGCAACTTAACTAACTCTCTAATATAAAGACTTGCATAATGCTCGACTGAATAGGAAGTATGAACTAGTAAAAAATAAGCTAATTTAGTCATTCTATCCACAATTACCTATATCGAATCATGCTGACAATGAGTACAAGGCAAACCTATCACAAAATCCATGTTTGCCACTTTCCACTTCAAATTAGGGATGTTGAACTCCCACAATGTACCACTAGGCATTTGGTGCTCAACTTTAACTTGCTGATAGTTTGAACACTTAGCTACAAATTCTGTAATGTCCTTCTTCATACCATTCCACTAATAGATTTCCTGCAAGTCACAATACATCTTGTTGGCTCCTGGATAAATGGAGTATCGTGCACCATATACTTTCACCAAAATTTGCTTCCTCAAACCATCAGCACATGGAACACATAACCTGCCCTAACAATGAAGCACACCATCTCCTCCTTAGGAGAAAACCTCTACATTTTGACCTCTAATTGTTTCCTTCAACCTAACCAAAATGGGATCCCTATCTTACTTTTCTTTTACTTCGGTAAGTAATGAAGATTTTAAACCATTCTGAACCCATCTAATACCCTCTACTGAATCAACCAACCGAATGCCTAACCTAGAAAGCTAATAAATCTCCCTGACTAACTTCTTCTTATCCTCCTCAACATGAGCAACACTACCCATAGATGATCTACTAAGGGCATTGCCACTACATTGTCCTTGCTCGGATGATACATCATACTTATATCATAATTCTTTAACAAGTTAAGCCACCTTCTCTGATAAAAATTCAAATTTTTCTATGAGAACACATACTGCAAACTTTTGTGATCCGTGAACACATCAACATGCACTCCATAAATATAGTACCTCTAATTTTTCAAGGCAAAACAACAACTGTCAACTCAAGATCATAGGTAGGGTAATTCTTCTCATGAAATTTAAGTTGCCTAGAGGTATAGGCTATAACCTTACCTCTCTGCATCAAAACACAACAAAGACTAACTCTGGAAGCATCATAGTAAACTACAAACCCCTCTAAACCATCTAGCAAAGTCAAGACTGGGGCTGAAGTGAGTCGAGTCTTCAACTTCTAGTTTTTCACTGCTTTGGTCTTTTTAGGGTCAACTCGAACGCCATCAGCAAAAATAATATGACCAATAAAATCTATTGATCTTAGCCAAAATTTGCACATACTAAATTTGGTGAATAACTGATAGGCTCTAAGAGTCTGCAATACAATTATGAGATGATTTGCATGATCTTTTACACTATAAGAATAGACAAGAATATCATCAATAAAGACTATGACGAGCATAACCAAGTATTGCTTGAACACTTTATTCATCAAATCCATGAAATTTGTAGGGGCATTCGTTGGTCCAAAAGACATAACTAGGAATTCAAAGTAACCATACCGAGTTTTGAAAATTGTTTGCAAAATGCCACATTCTTTGACTCTGAGTTGATGATAGCTGGATCTGAGGTCTATCTTAGAGAAGTAACCGGCACCCTAAAGTTGGTCGAACAAGTCCTCAATCTTGGGGAGTGGATACTTATTCTTAATTGTGACTTTGTTCAACTGACGGTAATCAATGCACATTCTGAGAGAACCATTTTTCTTACACACGAACAAGACTAGAGCACCCCATGGGGAAATATTGGGTCTAATGAATTAGTCATTTTAACTATTCTTTCAATTCCCTAAGCTCAGCTAGAGCTATTTTGTAGAGCAAAATAGAGATAGGCTGGGTATCTGGAAGGAGACCTATTCTAAAATCAATTTCCCTTTCAAGAGGAACTCCGCAAAGGTCTTCAGGGAATGGGGAAGGTCTATAGGGAACATATCTAGAAATTCCCTTACTACTAAAATGGACTCAAGACTTGGAGTCTCAGAACTAGAGTCATTAACTTAGACAAAATAGTAAACACATCCCTTAGATATCATTTTTCTTGCCTTAAGTTAAGAAATGATTTGAACCTGTAAGAGCAGAGATACTACCCCTTCACTCAATGACTGGTTAATTAGGAAACTGAAACTGAATGACCCTATTTCTCTAATCAACTAAGGTATAGCATGAGTGGAGCCAATCCATGCCGAGAATGATATCAAAATGAGTCATTTTTTACTCCACAAGATTAACTGAGGTAATATTTTGAGATACTCTGATCAGAATATTTTTGTATACCCATCTGGCTATAATAGATTTACCCACTGGTGTATACACTGAGAAAGGTTCTACTAAATATTTGAGGCTAACACCAAAATCAATAGATATAAAGGGGGTTACAAAAGAGAGTGAAGCTCTGGGGTTTAATAAAGCATAAACATGGAGATAAAAGACCTGTAACATACTTATAAATACATCGGGAGAAATTTTTTGATCATTTTGGGTTTGGAGGACATATAACCTATTCTGGCACTGCCCACTGGTTGCGCTAGAAGCAACACCCTACTAATTCGGGCGATCGAATGGAGATAGAGGGTGGTTGGATTGACCCTACTGACCAACCTTTGGGCAATCTCTGACTATGTGGCCTAGCTTACCCCATCCAAAACACACATCACTTCCAGCTCTACACACACCCTAATAATGCCTGCTATATTTCCTATAGAGTGGATTAGTAAAACCACCGTTCATACTACCCTGGGACTTAGAGCCTGGTGCCCTATCCCTTCTATATTTCTTGAACTTAGGCACTGGCGCACTAGATGAAGATGGAGCTGGGGCTACGAACTTTTGATGGAACTGAGAATGATTACCACTTGCCTAGCTTAGCTGAGAAAAGTTAAAACTACCTATTCTATTCCTCTTATTTTCTCTCTCTTTATCCTTAAACTTCTCTTCCTTAATCTTCTAAGCATGAACTATAAGTCTAGATATGTCTATCTCCTTAATAAACATGGCAGTTCTAATCCTTAACCACACTATCAGTTACACCGGACAAAAACTTACTCATTCTAGACCTATTACCTGCAACCAAATTAGGAGCATACCTCGCCAACTGAGTAAACTTAAGCGAGTACTCCTTCACACACATTTGCCCTACTTTAAATTAATGAACTCCTAAATCTTAGCCTTCCTCAACTCTAATGGGAAAAAATTATCTATAAAAGACATGGCAAATTCCTCCCACTCAACAAGCCTTGCATCAATACCATGATCCTTCTTCTACTATTTAAACCAGGTGTGAGCTACATCCTAAAACTGATATGCAGCTAACTCTGCACTTTCACTTGAAGTGATACCCATAATATCTCTCACTTTCTGAACTATATCAAGAAACTCTTGCGAATCCTCTCAAAACTTAGATCTTGAAAACAAAGGGGGATTAATTCGGGTGAAATCTCAAATCCTAGATGCAGTTGTATTTGCTATTGGATTAGCTAGGGTAACAACTTTCTGGTTGTTCTGAGTATCTATTGAATGATCTAAAGTATTAAAATCATCTCTGAACTCGGTGTGAGAGACATGTTCATTCAGGGAATCTTCCTGAATAGGAAAAGGTGTGGCTTGGTCCCTATTTCTTTATCCATTATTTCTTCTAGGAGGCATAATCTATAAATAAAATAATGGATGAGTTAGAAAGAGGGTTTAAATAGAGGTCATTCTTATTTGCACGACATGAATACTGAAAGAAGGGAAACTTTTCATAAAATATATCATAGCCGCTTGTCCATAAGTGTGGTGCACTTCATAACCATGCACAATACGCTACTCAACGTGGCTTTCAAACACACTAGGATACTATAAGACCTTAGGCTCTGATACCAAGTTTTGTCAAGACTCCAGGCTACCCCTAGCTGCAATAATAGTGCTGACCACAAGCTGACCCATAAATTGGTACCTGCTGTGAGCACTGATATAACATATGGGGAAAATAAGATGATAAACAACTGAAAACTAAAATATATGATACGTTCGTGTTTGAGATAACTGATAAAAGATTAAAGTAAATAGTTGACTATCTAACTGTTGTCTGAAAAGCCTCTAATTGACTGACTGGGGAGTTGATGGGACAAGCCCCCCAACTAACTCTGACTGACTAAAAATATAAAACAACCAAATTAATTGAAATAATCAATCCTACCTTTGAAGGATGATGACTCACCACTACTGATGTTGGTTACGCTGAATTTTCAAAGTGCGGTCAGGAAACTGAGCATCCAAACCTATGATATAAGGCATCATAGCAAAAAGAAGAGTATATGGTCAGTACGTTGAATGTACTAGTATATGAGATGAGGTCTTGTTGAAATTCATGGGGTACTATGCATATGAGATAAGGACTAACTGAGCAGCCTGAAATAACTGAGCATGATTGCATAAAAACTGTAATATCTGAGAATGCAAGACCAAGCATATACATATTTCTTAAATAATCTGTAAACTAAAAGACTAAAATTTATATAACTGAATAAGTCTAAATCTATATACTTTGGTCAAGAAAAACTGAATTGAATATACATTGAATACTATACTGAGACTTTAGGAGGTATCATTTATCCAACATGACCCAATCTGAGCTAATTAGGATCCAACCTGTAACCCCAGTTGTAAGGGTATCACTATCGTGCCACAGGTACTAACACTGGTTGTATGGATCCACTAAACTGGTGTCCCAAAACACTAAGGATTCATTCTTAACTGGAAGGTGCTCTATTGAAATATGTGTCACCCATAACTAGCCGGTAAACACTTTGTCAACCCTCAACTAGAAGGTAGACACCTCTAACCTATGCTGGTTACGTAATTTTAGAACTCGGGGATTGTTACTAAGGGTCACAGCCTCTACTGGCAAGTGAGCCTCTAACCCTGGTTTTGCTCTATGCTAAATCCTAATCCAAGATGAACTAACACTGGAACTAAAATTGGACTGAGTTTAACTGAACCTGATTTCATGACTAATAGTGCTCATTATGATCATAATAATTGAATAGATAGGAATAATAATGGCTTAACTGAATCATACTTGAAAATCTGAAAATCATGTAAAATACGTAGGTATCAAGTATTCATAACCCACCAGCACTGAATGATCACTGAATGCAATAACAAGCTGAAAAACTGTAGAAAAGGATCATGGTTAAAAATCCATAAGCATAGACATTCCATCAAACATGTGGTGATCGTGAATTTAAACATGGGAATTCTTTAAATAGTGAAAAACTACATTCTTACATGAATAAAATCATAAAGTTGCAAATTTAACTTGGAATTCACTTGAATAAAGCATGGAAAACTCAAATTCATAGCATGAGAAACTCAAAATCTTGCATGGAATCATACATAGGCTGAATTGAATTAAAATCAACATTAAAATATAATATTCAATCTTTCTTGAACATATAAAATACCATAATGATAGAAATTTCATTCATTAGTTGAAAGAAAGGGGTTTTGGGTCTCCATTGGTGAAAGGGACCCATGAATGAACACCCTACATACCTTAAACTTTTAACTTGAAAGAAAAACACCAATCTTGAGGCTTTCTTGAAGGTTCTTGAACTTGGGGAACTTGAATTCTTGAATTCTTAGGGATTAAGGAATTGAATTTATGTTATTTAGGAAAGGGAATGGTTTTTTTAAGAGGAAAACTAGAGTAGAACAGCCAAACTATGCCCTAACTGATGCCCAAGTCATGTTACGAATGATTGAGTTGAGCGAGAAAAAACCCAATTGCCCTCAGTCATTTAAATTCAAAACTGGATGCTACAAGATTACCGCGATGTGCTCCTACTGCAATCGTTTATTTCCCTCACTGTGACACAGTCTGCATGAGAACGGGAATAGAGCCGTGATGCTGGCTTATCACGATGACCCTCTAGTTTCATTTTCCATACATGACTCAAACCCTGTTCAAAAAATCCAAAACTTTTCCAAGACATGCTCCTTATACCTTTGAACATGAATTACCTAAAATACCAATATCTCGGGGTTGGGAAGACCAAGTTAAAAACCTCCAAGTTTAGAAGCCTTAAAAATGACTAAGTCCCCAACACTTGGTGAAATTTTTAGGCCTTAAACCTCTTATGCATGCAACTAGAAGTTGAACTGAGCTAACAATAGTACAAGGTATTACAAATCCATCAACTAGTCCAAAATAAAATTTATGGTACATAACTTATCAGATCCTACATGAAATTCATTGGAATAATTTGACAATGCACGATAACTCTACTAAGTTGAGAAGATAGGGGGAATGCAAGCCTAGTGTTTGTCTTAGATTGTTTACAGCCAAGAATAACCAATTCTTCTCCTCTTTTATTTTAACAAATTCCCCTTTTTACTTTCCCACACTAACTTGTCATTTTAGTAAGTTTGAGAAGGATTTCCGGCCTATTCACTGTAGGATCGACCCCAACCTAGTTGGATTACTATATTTGGCAGTGATTGCTTTATCCTTCAATTAGAGGTATTCTTTAGGCTTTTTTAGAATTGCTTATTTTTCTAACAAAATATTTGCATCCTTAAGAACCCTCTACCGAAGTACGTTCTAGAGAGGGGTTATGGATATTAGATTGGTATTGGTTATTGGATTATATATGGGTTACAAAACCCCATGAGTCATACCTCGGGAGTAGAACTTGGTAGGTGTATATGGATATTGTGTGACAACCTCGGACCTATCATATCATAATCATTATCATCATTATCATTCTCAATGCATTTCATACATTATGCACCTTCTGTTTTTCTTTGTTATATTTAATTTGATGTCCATCTATTTCGTGTTTCTTTTTCGTACTTTTACTTGGTATATGTTCTTATATTTAGAACTGTTAGTAAAGATGGTGTGGGCTATAGTTTGGCATATTTTCTAATTGCAAGTGACGTGCCTATAGTTTGTGTCTATATATATTATTTTCTACTTTGTTTAGTTGGCCTATGATACCAACTGAGTGCAAGTGGACTATACTCATCCTTACTGTGCCCTTTTGGTGAAGATTTGGGTATGAGTGCGCTTCACAATAGCTAATTTCAAGTGGTGCTTGAAGTATTTTCCTAGTAACGGGTACTCTACCCCTCCATAGTAGATCTTTTACCCCTTCTTAGCTAGTTTATGTATTATTTCATATTTAGAGATAGATTATGTTTCTTTTTGAATTATTAGTAGTATATATTAACTTTGAGATGTATTTAGTTGGTTCTTATACTATGACACTGGATTTTGGTGTGTTTTATGGTATCATTGTTACGTATTATTCCACTATTATTGTACAAATGTAGTTTGATTTCATTCTAGAAGTTTTACCTTGGTTTTTGGTGTTGTTTTCTAATTAATACCAATTTGGGTGATTTCCTTACTTGTCGAGGCTTTCCATGGTAAGTGCCATCATGACCCTTAGTTTTTGGGTCATGACAGAAATGTCGAGTCTTGGGGTCAAAGAATTGGACTTTTTTGTTGCATATCCTACATCAAATAACTTATTTTACTCAATGTCCCAACCCAACACCTAGTGGAATAATGAGGTATAACAAGTTTTTTCTAACTTGCACCTTTATTCTATGTATCTTAATTAACATATAATAGATATATACATAGTTATGTTTCAGCTAGTAAACAGATATTGGTAATGAATATTCAGTACCTACTTTGGCAGGGCCATGTATCATATTTGATAAATATTTTATTCTTTTTTAGCATCTACCAAGATACATAGGAACTTTATGTATGTTTTATACTATGTTTAAAATATATGTAGGTGTGAGAGACTTGCTTTGGATGGTTTCAGTCGGGGTAGGGGTAGGCCGAAGAAATAATGGACAGAGGTGATTAGGCAGGCCATGGAGCAATTACAGCTTACTAAGGACATGACCCTGGATAGGAAGATCTGGAGGATGTGAATTAGGATAGAGGGCTAGAGGCAGTTTGAATCATTAGTATAGGGTATTTCTTGGTGGGTGTTTTATTCTTGTTAAGCAATCTTGTTTCATGATTTATTACAAATTTGTTTAGTATTCTTTGTTTACTATTCCTTGTGGGTGTTTTATTTTTGTTATCTTATCTTGTTCCATGATTTAGTACAGATTTGTTTATTATTCCTTGTCTTGAGCCTGGGATCTATCAAAAATAGCCTTTCTACTTCTCTGTAGGTAGTGGTATAAATTGCGTACATCTTACCCTCTCCAGACCCCACTATGTGGGAATACACTGGGTTTGTTGTTGTTGTCATTATTTACTGATTTTTATTGGTATATTTCTGCAACATATTGATGACATTTTATACTATTTGTGCAAGAAGTCCAAGCAACAAATCGATCAACAATACCGATACACAACAATGAATTATTTGTTCAAAATATATATAGACATGACAAACTGTAGGTATTATTTAGATGTGAGGGGTAAGGATCTTAGAACGCAATATAACAATGCTCAATTCATAGGTTGTTGCCGGCATGAGGAATCTCTATGCAACATTATAAAAAGGTTTTAGCATACCTACTAGTTTTTCTTGATATTTGGTAGATGAAGTTTATGTACCGATAAATTATTGTAGGGAGTTTCATTTCGTGTTGGTTGTAATTGTTCTAAATGAAAGATGCATTCGGGTTAATGATTCATTATTGAAATTAAGAAATAGAAAACCCTTAGTTGATATTAACAAGTTGGCATGATGTTGCCAACTTATCTTGAAAACAATCGATTTATGAAACAAAGATTACATATGGACTGGTCAACCCCCAAAGCATATAAAAACAAGGCAAACCAATGTAGTGAGTATGTGAACCAGCACCTATTTGATATTGTATATGAATAAGGCATTGTTCAACATATAAGTGACAACCTGTAAGTATCATCTTAGCAATTTATGAATTTATGATGCATAGAACATTATTTAATTACTTAACAGATTTTTAAATATAAGATTCATTTAAATGCAGGGATTGTGGAGTTTTTATAGATAATTTTGCTGAGTATCTGAGAAATGGCCTATCAGTTCCTACTTTTGATTTTTATGCTAAATTTTTTTGCAAGTGCATCACTTTTATGAAACTATGGAGTTGTCAAGATCAAGAAAGGTTATATTATTGACAATGAAGATCCACCAAGACCAAGGTTAAATTGTGTACCACCATATGATGACTCAGCCATAGTTAGCATTGACTATCTGCTTATTACTTATCATGACCCAAACTAAGGCCTGGCTGTGATGGGTATCTCAAGTCTACATGTACCAGAGATCACCCCCTTTATCTAGCCTAAACAACACAATACCCACAAATGTCAGATGAATTCCGAACATATAACAAGATGGCTTAGAATAAATCTAATGATAATTCATGATAAGTCTATACCAACCATCGACAACCGAACAATCAACCGTCACCAAAAAATCAACCAAACCATCCAAGTCCACAGTAATCCAACAAAGCCTCTATAAAACCAAAATTAATAAAATGTCGAGACATGCCTCCGAAAGTAGCCAAAAATAAAGTCTAAATAAGGTATATTAATAAGTAATAAATGCCATGAAATAAAGCATTCCGAAGTATGGAAACTCACCACTTCAATGTCAACTCAAGAACCAACTCGAACACCTGATCACTACACAGAAAAAGTAGAAAAAGTTCTACCGCCTGCATCACGTGGGGATACATCGTCCGGAGATGGTTAGCGATTGGAGAGATAGCATGTAACTCAGGGATAGAGGGATAAAATAATGTCATCATACAAAATCCAAATAAAATATCCATATGCAATCACATATATACATATATATATAGTGTCGGAATAGGGAACAAGGATTAGCATGAACTTTGAAAAATATTAACCTGGGTTGTGTAGCATAACCAATATAAAATAAGGCACCCACGAGCTATATGGGCCCAGCTCTGTCATAGCTGGAAAGGCCTCAGTGCATGTAGCCGCACGAACTAAAGAATATCTGTATCCGCATATGCCTATATAGAGGACTCAAACCTCCCAGCATAATCAAGGTGACTTAATTACCAATGTATACAATATGGGGGACTCCAACCTCCCATTCATATATTCATTTGGGGGACTCAAACCATTTGGTAATATACAAACCCGTATTGGCTAGTGCGGTTTCCAGTGTTAATCCTTCGGACTCTAATTTCAAGGATCAGCTACATATCCTGCTTTAAAGCCTAATTACAACATTCAATACACCCACATAACCAATAATCCAGTTACATACCAAATGAATCCCGTTGGTATCATCATACCAACCTCACTTGCAAGCATACAACATGCCATAACATTTATTAATCAACTTGGGACCTGAACCCATTGTCTAAACAAAGACATCAATACAATTCAACGTTTAGGGACTCGAACCCATTTAGTAATTCAAACCAATTTATTCCAAATAAGGCTTTCATAAAACCATTTACATTATTAGGCCAATGCCTTAGTTCAAAACTCAATTCAACATGTGAAGAGATCATTCTCCTTGGAAATTTCACAAACAAGTTGAGGGCATACAATTATCAAGCCATTATTCAAGTCAAAAACCATCAAGTTAGGGTTAACCATGAACCTTTAGTTTAAATCACAATTCTCAAGCACCCACATATGCAAAACCATTATTAAAACATGCATAAGCACAATTTAAATCATGAGAAGTCAATGTTCAACAATATGCAACCTAACCCTTAACCTTGGTTTCCACTATAACTGATTCATGAACAATGCTATAAACATATGTTTTTAGTGAACTAACAATGAAAGAAGAGTCACATGCCTGAGTTACGAAGATTCAAGAACAAATTTTTTATCCTTAAGCCTCTAGATGACCACCTTGAAGAACCCTAGCCCAAGCTTCTTGAGAGGTTTCTGAGAGAGTTTAGAGAGTGTTTTAGTCTTGCTAAGTTTAGAATGAATGCCAAATTTATGTTATAAGATGTGGGGTCTTCAGGGATTTGGGGTGGGAAATGTTCAAAATACCCTCATCTTAAAAGCTGTAGAAACTCATAGGTGGTTAGGAGTTGACCCTCTAATTCATTGCCATATCATATGATTGATACCATCAAGTCATCACCAGAACAGAAGGTTGGACACCACACTCTATCCAACTTATGACTCCCTTGCCCAAATTATCACTAGACCATATGACTGGTAAGGTCTAATCGTATCTAAGGCAGAATATCAAGGGCTAGACAGTGGACAACATACGATTGGACCCTAATCCTCTTGTCACATAACCATACAACTCGTATCAAGTTTCTTATAACCAGGATAGATGACATGACCTGAACCAAGGCCTATTCGTGTCGGGTATCTCAAGTCTAACCAGTACCAGAGACCACCCCCAATATCCCACCATTGACCACCCTACACCCCATGTTAGATGAATTCCAAACATATAATAAGATAACACAATGATAATTTAAGGACATTAAATAAAGTCTATAATCGTAATTCAACAACCTCAACTAAATTTCCAACCGGTGCCAATACTAATAACAAGGCTGATACTAATACAGACATCGCGCATGCCCATAGTTGTCTGACAAAGATTCTAACCAGAATCAAATAGCATCCAGTCAGAACATGCCCTCGACCTAGCAAAAACCAAAATCCAAGAAATAATAACAATGAAAAGAAGTTCATAGCATGAAATGGAGTCTTTCGGAGTATGGAAGCTCACCACTTCAGTATAACTCAAAGCTTTTCTCGAATCCAAGTCATTAAGTAGGAGGAATGGTAGTATGGCCTATTCCTGCATCGCATGGGAATACAGCACCCAAAAATGATTAGTGGAGTGAACGTAAGTATGTACTCGGGATAAGATAAAATAATGCCAGTAATTCAAAACCAAATCAATTAACCATATGCAATCACATACATACATATATACATATATATATGTATATATTATGTCAGGGTAGGAAACAAGGTTTAGCATGCATTAAAAACCTTTACTTGAGTTGTGTAGTTTTGCCGCCCTAAAACAACCCACCAGCTATATGGGTTCAGCTTCCCCTGCTAAAATGGCCCAACGCGTATTAGCGACACGACCGAAAAAAAGAACCTAAGTTGACTAGTACATCTCCCAAAATATAAAGTGTGAAATCATGCACACGGTCACCATGACCAAATCGCACATAGAGAAACATAAGCTTCCAATATTAGTCCCCCTGGGACCTCCATCTTCCACGGTTTTACTACACCCCCACCCCCTACCCCCTATTTAAGCCCATATTAAAACTATTTACACATTCAAACCATTTACCAAGGAGTCTTTTATTAGGCATTAACCACTGATATCGTCATACCAAAACTAGAGCTTGTAAGTCTATCCTTTCATGTCGTACCAAAACCATTAAACCAAGTTGACTCTAAATTTTCTAATTAAACCAAAACTATGGCCACCAAGGCCTTTCCAAACAATTTAAAATCAACCAGACTAATTCAGGTTCTATTACCATTTATGCAATGCCAAGATTTCAAGAGTAGTCAAACGATGTGACAACATCATTCTCATTGGTATTTTAACAAATAGGTTGAGAGAAAATAAGTTTCAAAACCATAACCAAGTAATTTGGGGAATCCATAATACCCTAAAATCCAATTAACATCACCATGCATCCCACAATGTTCAAAATCATATTAAAACAAAGGAAAACCATAATTAGTCTATGAGAAACATTATTCAACCATGAACATCCAAAACACCCAACCATTATGTCAAAACCATAACAATAGTATGAAAACAAAACACTTAACATATGTTCTTTGTAAAATAACAATGAGGGAGAAGTAACATGCCTTAGACACCAAGGAAGACGGAGAGAATCACTCTTGAAAGCCGTTAATTCATTGTCTTGAAGAAACCCTAGCCTCTTGCTTGAACAGAGAGTTTGAGAGATTTTTTTTAAGTGTGTTTGATTGGGAATAATAGGTTAATGAATTCCCCAAAGGTGTTTTATGTTGTGCTATCAAAGGGAGTTAAAAAGGGAAAATGTCTGGAATGCCCCCAACTTAAAATTGTAAAAATATCTCAGGTTGTTACGAGTCGATCCCGTGACTCGTGACAATAGCATATGACTCATACCATTGAGTCATCACCAATATAGTAAGTTAGACACCCATACACTGTACATCATACAAATCCCTGATCCCCACTCATGACCAAACCATATGACTCCTATGGTCCTACTCATACCCAAGACAGAATCCTAAGGGATTAACACTGGACAACATATTACTTATCACAATGACTCATAACCTATCCTCACGGCTCTTAGTTAGCCACTCATACTCAGAGCCAAGTCAAGTTACTAAGTTTTTAATTTGACGAAGGATCATCCTAATGAAACATCACCACACCTAATGACCCATACCACCAAACCATAACCACAACAGAAACCCAACCACCATTACCGGACACCTTACGAGTTGGGTCACCTGAACCATACTTACATCATACAACTCATATGATGAGTGGTTACAAGGACAGTGAGCTCAAAACTTATGAAATTTTCAAGGGCCCAAACCCAAGGTGTTTCAATTCTTCCCCACACATACCTTACGCATAAATTTTTGGAGTGGAAAATAAGAATGAATGTTTGGACTTTGTGTCCTCTTCAGCTTTCTAAGTAGCCTCTTCGACCTTATGGTTCCTCCATAAAACCTTTAACGAGGCCACATCCTTGGTCTACATTTGATGAACCTGCCAATCCAAGATCTTAATGAGGATATCCTCATAAGATAGGGAACCCAAAATACAAATATCTTTGATAGGCACAATTTGTGATGTATTACCAATACACTTTCTCAATATAGGAACATGGAATATCGGGTGAATGGAGCACAAACTAGAAGGCAACTCCAACTTATATGCAATATTACCAACCCTTATCAAAACTAAGTATGGGCCAGCATATCAGAGACTAAGCTTCTACTTCTTCCTAAACTGCATCACTCCCTTCATGGGAGATACCTTCAAAAACCCTTATCCCCAACCTCAAACTCTAACTTCCTTTTCCTCACATCTGCATTGGACTTTAGACGACTTTGGGCAGCCTTAAGTTTATCCCGAATCACCTTCACCTTCTCCATGGCTTGGTGAATCAAATTCGGGCCAAAATTCTCCACCTTACCAACTTTAACCACCCAATAGGAGATCTATATATCCTACCATACAATGCCTTAAATGGAGCCATTCTAATTCTAGAATGGTAGCTATTATTATAGGAAAACTTAATAAGAGGCAAATGCTCAACCGAACTACCACCATAGTCAATCACGCAGGCCTAAAGCATATCCTTTAATGTCTGAATAGTTCTTTCTGCTTGTCCATCTAACTATGGGTGAAAAGCAGTACTAAGAATCACCTTGGACCCCAAACCTTTCTAAAATAACCACCAAAAGTGAGATAAAAATTGTGTACCGCGATCCGAGATAATAGAAACAAGCACCCCATGCAACTTTACAATCTCTTGGAGGTATAACCTTACATAATCCTGGGCCAAAAAAATTGGTCCTCATAGGAAAGAAATAAGCAGACTTCTTTATCCTATCCATGATGACCCAAACTAAATTAAAGTGATTCTGAGACAGGGGAAGACCGGTAATGAAATCCATGTTGATCACTTCCCATTTCCATACAGGCAGTTGTATTTCTTGATAAAATCCTCCGGGCCTCATGTGCTCAACGTTAACTTGTTGACACACCATGCACTTAGCCATAAGGCTAGCCACATCCCGTTTTATATTGTTTCACCAATACATCTCCTTAAGGTCATGATATATTTTTGTCAAACCAAGATGAATAACATAACATGACTCATGCGCCTTAGCCAAGATCCTCTCTCACAAACCATCTATATCAGAAACACATAACTTTTCTTGGTACCGCAAGGTACCATCACCACTAATCTCAAAGGCCATAACCTGTTGCCCACCTATGTCACCCTTGATCCTCATCAAGATAGGATCCAACACTTGTTTCTTTTTTATCTCTGCACCAAGAGACAACTACACCACCTCCTGTACAAACACACCACCATCCTCAGAGTTCAAGAGGCAAACTCCAAGGTTATACAAATGGTGAATATCCTTCACCAACTATTGCTTCTCTTATTCTACATGAGCTAGACTCCTCATAGACAACCTGATAAAAGCATTAGCAACCATGTTAGCTTTCCCTGGGTGGTAGTAAAGAATCATGCATAATATTTGAGCAACTCAAGCCATCTTCATTCCCGAGGTTAATATCTTTCTGAGTAAACACATATTCCAGGCTCTTATGATCTAAAGCGATATCCACATATATTCTATACAAATAGTGATGCTAGATTTTCAATGCGAACACCACAACCACAAGCTCTAAGTAATAAATCGGATAATTCTTTTCATGTGCCTTCAACTTTCTAGAGGTATAAACTATCACTTTGCCATGCTGCATTAAGACATAACCAAACCCCATACAGGACACATCATAATATACCACAAATCCATCCATGCCTTTGGGAAAAGTCAAGACTCGAGCCAAAGTTAGCTTATTCTTCAACTTTTCAAAACTACCCTCACAAGCATCCAACCACAAGAACTTTGCCTTCTTCTGAGTCTCTTAGTCAAGGGGGCATCTATAGTCGAAAAGCTCTCTTTAAACCTTCTGTAGTAACCAGTTAAACCCAAGAACCTCCAAATATCGGTTGGAGTTAGGGGCATAGGCCACTTCTTAACCACTACAACTTTCTGCGGATCCACCATGACCCCTTCACAAGTAATTGTATGACTCATAAAAGTGACAGCATTCAACAAAAATTCATATTTGGCATATAATTGTTGCTATTTTAGGATCCGCAATACAATGCAGAGGTAATCCATATGATCCACCTCGCTCTTAGAGTACACTAGAATATCATCTATGAACATAATGATGAAGAAATTTAGAAATTGATGGAAGACCCTATTCATCAAATCCATGAATGTCGTCGGGGCATTAGTCAACCCAAAAGACATAACTAGTAACTCAAAATACCCATACCTAGTACGAAAGACATTCTTAGGGATATCTACCTCCCTAATATTTAACTAATGATACCCAGATCATAGGTCGATATTGGAGAAAAATTTAGCATCCTACGAAAAATAAAATAAATCATATATCCTTGGAAGAGGATACTTATTCTTTACCATTACCTTATTCAAATACAAGTAATCAATACACATCCAAAGGGACCCATCCTTCTTTCGTACAAACAAAATAGGTGCACCCCATGGGGACACACAAGGAGGGAGAAAACCCTTGTCTAAAAGATCCTTTAGTTACTCTTTAAGCTCCTTCAACTCAGCTGGAGCTATTTTATACAGATGAATAGAAATCAGATGAGTGTCCAAAACAAGATCAACCCCAAACTCAATCTCCCTATCAGGAGGGACACCAGGAAGGTCATCAGGAAAGACCTCAAGAAATTCATTCACCACTAGGATGGAATGCAAAAAAGGACCCTCTGAGTTAGAATCTTTAACCCAAACTAGATGATAAAGACATCTCTTGGAGATTAATTTCTAAGCTCTAAGATATGATATGAACTTCCCCTTAAGAGATAAGGAACCACTGTCCTACTCAATAACTAGCTCATTAGGGAATTTAAAGAGAACCTTATGAGTTGGATAGTATAGAGAAGCATAGCATGAGTGTAACCAATCCATCCCCAATATGACATTGAAATCAACCATGTCTAATTCAAATAGATCTACCGGAGTCTCCCAACCACCCATAAATAACACACAACCTCTATAAAATCTTCTAGCTACTACAAAGTCACCCCCAAGGTAGAAACAAAAAAAGAGTCCAAAATACACTTGTGACTGAAACCAAAATGCACAGCCACAAATGGGGTAACATAAGACAAAGTGGACCCAGGATCAAGTAAATAGTGTCCTCCTAAGATCATGTTTTAATGATGACAAACTAATGAGTGGATCTTGCAGGATTTTGGAAGACTACTAAATGAAGCAATAGAAAGCCGACTCTAGAAATAGAAACACATCAAATCAAGATCCACAACATCCAAGAAAATCAATCAAAATGAAAACAATCTAAAGAAAAATTTTTGTCCTAGAAATACAGTAGATTAGATCAATCACAATAAAGTAAAAGGAAGAAAAGATCACAAACAAACTTGGAAGAGCATCAATCACTACAAAGAACAAAAAAAAAGAAAAGATTACGAACATATCTGATATGGACCTAAGTAAAATCCGTATATAGAATATCATATAGCTATATTCCTTAATCAAGGAATCAATTCAAATCCTTGATTGACAAGATATCTCTTGGGTTTCCTTACAAGAGTAGCCGCCAAAGACTATAAAAGAAGAGTACTAAAGATGGATAAGAGTTGCGCAACTTCAAGAAGAATATCAAAGTGTCTCAATATTTGTCTTACTAAAGCTTTGTAACTTTTAGTTTACAATTATTTTATAAAGAGTAAGATTGAGTCAACTTTGTAAAACAAGCCAAAGTTGTGTCACTAGATCTAAAGAACAAAATAAGTCTTTGGAACTTGTTTCCCACTATTGTACTAGAGCCCGACATTAAACAATCTAAGGAAACATTGAAACCCAAGGGGACTGGAAGTAGGCACCATATTGGTGTTCCAAACCAGGATAAATATGTGTGTTTTTACTTTATGTTTGATTATTTATTTTCTTAATTATTTCAAATCTAATCTGTTTTGTGAAGTGTACTGATCTGCAAGCGAGTAGACTGTAAGGAGCCAGTAATCGACTTATATAAAAGTTTTAATTCACCTCCCTCTTGAATCATAATTGGTATTAGAGAGGGTATCACCAACAATATTACTTAACTGCAAGTGAGAAAAGACCAAATTGCAAATTATCCATATCCCGATGCTCTTTCTTAAGATAGTCACTCCTCTACAAGACCACCATATTTTAATTGACAGCACTACTCTTACTAGAAGAATAGATTCAGAATTTTTATCCAATAAAATTACTTCCAATTCTGGGCTGTCATCAAGAAGGGTCCAAAGCTAATTCCAAGACTCAAAGAGAAGAAAAAGGACAAAGATAAGGAATCTAGCGGTATTAATATAGAAGACCTTGAAAGTTTTGAGGTCACCAAATAATAACAAGAGGTAATCCAAACTAATACATGAGCTATAAGTTTACTTCTTTGTGTAGTTAGTGGAGAAGAATACGATAAGATATCAACTTGAAAGACTACAAAAGAAATATTGGACAAATTAGAGGTAACCTATGAAGGAACCACCAAAGTCAAGAAGTCAAAGAATGCTGCCCTAGTAAATAAATACAAGTTGTTCAACATGGAAGAGAATGAGAACATTGAAATAATGTTTGACAGATTCAGCAAGATCATATGCGAACTGAAATCACTTGGCATGATCTATCGATATGTCCTGTAAGTCTAGAAGCTGGTACGAAGTCTCTCAAAAATTTGGGAAACCAAGGCTATCATTCTTCAAGATGGGGATCTTCACAACAAGACATATGACATGCTACGAGGTAACCTCATTGCATATGAAGGAAATTATATCAACAGGTACTATAAGAAGGAAAAGAAGAAATCAATAGCCTTCAATGCTGCTCCGACTAAAAAAGAGGACATTTTTAAAGATATCAATAGTGAAGGAATGGCCCTCATTAATTGTGGAGTAAGGTAAATCATGAGATAGAGGCAGCAAAAATCCTAAGGAGCCAAAAATAATGACTCCTGGAAACGGTGATCACTATTATCACTGTGGAGGGTATGGCCACTTCAAAAAAAATAGTCTAGAATTAAGAAGAAGAAAATCTTGGAATAATCAAAATTTTAGAGCCTAGAATGATGAAGATGAAACCAAAAAAAAATAGAAGCCGATAATATATGCTTCATAGCAATAGGTAAATCTTGCGAGGTAAGACTATAGAATTATCATAATTGTAATACTCTTGAATCCAATTTGGGTATGATAACTAACGAGCTTCAAAAAGTTATAGATGGATATAACAAACTTGGTCAAAAGAAGAAAAATTGTAAATCTCGATTTAAATAAAAACTCAAAGAGGAACAAACAAGTTATTAAACTGAAATCAAAGCATGTCAAATTGAAGTTTACTTATTTCTTAAAGATCTTGATGATTTTTAAATAAAAGTAAATAGTATTAAGAGATCACCAATTCATAGTTTCGTGAGATCAAACTCCTTTAAAAATAATTCAAGTTCCTCATTAAAATCATTTACATCAGCCAAGACTTCCTTATCCTCTTGAGGACATGTCTATTTTATCTGTGGATAGAGAAGGCATAAATCCTACAGCTTCAGAAATAAGCCTAAAAGTTTGTGGATTTGGAAGCCCAAAGAAAGCACATCTAACCCATAAAAGGACCCAAGACCACTTGGTTACCTAAGAAAAATTAATCTTTTTGTTTTGCAGGAACAGGTCTACAAGAGCTATAAGAAAGGAATATGGGGGCATTGATAGCAGATGTTCCAAACACATGACCAGAAAAAAAATAGTTTTTCTACTCTAAAGAAAATAGATGGGGGATCAGTCAGATTCGGTAATAATGCTAGATAAAACGTCATTGGAGCTGGCTCAGTAAAACTCAACTCATCATGTGAATTCACTAAAGTATATCTAGTAGACGGCCTTAAATACAATTTGCTTAGCATCAGTCAGCTGTGTGAAGCCAGATTTGGAGTCTTATTTAAAGAAGAAAACTTCTTGATAAAACACGACAAAAGAAATCTCTCTCATTGGTGAATGTGTTAATAATAATTATGTGTTAAATAGTCCTAACTTTGCTTTCTTAACTTATGTTACTATGCAAACCAATGATACTTGGTTGTGGAATAGAAATTTTGGGCATGCTAGTATGCATATCATTGAGAAGTTGTTCAGACTGGAATTGGTGAAGGTTCTGACAAAACTCAAGTTTGAAAAGGATCACATCTGTGATGCCTACCAATTGGGGAAATAGACCCGGACATCATTCAAAGTCAAATACATTGTCTCTACTACCAAACCTCTTTAAATAATCCACATGGATGTGTTTGGTCCCACCAAGGCCACAAGCATTGGCGAAAAGGGATATGTTTTCATTATAGTTGATGATTACTCATGTTTTACTTAGGTATTGTTTCTTGCTCACAAACATAAGGCTTTCACAAACTTTGAAATTTTTTGTAAAAAGGTACAGATAGAAGATTGACACCTAATCACTTACGGTCATAGTGATCATGGAGGAAAAATAAAAAACAAGGTGTTTGAAGAGTATTGTGCTCAGAATGGATACTTTTAGAACTTTTTTTCACCTTGGTCTCCTTAGCAAAATGGCGTAGTGGAGAGAAAGAATAGGTCCCTCTAGGAAACTGCCAGGACCATGCTGTTAGAACAAAATCTCCCAAATCACTTTTGGGAAGAAGCAGTGAGCATAGCATGTCACATCATCAATAGATGTCTGATCAAACCTATTCTAAATAAAATGCCCTATGAACTATGGAGAGGAAAGAAGCCCAACGTTAGCTATTTCCATTCTTTTGTATGCAAATGTTTTATTCACAATAATGGTAAGAATAAACTGGGAAATTTGATCCACAAAGTGACGAAGGTATTTTCTGTGGGTACTCTCCAACTAGTCCTTCTTAGAGATCCTTTAATAAAAGAACTTTGTATGTTGGAGAATCTATGAATATTGTATTTGATGAATCTAATCACCCCCCCCCCCCCATGAGTTTAAGTTTTGATGAAAAATAGATGAGTAATCTACAATCTGGAGAAAATAATAGCTCAACCTTTGAGCCATCACAAGACAAGTCAACTACACCCTCTCAAGAGTTGACTCCCACTATAGAAATAATAAAACCAAGTGTTCCAAGAGAATGGAAACACGATTCTAGCAATCCAAATAAACTCATCATTGGAAATCCAGAAGATATAGTGCAAACAAGAGCATCATTGAGAAGACAAGCATTTGTTGACCTCATGTCTCAAATTGCACCAAAAAAAATTGATGAGTCCCTCAAAGATAAATCATAGGTCATAGCTATGAAGGAAAAATTGGACCAGTTTAAATGAAATCAAGTTTGACCATTGGTTAAAATACCAAGAAACTGCTTGGTAATTAGAACTAGATTGGTCTATAGAAACAAAATGAATGAAGAAGGTAAGGTTATCAGAAATAAATCCAGACTTGTAGCTCCAGGAAATTCCCAACAAGAAGGTATTGATTATGACGAGACCTTTTCCCCTATTGCAAGTTTAGAGTCAATTCAAATTTTATTAGCCTTTGCGGCCTTCAAATATTTTAAGTTATATCAAATAGACGTAAAAAGAGCTTTCTTAAATGATTTTATTCATGAAGAAGTTTTTGTGAAACAACCCCCAGGGTTTGAAAATCCTCCGTATTCAAACCATGTTTTCAAATTATCAAAAGCACTCTACTGCCTCAAATAAGCTCCAAAGGGTTGGTATAAGAGATTGAGTACTTTTTTACTAAATAACAATTTTCAAAGATACGACTCTGTTCATACAAAATCTTGATTCAAATCTTCTTATTGTGCAAATTTTTGTTGATGATATCATTTTTAGTAGTTCTAATATCTCTCTGTGTGAGAATTTTACTAACTTGATGAAAGGAGAATTCGAAATGAGTCTTATGGGTGAGTTCACATTCTTCTTGGGATTAAAAATCAAACAAACTCCCAAAGGCACTTTCATCATTCAAGCCAATTACATGAAGGAACTCATCAAAAAATTTGGTCTGGGAAAAGTAAAGGCTTATAGAACTCCAATCATTCCATCCATAATCCTTCATTCGAACTCATCTGGTAAGGATATTCATGAGATAATGTATAGGGTAATAATAGGATCACTACTTCACCTAACTGCCTGTCGACCAGAAATCATGTTAAGCGTATGTAAGTGTGATAAGTTCCAGTCGACTTCTAAAGAGTCTCATCTGACTGCTGTCAAAAAGATTATCTGATACCTTATAGGAACTCAAAACATTGGACTATGGTACCCTTGCTCTTCTTATTTTGATTTAATTAGATATTGAGATGCTGAATTTGTAGGTGATAAAAGTGATAGAAAAAGCACCAGTGGAACTTGTCAAATTCTTAGTGATCCTCTAATTTTATGGCACAGCAAGAAGCAAACCTCAGTTGCACTTTGAACAACTGAAGCCAAGTACATAGCCATTAGAAGTTGTGGTACTCAAATTTTATGGATTATGCATCAACTACTTGATTTTAATTTGTCTTTTAAATTTGTTCCCATTATGTGCGATAATACCACGATTAGTCTATCGAAATATATTGTGCATTATTCTAGGGAGAAATATATTGATATCAAGCATCATTTTATTTGTGATCATGTAGAAAATGGTGATTTTTCATTAACATTTGCTGATTCCGAATATCAACTAGAAAATATTTTTACAAAACCCCTATTAGAAGAAAGATTTTGTTACCTTAGAAAAAGACTAGGTATTCTTAGTATTAATGAATTATGAGTTTTATTTCTGGAAAGATATTTTCTATTATAATTGTATGGTTACTTTTTTAAAAAAAATGGGAAGTCATCATTACCCTCACTGGTTTTCACGCCTCTTTTTCCGCCTCTGCACCAGTTTGCCTCCCCAACACTCCTTCGATTGCCACTCTTTCACTTTCATCTGTAACCCTTTTCCTTATACTTTTTCATTTTCCCCTCATCCATCTTTTCCAACAGTCGCATACTTCCCTCACTCCTCCCCTGGTTCTCCTAACCATCTTTTCCTCTCTATATCTACCCCCTTTAAAATTCACATTCCTCTCTCTCCTATAACCAGAACCCATTAAATGGAAACCATATCCAAAGCCCTTCCAAAATCCCTCCCTGACAACTTATTCTTCTCTTTGAGTCATCTGATGAGTCCTCAACAGACTTTAAGTCAACTTTCACCAAGAGACTTTGTCCTAATCCCAGTCCATCCCCCTCTACATTAAAACCTCATTCAAGCTCTCTCTTCTCCCTCCATCTAGAGGATATGTATAAGTTCTGGACATACTCTCAGAAAGACAAATTCTTTACCTTTAAGGGTCTCTCCTTTGTACCAGGTCGAATTATCAATCTTTATCAATTAAAAGACTGTTCTATAATATCAATCACTTCCTTAAGTTTCAAGATTTGTCGCTTGTCTTTCATCTCTATGGACTTTTGGTCTATGAGGATCCAGTTTGCATGTTTTATATAAATCTTTGCCTCTCCCCTGATAGTGGTGAACTCAAGACTCTTGTGCTTGGCACAAGAATCATTGTGAATGATTCTCTGTTCGAAAATGCCTTTGATACTAAGTTCTCTGGTAAAATCTATTTAATGAATGGTAACTGGCCCAATGATTTTGAGGCTAGCTTTGAAGAAGCCAAGAAATTTTTGTCATACACTTACTCTGCTACGACCAGTTTTGGTCCCCTGGCCCTCTATTTCAAGTTTCACATTATAGCTCATATAATTGATACTACATTGATTCCCAGAAAGGATCTCTGAGCAATATAATTGGTCGAGACATTTTTGTACTGTACTGTTTTGTTAAGAAAATCAAAATCAATTGGACAACATAGATCCATGAGTACATGCTTGAAAGTGCATCTGATGCTCATACCTCTGGCAGTTTACTGTATGGCCTACTCATTACTCAGATTCTTTAATATTATTCCATTGATCTATCTACTTACACCCCAGTGGAGGTTGTTGCCACTTATGATTCCAAGGTGTTTGCAAGTATTGGGTATGTCCTGGTTGAAGAGGAATGGTGCAAGACAAAATCTGCTCGGGCAAGGTCAGAACTTTCCAAGGTAACCAAATTTGTCTCTAACCCTATGATGCCTATTTTGAAGGACCTGGAGAAGATTAAGGATCAATTCAAGGTGATCGAGGATAATGTTGCGCTATTGAAAGAGTCAACTTCTAAACTTTTGGACCTCGGAAAAAGCGCCAGAACAAACATAGGCATAGTTAGGTTGGATCTTGATGGGTTCAAATAGGAAGGTATAAAATTGATCACTTGGATGTTCACCCGAATGGGTTCCCTCCAGACCTAAGTACATTCCTCCAATGATGATCTAGTTATCTCCATCCAGAATTCTTATTCCTCCTTCTTCAAAATTATTGAAAAATCATGACACATTTTGTCATAACATGCATAATACTCTAACCTACTTTCTCAAGAAGCGGTGAACAATGATGACTTTTTTTGTGTTTTATTCAAAAGAGGATCTTGTCCCTTATGATGATGGGTTGTAAGATGATTTTTTACACACTATCTACTTCACTATTTTGGTCTACCTAGTTAATAGATTATATATATCTATTTCTTATCTACTATTTTGTTTTCTTAACTATGCCAAAAAAGGGAGAAAGACAACAACATCAGGAACACAGGAAATGCCTACAAGTCAGGTGTAGTAATTCAACTGACAATAAATGATAGTCAACCAATATTCAAGATATGTGTACAAGTCAGGGAGAGCAAGCTGACAGATAGGCAAATCATGTGATGTTTACACTCATTTGTCATTATCAAAATGAGGGAGATTATTAGCCTCCTAAGTTCACATTTTAATGACGATAAACTAATAAGTGGATCTTTGCAGGATTTTGGAGGACTGCTGAATGAAGAAAATAAGGAAGCCATCTCCAGGAATAGAAGGACATCAAAGCAAGATCTGCAGCATCCAAGCAAATCAATCAAAATAAAAACAATCGAAAGGAAAATCTCTATCCCGAAAATGCATCAAATTAAATCAATCACAATGAAGTAAAAGGAAGAAAAGATCACAAACAAACTTGGAAGAGCATCAATCCCTACAAAGAACAAAAGGAAGAAAAGATTATAGACATAGCTGATATTGACGTGAGTAAAAGTCATATATGGACATATCAGTCATCAATCAAGGAATCGATTCAAATCCTTGATTGAGAAGAAATCTCTTGGGTTTCCTTACTAAGAGTAGAAGCCGAATAGTATAAAAGAAAAAGACTAAATATGGACAATATTTGCGCAACTTCAAGAAGAATATCAAAGTGTCTCAATATGAGTCTTACAAAGCTTTGTAAATTTTGGTTTACAATTGTTGTATAAACAATAGGATTGAGTAAACTTTGTAACACAAACCAAAGTTGTGTCACAAGATCTAAAGAACAAAATAAATCTTCAAAACTTGTTTCCCATCATTATACTTGAGCCCGAAATTGAATAATCTAAGGAAACATTGAAACCCAAGGGGTTGGAAGTAGGCACCACAGTGGTGTTCCAAACCAGGATAAATCTTTATGTCTTTACTTTATGTTTGATTATTTATTTGCTCAATTATTTAAAATCTAATCTGTTTTGTGAAGTGTACCAATCTGCAGGCGAGTCGACTGTGAGGAGCCAGTAGTCAACTCACAAAAAAATTTCAATTCACCCCCTCTTGAACCTCAAATAGTTCACATTATGGGAAAAAAGTTTCAACATACCAGTCACGACATTAGGCGATGCCTCAGGCTCCTGGTG
This sequence comes from Capsicum annuum, assembly GCF_002878395.1. Classification (NCBI taxonomy): domain Eukaryota; kingdom Viridiplantae; phylum Streptophyta; class Magnoliopsida; order Solanales; family Solanaceae; genus Capsicum; species Capsicum annuum. The sequence continues at coordinate 77,647,540 of NC_061112.1, forward strand.
GTTAGTGAGAGCATAGAGTTAATTCTGACCAGTGTTAGAGCCAGATGGTGCACCCTTTGGTACTGGGGCTGAAGAAGAGGCAATAGGAACGTTGTTTTTCCCTAAAACAGCCTTGGCCACTGGACAGCTTCTAACCATGTGCCCTGGATGACCATGGTTGAAGCATTTATCCTTTCCTTCATTACAGTAACGTCGATGCAATCATCCATAAAATCTATAGAGAGGATATCATGGAGTTGACTAGGCCCCACTAGCCTAAGACTGGGCATACTGTGCCCTAAAGTTGTTGCCATCTTGGAAATGCCTTTTACCTGATGACTTTGGATAGGAAGCACTAGTCGTAGAGTAAGGCCCAGAACTGCACCACTTCTTCTTAGGCCACTTCACGCCATCCCCGCCACTCTACTGTTGGCCACCACCCTGATAAAAAAATCTAAACTTTTTCTCTACTATCTAAACCTGCTTTTTTTTCTCTTCCTCTATCTACGGCATGTACACAACCAACCTGGAGATATCGATGTCGTTGTTCAAGAAGGCATCCTTACTCTCCGAAACTAAGTCTCGAACAACCCAAAAGCGAACTTACTCATTCTATCCCTTATGCTAGAAACCAACTTTGGAGCACACCAAGGTAACTGGTGAAACTTCAAGGCATACTCCTTGACCGAAATCTTACTTTGCTTCAAATTAACAAACTCTTTTACTTTTGCTTCCCTCAACTCTTGAGGAAAGAAGCAGTCCATAAAAGCATTTGAAAAATCCTCCCATAGCGTTGACTCAGCATCGTCACCCCTTGATGGATCCCATTCCTCATACCACTGGTACGCCATATCTTTCTGCTAGTAAGTGGCAAACTCAGCACCCTCTATATTTGTGGCATGCATAAAATGGAAGATCTATTCCATGTCATCCAGAAAACCTTGAGTATCCTTCTATGCCTTAACACCATTACAAGTTTGAGGATTTAACCTTATGAATCGGCCAACCTTGTGGCCTTAGAAAATGGAGTAACAGAAGCACCTCGCTCAACCTGAGAAGATACCAACTACTCCAACATATGGATAGAATGACGAAACTCAACATTCGTCACATCATCCTGAGGGGCTCGAAAAGGACTGGAGAGAACCGGTGGAACTCTAGGAGGGCAATCAAAAATTGGACCCCTAGACTAGGTATGAACCCCATAAATAGGATATGTTCCATCAACAATATCTTTGGGTAGGACAGAGGAGATTTTATGAGCTTCAAATCATCTGAAAAGTGAACAAACGGGAATTAGAGGAAAATTTAGCACCTAAGACTCTTCAACTGAAAAACAAAACACAAGAAAAAAAAAACATTCCAAAATGTCTCATAGCCTCTCCCTTATAAGTGTTGCGCACTACACACCCTTAAAAGAGACTCTACTCAACACGACTTTGTGGAATCCCAATTGATCATGAACCTAGGGCATTGATACCAATCTGAAACAATCTGAACTAGGGCCTACTTGTGTTGGGTATCTCAAGTCCAACCAGGACTGGAGACCACCCCCTATACCCAATCGTTGACTACCCTACACACTATGTTGGATGAATTTTGAATATATAATAAGATAAAACAACAATAATTCAACGACATTAAATAAAGTCTATAATCATATTCCAACAACCTCAACCAAATATCCAACTGGTGTCAACCCCAATGCTAATACCAATACCAAGACTGACACCACTACCGACACTACCCATGCCTATAGTAGTCAGACAAAGCCGCTAACCAAAATCAAATAACATTCGGTCGGTACATGTCCCCGTCCATAGCCATAACCAAAATCTAAGAAATAATAACAATAAAAAGAAGTCCATAGCATGAAATGGAGTCTTTCGGAGTATGGAAGCTCACCACTTCAGTCTGACTCAAACGTGTCCCCGAATCCAAGTCACTGAGCAGGAGGAATGGTAGTATGGTTGGTTTCTGCATTGTGTGGGGATACAACGCCCGAAGATGGTTAGAGGAGTAAACTCTAGCATTTACTCAGGGTTTAGCATGTATATAAAACCTTTACCTGGGTTGTGTAGCTTTGCCATCCTAAAACCATGCACGGGCTATATGGTTTCAGCTCCCCTGCTGAAAGGGCCCAGTGCGTGTTAGCCGCACGACCAAAGAAAAGAACCTGAGATGACTAGTACATCTCCCAAAATATAAAGTATGATATCATGAACATGATCACCATGACCAAACCTCACATCGGCAAACATGAGTTTCCAGTATTGGTCCCCCCCGATACCTCTACCTTCTATGGCTTTGATACACACACCCCTTTAAGCCCATATTAAAACCATTTGCACCTTCCAACCATTTACTAATGAGTTTTTTACTAGACAGTAACCATTAGTATCGTCATACCAAAACTAGAGCTTGCAATTCTATCTTTTCATGCCTTACCAAAACCATTAAATCAAGTTGACTCCAAAGTACCCAATTAAACCAAAACCATGGCCACCAAGGCCTTTCCAAACCATTTAAAATCAACCAGAGCAATTCAGGTTCCATTACTATTTATGCAATTCAAGGATTTCAAGATTAGTAAAACTATGTGACAATCATTTTCATTGGCATTTTAATAAACAGGTTGACGACACATAAGTTTCAAAACCATAACCAAGTAATTTGGGGAATCCTTAATGCCCCAAAATCCATTTACCATCACCATGCATATCACGATGTTCAAAATCATATTAAAACAAAGAAAAACCATAATTAATACGTGAGAAACATTATTCAACCATGAACATAAAAAACCTCAACGATTATGTCAAAACTATAACAATAGTATGAAAACCAAATATTAAACACATGCTCTTAGTAAAATTACAATGAGGGGGGAGTAAGATGCCTTAAAGACCAAGGAAGATGGAGAGAATCACTCTTGAAAGCCCTAATTGATTGTCTCAAAGAAACCCTAGCCTCTTGCTTGAACAAAAAATTTGAGAGATTTTTTTTAAGAGTATCTGATTGGGAATAATAGGTTAATGAAGTCCCCAAAAGTGTTTTATGTTGTGGTAACAAAGGGAGTTTAAAAGGGAAAATATCCAGACTGCCCCAACTTAAAAATATAAAAACACCGCAAGTGGTTACGAGTCGATCCCGTGACTCGTGACCACAACATATGGCTCGTACCATTGAGTCGTCACCAATATAGTGAGTTGGAAAACCATACATTATCCACCATACGACTCCCTGACCTCCACTTGTGACCAGACCGTACAACTCATATGGTCCTATTCATAACCAAGACAGAATCTAAAGGGATTGACACTGGACAACATATGACTTGTCACAATGACTCGTAACCTATCCTCACGGCTCTTAGTGAGCCACTTGTACTCAGAGCCAAGTCAAGTTACTAAGTTTTTGATTTGATAGAGGATCATTGTAACGACCCATCACCATACCTAACGACCTGTACCACCAAACCATAACCACAACAAAAACACAACCACCATCACTGTACACCTTATGAGTTGGGTCACCTGACTTGTACTCAAAACATATGACTCATATGATGAGTCGTTAAGAGAATAGTCAGCTCAGAACTCAGGAAATTTCCAAGGGCCAAAACCCAGGGTGTTTCAACAGACTTGGCCAATAACACACTAACCAACATACGACTAGGGTCCCTAGACCCATCACCACACTATACGACTTATGGTGTGAGTCATAAGATGAACAAAAAGTTCAAAACTTAAGAAATTTACAAGGGCCAAAGTTCGAGGCATTTCAATCTCCCCCCTTAGGATCATCCATCCTCGAATTATAGGACAAGGAATTACAAGTAAGATTGGAATCCACACGCCTCTACTCTTACCTTTAATCAAGTTAGAAAATATAGATGCTAAGTAAACCACCATTTTTCTGTAACAAAGATAGAAAACAAAGATGTTAGGAACAACATATACCTTGAGCATGATTTTTCAGAATAGGGAATAGGAATGGATACTTGGATTTCATATCCTCATTGGTTTCCCAAGTAGATTCATCGAACTTTTGGTTCTGCTATTGAACCTTTACCGAAGCCACATCTTTCATTCGCAGCCGATGAACTTGCCTATCCAAGATCCTCATCGGGACCTCCTTATAGGACAAAGAATCTGAAATACCAATGTTCTCTAAGGGAACAACCAACGAAGGATCACCCATGCATTTTCTCAACATGGACACATGGAATATCAGATTAATGGAACTCATGCTAGAGAGAAATTCCAAGTCATACGCAATGCTACCAACCCTTATCAAAACCAAGTATGGGCCAATAGACCGGGGACTGAGCTTCCCCTTTTTCCTAAACCTTATTATTTCTTTTATGGGAGACACCTTCAAGAACACCCAATCTCTAACCTCAAACTCCAAGTACCTTTGCCTTACGTCCGTATAGTAATTTTGGAGACTTTGGACGGTCTTAAGCTTATTCCGAATCACTTTCACCTTCTCAATTACTTAGTGAACTAAATCTAGGCCAAACATCTCCATTTCCCTAACCTCGAACCACCTAGTAGGAGACCTATACCTCTTACCATACAATGCCTCAAACGGAGCCATACCAATGCTAGAATGGTAACTATTATTATTATAAGAAAATTTAATTAGAGGCAAGTGGTGGAACCAACTACCACCAAAGTCAATCATACAAGCTCACCGGATACCTTCCAAAGTCTAAATAGTCCTTTCAGCTTGCCTATCTGACTGTGGATGAAAAGTCATACTAAGACTCATTTTATTCCCCAAACCATTCTGAAAAAAGCACCAGAAATGCGATGAGAAATGAGTACCATGATCCAAAATAATCAAGACAGGTGCACCATGCAACTTTACAACTTCCTGAAGGAATAACTTTGCATAATCCTCAACAGAATAAGTAATCCTCATTAGCAAGAAGTGAGCTAAATTAATCATCCTATCCATGATGACCCAAATAAAGTTGCATTGATTCCACAACCGTGGAAGACCGGTAACAAAATCCATATTAATAATCTCCCATTTCCAAATGGTAGTTCAATCTCTTAAAGTAACCCATCGGGCCTCATGTGCTCCATCTTCACTTGTTGATATACCATATACTTAGCCATAAAGTTGGAAACATCCCATTTCATATTGTTCCACCAATACATATTCTTGAGATCAGGATACATCTTTCTCAAACTAGGATGAATTGTATACCGTGATTCATAGGCAATTCATAGGCCTCAGCCAAAATCCTCCCTCGCGGTCCATGTCGGAATACGCAACCTCCCTTGGAACCTCAAGAAACCATCACCATCGATCTCGAAGGCTATCACCTTCTACATATGCTTTTACTAACCTAAAAAATAAGAAAGAGTCACATGCCTGAGTTATAAAGATTCATGGAGAAATTTTTGATCCCTAAGCCTCTAGATGACCACTTTGAAGAACCCTAGACCAATCTTCTTGAGAGGTTTTTAAGAGAGTTTAGATAGTGTTTTAATCTTGCTAAGTGTAAAATAAATGCCCAATTTGTGTTATAAGACGTGGGGTCTTAAGGGATTTGGGATGGGAAATTTCTGAAATACTTTCAGCTTAAAAGCTATAGAAACCCGCATGTGGTTGCGAGCTGACCCTCCAACTCGTCACCACATCATATGATTGGTACCATTAAGTCATCAGTAGAACAGAAGGTTGGACACCACACTCTGTCCAACTTACGACTCCTCTGCCCAACTCATCACTAAACCATACGACTGGTAAGCTTTAGTCTTATCCAAGGCAAAAGACCAAGGACTAGACACTGAAAAACATACGATTGGACCCTAACCCTCTCGTCACATAACCATACGACTCGTATGGAGTCTCTCATAACTAGGACAGACTTGGCCAACAACACACTGACCAAAATACTACTAGGGTCCCTAGACTTGTCACCACACCATACGACTTATGGTGTAAGTCGTAAGATGAACAGAAAGCTCAAAACTCAAGAAATTTGCAAGGGCCAAAGTTTTGGGCGTCTCATTAATTGATTGCGTTTTCTTAAGCTTAGAAAGTTACTTTTTATTTATTATGAATAATACATAGTTAATGTGTTAGCAATTACTGATTAGAACATATCTTGTACTTTATGTTTTCGTTTTTTCTTTGTTGGACAAAATATTTATCATTTTGTTAAGTAAAGCTTTTGGTTGGCTCTCTCCTATCGAGTTTAATATTACTTCTTACATCAGTTATATTACAATATAATAGAAGATTCATCACTATTTGGTAACGTATACATTAATGTATTTTGATGCTAATGTATTTTGACACTGGTTTGACAACAATGTATCTATCAAGCAATTTTTATTTACTAATGTATAACATATTATATTATATTTTGGCAGAATACATTGTCAAACCCCTCAACTTGACATTATCTTTCACTTTGGCACCTCAAATAAGAATTGTTCATTTTAGGCACCTCAAATAACGTATAAGTGTGTCATTTTGACACCTTTTGCTGAATTAACAAGGTGCGTGTATTACACCTCCATGAAGGCGCGTGAAAACTTTTTTTCGCTGATGTGGCGCCTTTGGCCCACCAACAATATATTAACTCTTCTTTATTAATTTATACTTTTTTCTTCATTTTTCTTCATTATTTTTGTCAATCTTAAGCTAATTTAATGGTGAAAATTATTGGGAGAGATTTAAAAATTAGATACGCACTTACGAGTTCGTCTTGCCAAAAATAGTATATTAACTCACCCCATTAATTTATACTTCTTTCATATTTTTATCCACTATTTTTGTCAATCTTAAACTTATTTAATGATAAAAATTATTGAGAGAAATTTTAAAAATGTGTACACTCAGTCTTGCAATTATCCCAAAAATAAAGAAAACTCAAAATTCAAAAGAGGAAAATGATATTTTTAAAAACATTTCATTTCCCGAGAATCAATTCAACCAATTATCATTATATCTGTAATAACTAAAATGAGATTTTCATAACTTGCACTAAAAGTGTCATAATATCACAGACTAGTTCATTAACCTTATTCCTTTGAGATCGAGTGTAGCATTATTTGGGAAACCCACATAATCTGAAGCTCAATGATTTGCAAATATATTGTCCAGCTCCTACCAATAGATTATCTTCATCTTTTTAATCTAAGCATAGAGCACTTTAATGTCCTTTTGATTGAAAAATGCAAGTTCTGTGAGAATTCTTCAACCGAATTGTGACATTAGGTATGCCAATTTGGTAGACACGTTGAATCTTTGTCGCTCTCCCTGTAGTAGAACATAGAACAACTCCATTTCTAGAAACCAACATCCCAAAATTCAAATTCCTTGGGAATACCACCTCATTTTTTCATGAAAATTTCTAGATTTTCATGCAAAAATGCTAATTATAATCCCTCAAATGGTTCTTAAAGGCAGACAAGAGCAGAATAGATCTCTACTACTCAGCAGCCGGTCAAAAGGAAAAGATGCCATTATCGAAGGAAATGATTTTTTTTTTTGAATTTTTTCCTGGACATCAAGAGTAAAAAATACCACAAAATGATAGATGGCAAAATCAAAAGAAGAATGAAGAAATAAAATTTATATTTTAAAAATAGTCAGAGTCTAAAGGAGATGGTGCTAACAATTTGGGGGTGGTGCAGCCGATGGTGGCGACAAAGATGATTTTGTTGTTAGGAAGCATTGCAGCGTTGAGAAGATGATTCGGGGGTGGGGAGGGGGGGAGGGGGGTGGGGGGTGGGGTGTTTGGAGAGGATGATTGGGGGTGGGGGGTTGTTTGGAGAAGACGGTTTGTTGGGATGGGGTGGGGTTGATTTTGTTTTTTATTTAAATTATACTATTATTTAAAAATTATTTGAATAAAAAAATGACAAATGTCATGTCATTATTGGTCACTTTACACGTCATATTGATTACTTTACATGTCAAGCGTGTGTAATACATGCATAGTATATATTTTTGTGGATTGTGAAAAAGGTGATAAAATGACACATTCGTACACTAGTTGAGGTGCCTAAAATGAAAAACTCCCATTTGAGGTGCCAAAATGAAAGATGGTGTCAAGTTGTGGGGTCTGGCGATGTATTCTGCGTTATATTTTTAATCATAATATATCATGCACTTATCATAAAGTAATGTATTAGATAATTAAACAGGATAATGTATATTGAGCAGTTGAATGCATTGATCTATAACTAACTAAAATTAAAATAATGTATCATATGCATAATGACACAAAGCTATATGGATCATATTAAGTGGCAATGTATCATGAGCTTATCATCTTAATGACACGGTATTATTTTGACAGTAATGTAACTTATACAATCTCCTTGTAGTAATGTATTAGATAATGTTTTTGAACACAATGTATCTGTTACATGATTATTTACTAATGTATAACATAGTTATATTTTGTATAGTAATGTATTATGCGCTTATTAAAAAGCAATATATTAGATAATTAAACACAGAGAAGTATAATGTACAGTTGAATGCATTGATCTACAACTAGCTAAAATTAAAACAATATATCAGATACATAAAGACACAATGCTATATGTATGATCTTAAGTGGTAATGTAACATGCTTTGTATCATTAACAGTATTTGAACACTGAATTCAAAAAATAATTAATAAAATGAAAAAAAATTAAATTATTAAATTTGCACAAATTTAATGTCTCAAACAAACAAAATGTGATGGTCATTACATGAAATCAAATTAATGTATAGTTAATGAAAGATGTAATCAACTTATCAGAAACCTCAAATACTAAAACTCACCAACTAAATGTGATGGTCACTACATGAAATCTAAATAAGCAAGAATTAATACTTTTCGTAATGAAAAATAACAAGTGTCACTTCTTCTTTGGAAAGAAATCACAAGGGCATCTGTGGTGACCTTCACGACAATATCATCCACAATAATTTGTGCCTGATGAAAGGGTTTCACTTAATTTCTAATGCCTCGCTTTCTTTGGCCTTTCTGGTGATCTTCTATATTTTGTTGGAACCACAATTTCTTCCAAAATATTTTGAGGCACATGCCAGTTTTCATATCAAGCATTGGAATCATTAAAATTTTATATGTCTTCAATAATGTTGTAGGCTTGTAATAGTCAGAGTAGTATGAGTCCATATCATTGATGTTTTTGCTCTTCAAAATAGTAACTGCATGAGTACATGGTATCTTATTAAGTTGAAATCTTCCACAATTGCATGTTTGACTCTAAAGGTTCACAATGAACCTTCTATCAGATTCATAAATCGGGCAGATATAATTTGATGAAGCCTTAACCTACAAAATTATGTCCAGTTAGTGAACTGACACATAGATATAAGTTATGTATCATTCTGAATTCAACTTATTAACCTGATTGTTGATTCTTAATATATATATATATATATATATATATATATATATATATATACATATATATCATAAAATAGACAAATAACCAAATAATACATATTCCAAATAAAATTAATCTATTTATGAAAATATACCGTCATGCGAGAAAATTTCACTCCATTAAGAAGTAGAATTTCTTCAAACCTTCTTCCTAGTGTAGTCTTTGTATATAATGCTATCTTCATGTTTTTGCTATTTAATGATTCAAATAATATCCCTACTCATTTCAGAAATTCTAAGATAGGCAACTCAGGCGTCTCTACCAAACAATCATTGATACATTCAACAATGTTAGAAGTTATCATCCTACCTCTCTATTTATTGTCATGAACTTTATTCTATTTTTCATAACCAGTGTTGTAAAGGCATTTTTTACCCTATGATCCATCATTTCCATCTTTGCCATAAAATAATCAAAATCATCTTTCCTTGTAAGCCTTGACCATTGAATAATATATGTTACTAATTATCTTTCCTTGTAAGCCTTGGCCATTGAATAATCAAAATAATATATGCACACATTTCTCCATAAATGCCAAATGTATTCTAAATTAGGGGCATTAGGATACACAATGCTTACACTTTTGATTATCTTTCGTTGCAATTTGATACAACACATATATTTTCACGCTCTTCAAATGTATTTTTAAACTATTGAAAAAATCACGTTCATGAATTATCTTTTCTGTATATACAAATCCATATAATAGTGGCAATATGTAACCTACATCATATAACATCTTATTGTTTTAGGATTAATCTTATGGAATTATGGATATTTATGTAAATCAGTTACGTTACATTCAAATATTAAGTTATTAAAGACTTCAAACAAGTTAATTTGATATATATCAGTTTACATACCTGCACAATCAAAAGTACTTTCAGAAATAAATATTTTTTTTATGCTCCACTCAAATGAGCTGCATCAACGATCACTACAGGCTCACAAGACTAAAATCCATGCATCAATGGATATAAAGCTACATATATATATATATATATATAAAAATCCTTTTCTACTGCCTTATGCATCCAAATGTGTGAGTTAGGATATACGGAGTTTAATATATGAAGGTATCCGGACATTGTTCTATATCTAGCGGCTGATCCAGCCCTTAGCATCTCTATTGCACGTTCCTTAGCGCTCCATGCCTTCATATAGTTAATATCCACCCCATAAATTTTGTTCATCTCTTCAATTATGTCACCTGGATTGTGTTTTCTTTTATGATTTAATAACTTTTGGACTGTAAATTTACTAAGAAACGTTGTGGTAGCTTGTACTTGCTTTAAAATATCACTCATTGGGCAGGTATGTACTTCGTCGAATGTTTTTACTTTAAAGGAATCAGAATTCCTCAGATAATATGCCTTCAACATCCAACTGCAATCATCAAAGTAACATTTCAGGACATAGCTGTAATAAGATAACTAATGAAATATGCATTCCATCAACTTAATAAGTATTATATTGGGAATATAAAAAATGAACATCCATTTGTTTATGAAGATTTATGTATCAAGCAATTTATGAAAATTTATTGTATAAATATAGCCATGATGCATATATGTGATGTAACAAAATCAAAGATTAAAGATGTAATACATATAGTTCTACATAAAGGGATTTAACCAGATACATAAAAGAGAATATCTCTATTTGTCAGATTGCTTTGCCTTGAAATTAAAGAAATGATCTAAAGTATACTTCACCATTACTGACACAAGAGTAGCTTTATCCTTGTAAAGCTATTTCTCCTTAACAACCATATTTTTACAATTAGTGATGGAGTTTCCGATTTCAAAATCTGATATATATAATGAGTATTCATTTTTTGACTCAACAACAACTAGTGCAAATGCATCCTTTTCGACTCCCTCCACGCAAACAACAACTTCTTTTTCTCCATCATACATTAGCTCACGTGTCGATTTATAAGTCATAGTAATGCACAAAGAATACATTACAAATTCAGGATTACTCTTCTTCAACTCAACATAAAGCTTCACTCCATTATCATTGTGAATCACCGTTGAAAATTGTCTTCAATTATGTATCAGACGTCAGTTTTTTCATTGATTCATTAATTTCTAATTCGGTTGCGATTGTCGAAATTAATTTCATAAACAAAATATTTTCTGCAACAACAATACCCTCGCTTTTGTATCATTCATATACAATATTAGATAGCCAAACACAAAAATGTCACAACAAAATTGAGATGTTCATATTGTCTCAGAATGAAGAAAAAAATCAAAAACAGAGATGAAAACGTTTTTGGGAGGATTTGATCAAATGTAGCTTCACTTGGTTTTGAAATTTAAATTTCTGATCCAGTTGTTGACTTTTAGTGATAAACGGACGTTTAAAAAACGTGATCGCATTGATTGCTCGGCTACTCAAGTGATTTTCCTTATTTACCTTTTTAAACGCAAATTAGTTATATAGTTATGTATTTGTAAGCTATGTATCGCAATGTTTAGTTATCTATCGTGCGTTCAGAATTCGGGATTCGTTGTAATTATGAAAAGAATAGGGAGAGAGTTTAATTAGATAGTAAATTATAGGAATTTATGTTGTTTACACATAAATAAAAAAAATAATTTTTGTTTTTAAATTACAAATTGTTATTTGAAAATTGAAGTGTTTTTTTATTATGAAATAATTAGTTTCTTTAAAAAATTTATAGGTAATTTAAAGTGGAAAAAAAAGTGAAACCAGGTTCTTGTTGTTTTGAATTTTTTTAAAAATTCTTGACAAAGTTTTGACAAAAAAAAAAAAGCAAAAACATTTGTTTTCAAATTTGTATGGCTAAAAGTGTTTTTTAAAATTCATCTCGAAAAAAAATGAAAAATTTTCATAGTCAAACAGGCCCCCACTTTATAATAAATTGGTCTAATCGGCAGGTTTGGGTGTAGAAGTAGATGGGTTTTTTATTTTTAAATGAGATAAACATTCAGTAGCCCCCTCCCCTGGCTTTCCCCTCCTCCAAACCATGGCCAAAGTTGCTACGACACACTTCAACTTCACGGGGTCCTGTTACCTCCTGAACTCAAATTTATCATGTTTTTGTCACCATATTATGCCGACGTGACATCTTTATTACATAAAATTATGGTCATGTCTGCTAAAAAGGTTGACAAAAGGTAGCACGTCAGCTAAAAAGGATGACAAAAATCTACTAAAATTTAATTCAGAAGGTAATAGGGACCCCGTAATATTAGAGTGTGTCATAGCAAATTTAATTATAGTTTAGGAGTAATAAATGTTTTACTCTTTTCAAATTAAATAACTTACGTAGTCAATCATAACAGTTAATTGGCTTTTTAAAAATTGAATAAGGTCATTAGGTTTAGTGTGTTTGAGGAGTTTTCTTGAATTAAACAAATATGCTAGGATATCATTAGATCAGTATAATGATTTGAGGATATTTGTGAGTCATTTTTCATACAATATGAATATTTTTAATCTTTCTCTAAATTATATATAATAAAGATGTCTACATAAACTACAGTCATGGTTATACCACCATAATGTTATTCTTTACCACAAGCACTCTCACTTAGCTATTCAGTTGTCTTTGCTCGTTTACTATTGAAGAAAATAGTGAAAGACTTTTTATTATGTTATAAGTTCACTAGTAGTTACAATATTTACCTCAAACATGTCATTATTAGTATTTTATGTACAATATTAAGATTGATGTTGGTGCATGCACTCTTCTAACATACAACTTCCTGTTTTATCAATATTCAAAACATTAATCATGTATGCAAGGGGATCCTAAGATCAAGAGTACTTTGGGCATTGTTAATGGTCATCGTTATTTATCTTTTTAATAATATTTTCTGTTCTGTATAGACGCGATATATCAGTAATTGGAGGAGGAACCTGCAATCATTTTAAAGTGACGAATTTGATTAGTATTAAAATTTGTAATTTGTTAAGCATCAACACTAATTTTTAGAGAATGTAAGTTAAATTAAACTGTCAAAGCGAGGGTTTTAAGGAGTGCATCTAGGTCAATGTTAAGAGAATGGGTTAATGACTAATGGCCCATTTGATTGTAATCAAGTTATTTCGGAATGAATTATTTTGAGATTAGTTATCTCGAGATTAGTTATCCCACTCTCAAGATGGGATAAAAAAAAAACATTACAATCACGGGATAACTAATCCCCCGATGAGCTATTCCATGCATTTTATCCCCAAAAAACATAGATAAGTTCATCCTAAAATTAATTCCGAAATTTATTATCCCTTATTCCTTATACCAAAAAAAAAATCCTGCATTTTAGAACCTGTATCGCCAGTAGAGCCAAACAACCCTTTAGGGATCGTTTGGTACGAAGACAAGTAATGCAGAAATTTTAGTGCGCATGCGTGGATTATTTTTTATCAAGTGTTTAGTTTATTGTATTAAAAAATAGATATTTCATGTAATGAGTTTGATTTAAAACTCAACAAAATATTACTTTACAATTATACCCTTGAATTTTGTAGGATTTTCTATTCATTAAATAGTCAAGTTAAAAATTAAAATATGAATAAAAATTTATTACTAATTTTGAGATGTGATGTGCCACTATGAATACCTTTAAAAGTACGGTGTACTAATATTTTCTTATTGATCAAATATGTCTTAACCATATCATAAATTTAATGCTACATAAATATTCAAATAGTTCGAATGACCACTCCACGACTACGGCAGAAAAAAAAAAAAAAAACAGCCCCTCCTCCCCTCTAATGTTTATAAATATGAAAAGAACCAGCCATTTTTATAAAATAATTACACATAAATCAACATAAAAAATACTAATGATAAATACTAAAGATCTAAAATTATAGAAAAAGAGGAAAAAAGGACCGAGAAAGCACACAACATGCAGAAGCTCATTGTGGTAAAATTACATATTCAAAATAACCAAAAAGAAAAAAGTTTTCTAAAAAAAATCAACCTAGCATAGCAAACCAATCATGAAAACATTGATTTGTGAAATCATCAAATTACATTGAAACGAATTTAGAGAATTAAAAAGGACATTTATATGTAATCAATCCAATATAATTGAAGAGGACATTAAATTACAAAAGAAATTTAGGAAAAGGAAGTGAGGGACAATTTAGTCATTTAGGAATCTTATTCATGGATTGTTAAACCTAGGGGTGTACATAGGTCGGGTTGGTTCGATTTTTTATTAAAATATAACCAAACCAATAATGTCGATTTTCTAAATCTATAAACCAAATCAAACCAATATACAATCGGTTTTTTTTATTTCGGTTTTAGTCGGGTTTTTTCGATTTTTTTGATTATTTGATTTTTTCGATTTTTCGATTTTCTCAATTTTTTTACAATTATAATGTGATTGAAGAAAAAAATTAAATGTTTTCACTAAAATAATTACAAAAAAAAACCAATGGTCATAGAGTTGTTCCAATAAAAATTAAGTTGGCAAATTATTAAGACGTCAAAACTACTATCTCTCAAAATAATATTATGTGGATATCTAAGTAGTTCAATTTCTAAGTCACTAGTCACAGTAGCTTGTCTGAAAGTTCCCTTCACATAAAATGTGAGCATATAAAAGAACGAAGAATTGGAGATAACTTATTAAAAACTTAACTCCATAAAGTAATTAATTATAACATAAGTTCATAAAAAAAAACAAAATAATAATAAAAAAACCTAAATCCCAACTTGACAAATGAGAAAAGCAAGATGAAAGTAAGATGAGGAAATAATGAGAACTCTCTGAAAACTTGAAAAGTAAAATGTAAAAAGTGAAGCAATTAAAGAGTTTTAGGTTTTTATATTAATATTGGGCTTTGTATTAATTTGTTATTAATGGAAAAATACTATAATTAAAGGCCCAAGAATATATATCTATTTTCTAAATATACAAAAATAATAAAAGTAATTAGAAAGTAAATTATAAGTATTATTTTTTTAGTATAAAAAATTAAAATTATATATGTATTACGTCGGTTCGGTTTGATTTTATTTTTGCTAATACCAAACCAAACCAAGAATGATCGCTTTTTCTTTTGCCAACACCAAACCAATCAAACCAAACCATAAGTCATTTTTTTTCCTCGTTTTGATTTGATTTATCGGTTCGATTTGACTTAACGGTTCGGTTTGTATACCCCTAGTTAAACCTTACATAAGTTATCCCTCCATTTATTAGAGATAAAATAAGACCTCATATGGAGTATAAGTACTCCATGTATTAAGTTAAAAAAATAACCAAACAATGCAGATGGGACTAAGTTTTAATTCAGGGACTATTCTAATTAGTGCGCTACCAAATGGATCGTAAGTGTTCAAATGAAGGAGACAATGTAGCCAAGCAGATGGATGATCATTACCATCAAAAAATTTGTACTTGGTTAGCTATACCCAAATTAATCTGTAACTAAGTTTCTTGGATTCAGGTTCGAGTGTTTGATACATGAATTTAGAGGTTGAATCCTTCATGATTTAAATTTTATACTTCGGGAATACGGATCCAGGTATAAATACGAGTGCTGAAATTTGACTTAAAGTAATTCAAATATTTTAAAAAAAAAAGTAATAAAACCTAAAATATAAGTTATCATGTGAAAAACTTGAGAAGAAACTATTGATCAAGAAGATTATCTTGGAAGGAGATAAAAGAAAAAAGAGTGACATAGAATTATCTATATAAAGGTATTTCATTTTCTTCAAACTGTCCAAAATCGATCACTCATTTTCATTGAATCTATTCAAATTTCCCTCTCGATTTAGGTTAAAGTATCCAAAATTAATTAATAAGATTGGATATGAATTCCACATACACACTCATATCGTGTTGACACACATACGACACCGAAAATGAAGAGTTTGAGAAACATAGGTCTATAAAGATATGATTGTTGGACATTAGAGAAAATATGAACACTTATTTTAGCTCCATTTGAGTTATAAAAACCACAAGTAGAAACTGAAATACAACCAATATGATGGAAGTAAAATAGATTGATTAAATGAATAATTAGTTTGTCTTAATTTTACTTCAAGTAGGTCAACATAAAAGAAAAAGTGATTGAAGAATTGATTACAAAATGTTCTAATACGTTATAAAAAAAAAATTATAATCGAAGAAAGCACGCTTTGAAATTAATCATAATCGCTTTAGTTACCCAAATTGGTCCATTTTATTATTTTTTAGGGATTTATGTGAATTATAAATGACAAAATTAAACCCAAACCACCTAATCTGTCTAATCATTCACGTTTGGGTGGATTATTAACTCGTTCATTTATTAGCTCAACCTAGAGTGTCAAATGAGTTATCTAATATTGGAGAGTTTAAAATAGGTTGAGCTAAAACTAGATTGGATCGTAATTCATCCAAATTTACTCTGGGCTAATCTGAACTAACAATTGAATTGGGTTATGACTCGTTCAATGTAACCCCATTTATTTAGGGAGAAAAATACAAATAAACATTCTTAGATTGTTTAATGCAAGATATAATAAAAATTTTAAGTTTGTAAGTTATAGCAAAATTCGGTATTAAAAAGAAAAAAAATTCTTTTTTTAAAAAAGATAAATTTAAATTTTATATAAGGAAAAAAAGATCGCATACTCATAAAAAGAGATGACAGTTATTATCAAGATATCAATCATTACCTTTTTCTCTCTCTAAAATGGTTTTACTCCTTCATTAACAACTATACAGTTTTCTTCTTCAATTACTCATTATCAAATATCGATTGTTTAATCTTCTTAAACATCAATCAATGCAGGTGTTTTTTCTTCTTCTCCTCCTCCTCTTCTTCTTCGTTGAGTGTGTACTTTCTCTTCTTCGTCCACAAATTAAAAATCAAACTCTGAGTAAAATTTAATAATATTCAGATTATTTGCTTTTAAATTAACAATTTTTTTATTAACATGCAGATTTTTGCATTTTGATTTATGGAGATAGGCGGAATGCAATATATGATTTTTTTTTTGTATAAATAAATAATTTTTTTATTTTAAAATCATAAATCATATTTGAAAAATGCATAAATTCTCGTATTTATATAAGTATCAGTTATCATGTTATTTTCTGTATTGTATTTAATATGTATGAATATTTGTATGCTTATTGCTTTTTGATAAAATTTTGTATTTTACATTATTTCAAAGTTAAATTTATTATTTCTCAACTAAAAATAAGTATCTTCGTATATTATATTCAATAGATATAGATATTGTATGTTCAATACATTCTGATTGTTCCTTATTTAAAATTCAACTATTATTTTTTTTGAAAAAAAATATTGTGTTGTTACAAATAAAGTATCAAAAAAGTTGTGAATGTATAAAATTAATATGTAGGATACTATACACGAATAATGTATTCTTATTAATGAATTTTAGTGTATGTAAAGGTGAAAAGCCTGCTTAGTGTCATTTAATTTAACAAATCATGTTTACATCACTTTATTAATATATCTCATTTACTAAATGATATTCCTTACTGAGATATCATTATATGTAATTCATATTAAAACTAGTAATAAGATAACTTGTCGTGAAAATTTATATGTAAAATGGCGATCACTTAATTTATAGACATTACATACAGTAACTCTTTACTACATTTTACATCTATGAAATTTATTTACAATATAACATCTTTGCATTTGTTTTAACTAATCAAGTTTAAATCTATTAGTATAACAATGTTATATACCAAATAATTTTATTTTTGGAGTTTCAATCTATGGAATTGATATGTGAAATGATAAACGTAGATGATTTGTTCTTATTAATATTTTTAGTATATGAAATGGTACAAAATCCGGTATACATGATTTAGATCAATCAACGCTATCAACACATATAATTCATACAAAATTTGGTTCATCTTAACATGATTCATACAACTGTGAAATAAATGCATATGCAGTACCTATACTGAAATTCAAGAAAAAAAAACTCAATAAAGAAAATAAAATCCAGCCCCCAAAAGGAATGGTTCATGCAACGGCGAAATCAATGGATAATAAGAACATATAATGAAAAAAAAAACTTATAAAATGGAAGAAAATCGAACCCCCAAAGATATAAATGTTTCATAAATAACAAAGCTGGTACTGAAATGATACCCAAAAGGAAGAAAATTATTTATGAAGATGAATATAGAAAAAAATAGTTAAGATGAAATGTGTGAATTTGGCAAACAAATATTTTTCCAACAAACTTGTTCTAGAAAAAACGTAGGAGTTTTTCGAAAAAGGTAAAACTATAAGAAATGTAGATACATTGTTTATCAATTTTTACTTCTTCTATAATTATCAACACATCTATTTATGAGATATTGACTACAAATCCCTAAGAAAAGAAGTTAAGTTATAAATATATTATCATATATAGTGAATGTCTACTTTACCATATAGTGAATGTCTATTTATGAAAAAGTTAGAAACCCCAAGGTTTTGGTCATTCTCCCTCACCCAAAATCCATCCAAACCCTATATTAAAGCCTATTAGAAGCATTATATTTTATATTTCATCAAACTCCCTCAAAAATAAAACCCTAAGCTCCTACATCTAACTTCAAGAACCTCCAAAGTTCACCATTAATTCTGCAAATTTATTCAAGATTCCAAGTTCCTAGTTCAAGAACTCCAGGAACCATCATTCAAAGGCACGATTAACATCTCAAAAATGAGTATCGATCTAAAGTTCATCATTCAAGGTATGTGGGATTTTGCAACAAGAACTCTCTTTCGTTCTTGTGCCCAAAAGTAATTTTCTTTACAAAGGCATGATTTTTATTTGATTTTTATGAATTTGAAGCATGAACCCATATCTTATGGTGATTATTATGAAATCTTGATGTTTATGATTTTGAAAGATGAATTTACATGTGTGGTGATATAAAGCATGAATCTTGAACGATATTTATCATGATTTTAATATTTAGGTCATGAATCCCCATTGAAAATTGTGTTTTTTTTTAGAAAGTGTGTATTATAAGAACATTGATGTTGAATATTTGAGATATTTTGAATGATTTGACCTTTTGGTCTTAATGGAGTGGTCTTGAACTCGAGTGTGAAAGAAATCCACAACGTGGTTGATTTTGATAGATGCGAAGCATGATGGCTCCCAATGTATATTTATATATGACTGAAATTGTTTTATTGTGGATTGTCTTTGAAATGATCTGAGCTAAGTCCGGAATAAATCTTTAGCACCGAGTGGGAGGTATAAAGCGACCTTACTTTCCTAGAACTACGTGCCCCTGTAGGAGTGAGCCTGAGGCTGATTTATATAGTGATCACTAGTTTGTGTGGATTTGATATCGATAGTCCTACTCCGATGGCAAGGATAGGACGACTCTCCCAAATGTGGGTTGTACGTTGGACTCTATGTAGCTCACATGGTTTATGTCAGTTATAGAATCTCCCAGTGTGTGTGTTTCCTTGTGTCTATGGTGAATGGTGAAGTGATTTGAAAGTGGAATTATGAAAGTTATTCTTTTGAAAGATTTAAATGATATTTACATTATGAGAATTAATATTCTTGATGAACTGAAAGTGATTGACAAATTATATGATGACTCACATGTGCTATTGTACTTATTTCATCCTCTCATAATTATGATGATTTTCTTTGGGCTATGTGAGTCTTTCATATATCCTGCATATTTCTTATAAATATTTATGATGATGATGTTTATACAACTGCATACACCCCCATATACTTGGTTCCTTTCCATGGTACTGACCTACATCTTCGGATGTGGGTTGCATTTTCTCAGAATGTAGGTTCAGGTGCTCAGTTCCAGGTTTGACAGTGATTCTTCAGGCACGCTGTTCTACATCCTCTGTTGTGGTGAGTCCTCATGTTACGAGGATGTGATGTCTGATGTTGGTTTCATGGAATTGTTTACATTTGATAACTGAGTATGAGTTAGTTGGGGCATGTCTCAATAGCTCGCTGGTTTTATTGATTTTCTTAGAGACTTGTCAGACTAGTATAGATGTTGGGAGTTGACTAATAAGTCATATTTTGTTATCTTTCTAAAATTCTTTTATTCTTGGATGATGATTACTCTATTGATATTTGAGGGTTATTTATGGAAATCTCATTGATTTGTGTTAAATTGAATGAAAATGGCTCAAAGGGTTAGCTTGGGGCTTCTCGTAGCCTCAAGCACCATGTGACGCTCCGGGACCCATTCTATAGAATGAGCTTATAGATTAAAGGGAATAGTATTTAGCACCGAGTTGGGTATGTTTCCTAGTTCATATGCCCTAGAACTACGAGTCAACGTAGGTTTAGATTATCAGATTATTCTCATTTATATAGATGCAGATACAGATTTTTATCACTTAGCTTAAGTTATACTCCTTGGCAAGAGTATGACACATCTCCCCGACGTGAGGTTTTCCCCTTAGGAGATATGCCATTGGACATCATGGTAGCTCATATGGTGTATGTCGGTTGGAAGAACATTCCAAAGTCCCTAAGTCCTAAAATAGAATAACAGAACAACTTTTAGAAAGTAAGTGCAAAGTCTCACAATTTTACTTAGATATTGTTTTACATAAGACATTAGCTATAACATTTTTCAGCTTTCAGTTTACAGATCATAAAGATAAGTCCTTTTACACTTAGCCTGCATGATTTGAAAATAGACTTGACTTCAATCCTACTTATTTCACTAATAGAAAAAGTAAAAATACAGCTTTTAGAACAAAGTTTTATGGTTCACAAAATTTATACAGTATGCTTTATTATTCATGATTCATGATTTTCAGCTTTTAGTTATTCAAGCCAATGTGAGTCATTTACACTTAGCATGCATTCTTTACAAGTTATATGCAAAAATAATTACAGTTTTTACTAATGCATTCACCCCCACATGCTCAGTACATTCTAAAAGTATTGATTAACATATATGTCTATGTGTTGCATTGTTTAATAATGTAGGTACCAGTTGTAGCACGCATATCATATTTAGACAGTTGCAGATTCCAGCCAGTAGGTAATGAGTCTTCCTACTTCGGGGACTTTAGTTAGATGTTATTCATGTACTTTACTTTCTTACTTATATGTATTGATTAGTGGTAGTTGGAGTCGTGTCCCACCTATCTATAGACAGTATAGTAGAGGCCTCATAGATGTCAGTCAGAGTTAGTCATGTAATTTTAGTTCCTCTTTTTAGTTTTATTAGAATGTAAAATTGTATCAGTATTGTATTTTCCCAAGATATCATCATGATTATTTTTCCTCACAGTAAACTCAGTTAATTTACACATATTTAAATCAGTTGCTTAACAGTATGCCAACTCATGGGTTAGCTTGGGATCACTTGTGGTCCTAAGCACCGTGTGACATCCAAAGGGTAGTTTTGGGGCACTACAAAGAACATGCATACATAATAGAGAGGGAAGTAGTTGTTGCAGAGTGATCGATGTCGCTGCTAAAGAAACTCCAACTAACTTGCACTATGGCTACACACCCCGATTAGAGGTTAGTAAGTCTAGTATCAATACAAACTACACGTACTGATAGTTATCATCGGTCGACAAGTATTAGAAATAAATAATAATAGTAACAAATAGGAAAGAAGCATGACATAACTATAATTCTAGTCACTAAAGCACATTCATACAAGTATTAGTACTTACATTTAGTCTCTTTCCGAACCACATAACATTTATTACTTTTGTGTATTCTTATTTTTGGATAATTCGGTCTATCTTACAATCTTCTTTCAGCTTATGTAACCCTGTCTCTATCCTAGCAGCACTAGCTCTACAGATTTTACTCCATCATTAACTATTGGGATTCCAACAACCAAGACAATTGACAGTATTAGCAACTTTTTAAAAAAGGCATTATAATACATATCATGTATACAACTACATACACATGGAAACATGAGTTATACATTATTTAGGATCTACTTTATATTAACACTTGGCTACAATTCCTACTCAAGGATTCATAATATCTTGTCAAATACACAATCCATGCAAGGAAACTCAATCCACACAAGGAACCACCTACAACATATAAATAAATTCACATTCAATGTATATAAATAAATGCATGTAAGCAATTACTCATAATTTTTCTCCCTCTAAACTCATCCACAACATTATATTTGTACAGGCCTGGTACCCAATCCATCATAACCAACATATCATATCTGTACCGTCGTGGTATCTGATCCATCCTAACCAATATATTATACCCTTACCAATGCGGTACCTTATTCATCATAACCAACATATCATATCCGTACTGATGTGGTACCAAATCTATCATAACCAATATATCATATCTGTACCGATGTGGTACTCGATCACTCATCACCAAATATTATCACCAATGTATGTAAAAATGCAAATGCAGACAATAATTATAAGCAATGCATGAAGACAAATTGCAAACACCCAATTAAAATTAGATACAAGAAACAACAATTGAAACAAAACTTATAGTTAAGAAAAACCAAGTAAGTACATCCAATAATTACAAGTATGCTTGAAGGCCCATTTACCACTTGCTCAATTGAGCATTATCAATCCAACCATAATCAAATCATGTCTGAAGGCCAATTCATCATGTATTTATTCAAGAGTGCACATACTACCAAGATTGATGTCGATACTCTAAATCATGATCCTATTTTATTAATCAATATGAATCTCATTTATTCATATTCAACCGGTAATTCAGTTACTATTTAGCAACCCTCCATTAAGGTCACAACGAAGTTTCAAGATGCTATATCCTTTAATCGATAATCCAATTGCTTGTCTCAACTTTACTTATAATTTCAACTAGGTTATCCAACTTTACACATCTTACTATCTGGCATTTGTAAAACTTAACCTTAGGTTCTTAAGTTATATTGTTACATCCTCTTATCACAATCAATCCTCCTTACTATATTCTAGCAAGTATGTCTCTTACTTCAAATGAACACAATAGTGATTTCACCCCTTTTTAAGATATTAAAGGCTAGCTTATAGATTCGAAGGTCACTTAATTCTTCTATTATTATTCATATTCACGTAATATCTCTATAATTTACTAGTCAAGCTATATAAACACAAATACCCATCAAGGGATGTGCACAAAAGATAATAACACACAATTGTCTTATTAGTATATTACTTTCAACTAACTATCATTCTCACCATATTCCACCAATTTTATCATGCCATAAGTATCACATCAGCTCTGTATAACTATAACCCATGAAAATATTCAAGCCTAATCAGATTTATAACAACTTAATCCTTCTAAACACTATGATCAAAGACCTAAGATAAACAATCTCCTAGTACTACTATCAAAATTAAGTGCATCTGAACCAAAACTACTACAAGTCAACCATAATCCACATTATTGAAGAATCTTACTTCTACTAAGAGGAGAAGGTTGTCCTACACATGTTAGCATATTTCTACATAGGTTTTTCACCACGTGTGCCTCAAACTGCTCTCATGAATTCTGGACTTGGAAATCTCCTAATTATAAAGGTAGAGTTTATTTAGAGCGTTTTGGTGAATAAAAATGACCTGAGGAAATATTAAGGAAAAGGGTTTTTAAGTTTTACTCGGGCTGACTACTATTGGGTAGCACTACAATGGTTCTTTTAACACTGCTCCGGTAGGCTGCTAACCTGCCTAAATTCTTTTGGGCCTTTTAACCCAATCCTGTTGGGCCGTATTTTACCTTTCCATCTTAATATTTTTTTGGCCCAACTTGAGTGTATTATTTATCATAAATTATTTTTGGGGCATTTTCACACATAACAATGATTTAGGTCATTACATTAGTTATAATTTACCCACTGTTCATCCCCAAATAGTCATTGATAAAGAGAGAGTTTTTAACATGATTCATGGAATTTGTAATACACCACAGTTACGAAGCTAATGCAACCTCCCATAATGCTAACATAGCAACCCAACAAACCTATTGTCATGACCCAAACTCGGGCCTATATGTGACAGGCATCTCAAGGCCATCCTGGTCTGGAGACAACCCCCTTAGCTTTACCTCAGTAAAAGTAAACAACGAAAGACAACTAGAGTAATAAGAAAGGAAGATAAGTCAAATGAAAATCTGAGAGTAAAAATATAACAACCAAAACATCCTAATACTATCCACAAAAGCCTCTAATCTAAGAATACTAAATAAGTTGGGACATACCCTGATTATGATAAAGAAATCCATAAATACTTAAATGATAAAGGGAACCTAATGAAATGACAATGCTTTTCAAAAAATGGAGGCTCACCACTTCACAACTGATCAACAGGAGTACAAAACAACTGAATATTGTATAGGAGCAAGAAAAAAATCCTCAGAACCTACATCATAAAATGATGTAGCATGTGAGGATGGTCAGTGAGGCGAGCACGAGTATGTAACTCAAGAAAAAGGGATAAAATAATGAATTTGCTAAAAAGCTAATCATAAACCACATGCACAATATTGGTACATATATATATATATATATATATATATATATATATATAATGCCAGGATAGGGGAAAGGGACATGAAATATGATCATTTAAAACATTAGTCCCAAACTATGTAGCTCATACCGACCTTCCAGACACCCATGGGCTATATGGGTCCAACTTCTCCCACCGAAAGGGCCCCAGTCCATTTTAGTTGCATGTACCGAGGAATGAATAAAGATACCAAGGTGATAGCTATCCAAAATATAATGTATGCATTAGACACATGGCCATATAGACCCCCAACATCGGCAAACGTGGTTTTCAGTATTGGTTCCATTGGGACTATACCTTCTCGATGAGCTACACGATTCCGTTTAAGCCCAAACTAAAATAGTTTTCACATCAAGCAATCATTAATCAGGGAGTCATTTATTAAGGCATTTACCAACTTGGTATCGTCATACTAATGTGCTTGCAAGCTATTTCATTTATGCCAAACCAATACATATAACCATTAGACTCCTACGTTCCATTTAAAATCCGAAACCATGATCACCAAAGCCATTTAAAAACCATATTTATATATTTATCTATTTATCCTTTCATGCAATGCAATGTTCTCAAAGGTAAGTTAAATTGTGTAAAAATTCATATTCAAAAATCAAGATTAAAAAGTACGTTGAAGTTAATGCCATTACCAAGCCAAAATTTCATCAATTTGGTGGACCCCATGTCACCCATTTCTACTATTATAACAATGCACCAATTCAGTCCCAAAAGCCATCAATTAAAGCATGAAAAGTCCATTAAACACAATGGAAAAGTAATTCAAGTGTTAACAACCACCAATTTTAACCCATTAATTCAAAACACATGAATATTGAATAAATTTATGCCATAATGTAAAATTCATGTTAAACAATGAGTAACATGCTTGAAATATAGAGGAATTTGAAGATAAATCAAAGTTTAGAGTGCAAATAATGAAATTCTTGTAAAACCATTGAATTTTCTTAGTTTGGGAGTTAAAGAGGAAAAGTGTAGTGTTTGATCTTGATAATTGAAGGCAATGGGATCAATTGGGTGTTTTTAAGTTGTTTAAGGGGTAAAGGAACAAAAATCTTCTCACCCCAAGTGAAAAAACAAAATTGGATGAAATTAACAAAGCAGCATGTCACACTACTATTGCGGACGGTAGCCAGCCTGCCACGACCTTATCGCGATAACTAAGTAGTGTTGCACGACACTCTCGCTGGATCCTTATTGTCTGAGGTCCAAAATGATCCCGAACCCCTTTCGAAAATTTTGAAAGTTTCCCAAAACACTCGTTTAACTTACCTTATCATAATTAAAGAAAAAAATTAACGTTACACACATGAGATGGTCAAAAATAAATTAATCAAAGTTTTATGGGGTCTTACATTACCCCCCCCCCCCTTGGAATCATTCGTACCCGAATAAAGAATAGGATATTTTTAGCACGATAACTAGAATTAATACAGTAGAATCCAAGGACAAATTCAAAACGTGATAAGAGGGAAACAAAACTCATACCTTAAGCATTTATCATCCAACGTTGGAAACAAGAACATTATTTGGTCTTTATATCTTTTTGAGATTCTCATTTAGCTTCTTCTACCTTTTGATTTCTCCAAAGAACCTTCACCGAAGCAATATCTTTTGTTCTCAACCTACGAACTTGCCTATCCAATATTTCAATCGAGACTTCCTCATAAGATAATAAATCTGTCATACCAACTTCCTCAGTAAGTAATATCAAAAAAGGGCCACCCACATACTTCTTAAGCATGGATATATGGAAAATGAGATAAATTAAAGCCAATCTTACTGGTAAATCTAACTCATACAAGACATTCCCAATTCTTCTCACAATTTGATACAGGCCAATGTAACAGGGAATGAGCTTCCACCAATTCTGAAATCTCATGACTTCTTTCATAGGAGAAATCTTTAAGAACACATAATCGCCAACCTCAAATTCCAACTCCCTTCACCTCATATTCATGTAAGACTTTTGGCAAATCTGAGCAATCTTAAGTCTTTCTATGATCACCTTCACATTCTCCATGGCTTGGTGATCCAAGTAAGGGCCAAAAAATCTAGTCTCCCCCACCTCAAACTATCCAATAGGAGACCTGCACCTTCTACCATAAAGGGCCTCAAAAGGGGCTATTTGGATGCTAGAATGGTAACTGTTGTTGTAGGCAAACTCAATAAAAGGCAAATGGTCAACCCAACTACCTTTGAAATCAATTATATAGTCCCTTAACATATCTTCCAAGGTATAAATAGTACATTCTTATTTTTCATCCATTTAAGGGTGGAAGGCGGTGCTAAGTTCACCTGAGTACCCAAACCTTTTTGAAATAAATGCCAGAAATGAGAAGAGAATTGCGTACCTCAGTTTAAAATGATGGACATCAGTGCTCCATGCAGCTTAATTATCTCCTGAATGAATAACTTGGCATAATTCTCTCCCGAGTAGTTAGTCCTCAAAGGTAAGAAGTGAGCAGACTTGATCATTCTATCTACAATGACCCAAATAGAATCATATTAATTTCGAGATTGCAGATGACCAATAAAAAATCTATATTAATAATCTCCCACTTTCACATAGGCAATTCTATCTCTTGGGACATGCCGCCAGGCCTCAAATGTTCTACTTTGACTTGCTGACACACCATAGACTTAGTAGCGAAATTTGCCACATACCTCTTTATATAATTCCACCAGTAGATTTCCTTCAAGTCATGATACATTTTGGTTTAACCCGAATGAATTGTATGTATGGACTAATGAGCTTTGGTCAAAATCCTTTCCTGCAGCCCATCTACATTAGGAACACATAATCTTTCTTAATATCTCAAGATGCCATCTCCTCTAATTTCTAAATCCATAAATCTTTACTGACCTACATCATCCTTGATTTGAATGAGTATGGGATCCAAAACCTGTTTCTCCTTGACCTCAGCACCGGGAGATGATTTAACCACCTCTTGAATGATCACCTATCCATTCTCAGAGTCCAAAAGGCAAACTCCCAAATTAGACAGCCTGTGAATATCCTTTCCCGATCCTTTTTATCCTCTTTAACGTTGGACAGTCTTCCCATGGATAACCTGCTAAGAGCATCATCAAAAATATTAGCTTTACCTAGATGGTAGAGCAAGCACATGTCATAATCCTTAAGCAACTCGAACCACCGCCTTTGTCTGAGATTCAATTCCTTTTGGGTAAATACACACTGCAAATTTTTATGGTCTGAATAAATATCCACATACACCTCATACAAATAATAGCGCCAAATCTTCAATGCAAAGATCACAACCGCAAATTTTAAATCATGAGTCGTCTAATTCTTCTCATGAACCTTAAGCTATCTGGAAGCATAGGCTACAACCTCACCATGCTGCATTAAAACACAACCCAGTCCTATATGAGATGCATCACAATACACAACAACCCTTCAGTACCTTCGAGTAGGGTTAAAATAGGCACAGAAATTAACTTATCCTTTAATTTTGTAAAATAACCCTTACAAGCATTGGGCTATAAAAACTTAACCTTCTTCTATGTTAGCTTCGTCAGTGGAGAATCAATAGATTAGGAACTTTCTATAGACCTCCTATAATATCCAGCCAAGCCCAAAAAGCTCCTAATATCGATTGAAGTCATGGATAAAGGCCACTTGTTAACCACCTCAACTTTTAGTGGATCCACCTTAATCCCCTTACTAGAAATAACATGCCCGAGAAAAGTCACAACACTTAGCCAAAATTCATACATAGAAAATCTTGCATACAATTTTTGGTCCTTAAAAGTCTGTAACATAATTTTGAGGTAATCGGCATGATCCTCCTCACTCTTGGAGTACACCAGGACGTCATCAATGAAGACTATAACAAACAAATCTAGAAACTACCTAAACATCCAATTCATAAGACCCATGAATGTAGCCAGAGCATTAGTTAACCCAAATGACATAACCAAACACTCATAATGGACATATTGTGTCCGAAAAGCACTCTTGGGAACATCAACCTTCTTAATTTTCAACTGGTGATGGCCTGAACAGAGATCAATTTTTGAGAAATACCTTGCACCCTGAAGCTGGTCGAAAAGGTAATCAATCCTGGGAAGAGGATATTTATTTTTCACTGTAACCTTATTCAACTGACGATAGTCTATACACATTTGAAGAGAATCACCTTTCGTTTTGCATAAAAAGTATAGGATCATTGCATGGAGAACACTGGAAAGGATAAAAACCTTATCAAGGAGATCCTTTAATTGCTCCTTTAGCTGTGCCAAAGCCATTCGATAAGGAGAAATAGAAATGGGATGAGTATCCAGTAGAAGATCAATCCAAAAATTTATTTCCCTATCGGGAGAAATCGAGGAACATCATTGGGAAAAGCTTCAGGAAATTCATTAACTATAGGGACAAATTGCAAGGAGGGACTTTCAGATTTAGAATCCTTTATCCAAACTAGATGATACAAACACCCCTTGGATATCAAATTTTGAGACATAAGATAATAAATATACTTCCCTTTGGGTACTAAGGAACTTCCCTCTCATTCTAATACCGGTTCATTAGGAAAATGAAAAGTGACATTTTGGGTCCTACAATCTAAAGAAGCATAGCATGAATAAAGCCAATCCATCCCTAAGATTACATCAAAATCCATCATATCAAGCTTTATTAGATCTACCAGAGTCTCTCTATGAAAAATGGACACCACACAGCCCCTATAGACTTTTCTGGAAACAATAGACTCGCCCACCGAGGAAGAAATAGAAAAAGGGTCAAAAATACTTTCAGGATCAAAGCTAAAGTGTACAGCAATAGAAAGAGTCACATATGATAAGGTAGAACCCAGATCAAGAAAACAATAAATATCACTGGAGAAAAGCTGTAACATACCAGTGTCAACATCTTGGAATGACTCAAATTCTTAGTGAGTGGAAAGAGAATAAAGGTTATTCTGACCAATTCCCATCCCTAAAGACACACCCTTAGCTATAGGGGCTGATGAAGTGGCAATCGAAACCTTATTAGCTCCTGTGGCAAGCGTAGATGAAGGATAATCTCGCTGTATATGACCAAGGTGATCACAATTAAAACACCTATTTTTTCCTTTCTCATAGTAACCACGGTGAACTTCCCACAACCACTTCAAGGAGGATAAGATCGGGTCGATTGAGCTCCACTAGACCAAGACTAAGCACTCTATTATCGAGGACTATTGCTAGACTTAAATTGCTGATCACCGGAAGACTTAGTATAAAGAGCACTAGATGACAAATAAGAATTTCCCTAGTTCTTTTTCTTAGGCCATTTCCTACTATCTTTCCTACTGTTTTTCTGATTTTTCCCTTGCTCTACATACTTAAACTTTTTGTTGTACCTTTCTCTCATTGCCACTTGATTCTTTTTCTCATCTTCCACCTGCTGCATATAAACCATCACCTTTGATATATCCACGCCATTATTTAACATAGCAGCCTTACACTCTAATACCATATCATGAGACAAACCCAAACAAAAATTTCTCAGCCTAGACCTCATACTGGACACAAGCTCGAGAGAATAATAAGATAATTGGATGAACTTCAATACGTACTCCTTAACACTTGTCTTACCCTATTTCAAATAAACAAACTCTTTAATCCTAACCTAACTCAACTCCTGAGGAAAGAAATGATCAATAAAAACACTTGAAAACTCATCCCATACCGCCGCTCAACATCATCACCCTTCATCTCTTTCCACTACTTATACAACTGGTAAGCAACATCTTTTAACTGCTAAGTAGCAAACTACATACCTTCTGAATCAATAGTATCCATCACCCTAAAGATCTTCTCTATCTCATCAATAAATCCCTGAGGATCCTCCTCAACCTTAGAGAATATATATGTTAGGGTTCAACTTTATAAACTGGACAATCCGGGTGACCTCAGATGAATTAGCAATAGCAATTTGATCAATGGGACTATGATACCATAATCTGGGCAAGCATATGGATAGATTAACAAAACTATGCATTAGAGATATCTCCCTGTGGTGAATAAGCATAAGTATCTTCAGCCCGGGAATCCCAAAGAGAAATAGTAGGGACCGGTGGAACCCCAGGTGAAGCGGTACAATTAGGAATAGGGACTCTAGGCTAGGTATGCACTCCATAAGTAGAGGGAATTCCCTCCACATTTTCCCTATGTGGAACAGAGATTCCAACTGAGTTCTTACAATTGTTGGATCTTTGGGGAGGCATGATTTGAAATGCAAGTTAGTCAGGAGTTAGAGAAGTTTCATGATAACTAGATTCTCTAGCACAAAACTAAACAAAAGAAAGGGAAACATTCTTAAATGCTTCATAGCCTCCCCCTTATAAGTGTGGCATGCTACACAGCCATAAAAGGGACTCTACTTGACACGACTTTGTGGACACCCAATGACCTTGAAACATTCTCTGATACAAAGCTTGCCATGACCTAAACTCGGGCTCGACCATGGTAGGCATCTCAAGCCCACCATGGGCCAGAGATAACCCTCAAAGCCTTACCTCAAGAACACAATAAAAGTAAACAGCGAAATCCAACCAGAGTAACAAGAAAGATAGATAAGTCAAATAAAAATCTGAGAGTGAAAACATAACAACCATAATATCCTAATACTATCCACAAAAGCCTCTAATTTGAGAAGATCAAATAAGTTGGGACATGCCCCCGACTATGACAAAGAAATCCAATAGTAGAATGATAAATAAAACCTAATAAAATGATAGGGCCTTCCAATAAATGGAGGCTCACCACTTTATAATTGATAAATAGCAGTACCAAACCTCCAACGCTACACATGAGTAACAGAAAAATCCTCAGAACCTATATCATGAAATAATGTAGCATTCGGGGATAGTCAGTTAGGCAAGCACTGATATGTAACTCAAATAAAAGGGATAAAATAATGCATTTACTAAAAGACCAGTCATAAACCACATGCATAAAATTGATATATATATAGGATGCCGGGATAGGGGCAAGATACATAAAATATGATCGTTTAAAACATTAGTCCTGAACTATGTAGCTTATACCGACCTTCCAAGCACCACGGTCTATATGGGTCCAGCTCTCCCTACTGGAAAAACCCTAGTCAATGTTTGCCATATGTACCGAGGAATCTCTAAAGACACTAAGGTGATAGCCACCCAAAATATAATGTGTGAATCAGACATATGGTCATATAGACCCTAACGTCGAAAAATATGGTTTCCATTATTGGTCTCACTAGGACTACACCTTCTCGGTGAGCTACACAATTCCCTTTTAAGACCAATTTAAAATAGTTTTCACATTAACCAACCATTAACCAGAGAGTTATTTATTAAGGCATTTACAAACTTAGTATCGCCATAGCAATATTCTTGCAAGCTATTCCATTTATGCCAAACAAATCCATATAACCATTAGAATCCTAAGTTTCATTTAAAATCTAAGACCATGGCCACCAAGGGCATTTCAAAACCATATTTATCCATTTATCCTTTAATGCAATGCAATATTCTCAAAGGTAATTTAAATTGTGTAAAAATCCATATTCAAAAATCAAGATTATAAAGTGGGTTGAAGTTAATGCCATTACCAAGCCAAAATTTCATCAATTTGGTGGACCCCATGTCACCCATTTCAACCATTATAACAATTCACCAATTCAGTCCCAAAAGCCATTAATTAAAGCATGAAAAATTAATTAAACATAAGGAAAAAGTAATTCAAGTGTTAACAACCACAAAGTTTAACCAATCAATTCAAAATACGCGAATATCAAACAAGTTTATGCCATAAAGTAAAATTCAAGTTAATAAATGAGTAACATTTTTGAAATATAGAAAAATTTGAAGAGAAATAAAAGTTTGGAGGCCGAATGATGAAATCCTTGTAAAACCCTTGAATTTTCTATGTTTGAGGGTTAAAGAGGAAAAGTGTAGTGTTTGATATTGATAACTAAAGGCAATGGGTCAATTGGGTATTCGTAAGTCATTTAAGGGTTAAAGGAATAAAAAAAGCCCCTCACCCTAAGTGGAAAAACAAAACTGGACAAAATTAATATAATAGCATGGTACACCGCTATTGTGGAGGCTAGCCAATGTGCCACGACCTTATCACAGTAACTAAGTGGTGTGGCACACCGCTATCATGGACCCTTACTATTTTTGGCTCCCAAAATGATCCCAAACCTCTTCTAAAAATTTTGAAACTTTCCCAAAACACCCCTTTTACATCTCTTATCATAATTTAAGTAAAAAATTAATGTTACGCACATAAAGGGTCAAAATAAATTGATCAAAGTTTTATGGGGTCTTACACCTATGCTCCCCAAACACTAAGCTCTAGGTACAACTTATGACAACTAGAACACACGGTACATAATTCGTAAGAAATTTTTTGCAATGGGTCATTTATAGTACCCTAAACACCTCACGATATTACAATGCATGAACAGTTAGGGTGACAATGGAAATAATAGGGGATGAACCTGTGTACCGTTGTAGTGGTAAAAGTTGTAGTAGGTTGAGGCAGTAACTTTAGACTTGGTTCCAGTTCAGTCTGTTTCACAACCTACTTTTGGAAATTCGACATTAAGAACTAGCCCTTTCCTGGTAATTTTTATAAATAGAGTTCTAGCAAGTCATTTTATGTACTAAAAGTTTCTATGACTTCCTAAACTTGTCTCTAACACGTGAACCACTAAAATCCACCAATCCGCGCATCATGATCCAAATGTTATAACAACACAAAACTATCAACACACCACTACTCATAGTAGTTTATTCAATCCTAACACATACCTCAACCACTCACAGGGGAAATACCAACCAAGTATTATTATGTATTGATAGGAGGGATATGAATATGCATAACACATCAATAATTTCACTCCCTCAATCGACCCTACAACTAATGATCATCAACCATAGCCAAACTTACTTATTTTCCCTATTTATCAACTCATATCACTTATGACACACCAGTTTTATGCAACAAAACTACCACAAACATTCAAAGGATGTTATTAATCAATATTTATTCCCATACTTTAGGCACATGCACTATATCGAGTCAGAGAAAACTACTTGCAAGTTTTTTCTAGTAGTCTTGCCTCTACATTTAACCTAGAAACATTATCATACTCTCACTTTATTCATATCCTTTGACTTTTCCCATTATATTCATTCATAGTCACCATGGGTTGAATACCATCAGTTAATCCACCATTAGGACATCAACATTCTTACCCTAATACGATCATTCAAGTCACTTAACCACATAAACTACATATTCATTAATCCCACCATTAAGGTCCAGCTTACCAAGATTATGTAAACCATTATTATTATTTTCTTCTTCATATTAAAGGAAACAACCAATATTATGCAAAATAATTAAGTTTAGGTCAGTTTAACCAACCACTTGCCAAAGCATCACTAGCAAGTCAACTTATTAGCCACATTATTCAAACCAATAATCCAACAACACTTCAAACCTAAAGATAATCATCATAGATCATACCACACAAGGGTCTCACTCTATTCACCAAAAATTTGGAATACACAAGGATCCTAGTTATAATAATTAAGTTTGGACCACACAAGTATTTAAAGCATATTCGAAAAATCAAATATAATTTATGATATACCTCAAATCAC
The DNA here is from genome assembly GCF_002878395.1 of Capsicum annuum. NCBI lineage: Eukaryota > Viridiplantae > Streptophyta > Magnoliopsida > Solanales > Solanaceae > Capsicum > Capsicum annuum. Next base: position 77,682,164 of record NC_061112.1, read on the forward strand.
ACCTAGCCTTTACAATTTGCATTTATTCTTTATAACAACTTATATCCCTCATAATGGTCATATGCACTTAAGAAGTTCCACCATCAAACTACTAGGTAATAGAATGAACAAAATAATAAACTACCACATAAGTAATATACATAACACTCTATTATACCACCTTTCCTTATCAAAAAGCTAGGGACCTGGGTAGTTCATTAGGATTCAGGTAGATGTCAAGTAGTTCTATAAATCATTAAAAGATAAGTCATAGCTAAAGTCACAGAAATAAAGGCACTCTTGAGATCACACCTGATCCTTATATCCATCGATATACTCTGCTACACATGATCCAAACACACACAAAATCAAAAATCATATTTGAGAGTTTAAGCATCACAAAGCAAGTTCCCAATATATTACAGTTAACAACAATACACACAATATATTTTTAACACATTATTTCCTCACGACAAGTACTTAACACCAAAGAAAACAAAGCATAAAAATCCATTTCCTATGTTTCTTATTAACCTCTATTGGTTGATGTCTTGTCCTATTTTTTTCCCTTTAAAAAATACTAATTAGGACCAACTAGTCTAAATTATAATGATAGAGATACCAACTGAAATCGATTAAATACCAATTAAACTCAACTTGGGGATACGATTAGATAGGAAAGAAAAAATTAAGATAAATTCCTAGACGCCTTGTCGTTTCCTACAAATTTGATATAGATGTCAACACACCAATTCGTAGGACATCACTCAATATTTTCTCTTATATTCGGAGCTCGACAACCTAAGCTTTGATACCATCTTCATAATGACCTAAATCATGAATCATGTCGGTCACCTACCAACTCTATCCTAGTTAGGAGACTACCACCCAATTATTTAAATATTGTAGAAGACATTCATAATTGTCATGACCTAAACTATCGGATTATGAGAGCACTTATTCTAATCCACCTAAGTAGAAGAACCCATTAACATACCTATAATAAAGCAAATCGATGTCTTTACTTAAATAATGAAACATATTTTATTACAAAAAAAACTTACAAATCAGTTTGTGATATAACTACCCTAGGATCTAAATCTAAATAGATACATGAGTTGCTAAAAGAAATAAAGTCTGGATACAAATTACACCATGAGTGAGAGAAGTTGGAGATGTTAAGGATCACTACTGCAATAGCCAAGAAACCTACACTAATCTATGCAAAAGACTATACCCCAAATAGGGTATAACAAGAGTAACATCAGTACAAACCATACATACTACTAAGCCTAATCAGTTGATCCGAATTGGATTACACAAATAAAACATAAATATTCAATATAAAACACGAGTTCTTTTAGACTTACCACCAACCCCTAAATATTTCCTTAAACTCTTTTCTAACTTTTGATTATGATTTCTGAGATACTGCTTTTTTCTTACGACTCTATTACCCGGGACCACTAAGTCTAGCCTTACACCTAGGGTCAACATAAATTCTAAGAATATCCATAACAAAAGAAATCCTAGACCCGAGTCAAGAACCTAATAGGTCACCAAGCTTACCTGGAGAAGACTATTTTCGCACATATGACCCGTCCACATGGTTCCCCAACTATTATCTTGCATTTATTTCATAAATTACACCTATCCATCTTTGTATCCTACTGATACAGATTTCTTTAATGAACCTTAACCTCCTAAGTCATTTCCCTGCTCGAGGCAATACAACAAGCCAGGTCATAAAAGAATTACTATCCATATGATAGCAGTCAAAACCTAACTGGAATATGGTACCACAAGTTAATACATGCTCAACCAATATACTTAGCACAATAAGTATCAAATGAGTAGTTAGGATATTTGATTAACAAGTTAATACATTATCACCAAATCAAGTTCATTCAAGCATAAGTCGGGGCAAAATAGAAAGATAACAAATTGAGTCAACAAAGATTGAGTCAACAACCCTAACTAACAACATCCAATTCAAAATACCATGACATTATAATGGGCTCTCAAAATATCTAATAAGTAAATAGACCATATGAGAACATGATAATGTTTCACTAATAACCAGTGAGAATATTTCAAATACCAAAACATCCCTATTTAGTAATAAAGTAGTCCAAAATCATACAACAACTTAAAATCATTTACATTGATCACATTAAACAATAAGCACTAACCAGCCATACTACAAAGTAGTTAACATATACATGTAATACAAATTAGATTTAAGATTCAATACTATAACCTACTACCATTTAAAGCCTTAATCATTTACATATCTCAATATTCCATTTTTGAGAAGCAATATGAATTTACCACCTTAGATATTTCAAAAGCTCACTGCTCTACTTCATTTTATATGTTATTGTCCCTTTCCTCAAGGTTTAACTAATAACCGGTAATTTAAACTTGTCTCTACCTTAATTATGAGTCTACAATAGAAAACCATTCATATCAAGGCATATTTATAGCATAAGATGATAATGTATATAAATAACCTATAATTGTAGGTTACCTAAACCCTAATAAATTTTAGCCATCCTAACTCCGTGCCCGAAGGCTTAGACATAAAATCTCTTGTTCATCTATGTTACAATCATGTTCTCTAACTAGGGGCTATAATATAATTAACATTACGTACCTGGATGTCAACCAACTATAGGAAGAATGAAAAAGTATGAAATACAAATTTTCCAAGATTGCGGACATGTTAATCTTTGAAATTCCATAGGTTTGCACCCATCCGCACCCCTTTCTCCACTTCTCCATAGTTTCAAGATATGAGAGGCAACCATAAGGAATTTTGGAGCCTCTCATATTGTTTATTTCAACCCAAGGGGAGAAAAAATAAAACCCAATTAAGTGGGTGTTCTGGTTTGTGTCATGTCACTATAGTGGTATGCACACTGCTATAGTGGGATGATGTTAGCCTAACCCAACTTCTTTAAGTTCCAAAATTCTAATACACATGGACCACATAAGTTCACTAATGAAATTCCAATAATATTCATACTCCGTACTAATATCGAGATGTTTCTTAGTATAGGATTTAGTTGTTACAATAGATACCAATTTATCCATTATTCATCCATGAACGATCAAAAGAAGGAACATTCAGAGTTTAGATCCTTGAACTAAAAACCCTCCCTATGAGATCATAAGAAAATATTTACCTATATCCAGATCCTAACGCAGAGTTTAAATACCCAATGAATTTACAAAATAAGTGCATCCATACCCTAATAACTAGAATTCTAGTATTAAAATCATTCACCAGTCAAACTGGAAAAGATCTTTTGTACCTTTAAATGTCTGAGACACCGATAAACTCATCAAAATTATGGACATCGAGTAGGGTATATGAAATTTAATTTTTTTAAAATCTAAAATTTTATGAAACCCACGGTGTGACACTACTATAGTGGCATTTATCCCTCTATAGCAGCATAACTATAGTAGACCAAAATAGTTTAAATAGGGGAGAAATGGATTCATCACCAGTTTCTCTCTTTTTACTCAAAAATCAACTCTTCTGCCACCTTCCCCTCTTCATCACTTCATTCTTATAACCAAAATAAGGTAACACTCAAATCCCTTACTCTTTGTTACTTTATTACTCATAAATTTGCATGCATTAGGTTAGAATTATGTTGACATAGGGGTTTTGTGTTGAGTTTTCAAATTTTAATTCTTGGGGCTTGTTTGAATCAAAATTTGAAGCATGGATGTTTTTCTTACGTTTGCAAAGTTCAATTGTGTTCTGGGCATAAGAAACTCAAAAATTATGGGTTAAAATGAGTCAAAATAAAAGAGAATGCAAAAGTTTATTTTTGGGTTTGAATTGTCGATTTGGGGATGATTTAGAATTTTTAGTGTAAAATAGTTCTAGGTCACTTTTGGTACATTGATCTGAGTTCAAAATTGAAAAGGGATAATGAAGGCTGCTCTAGAGGCCTTATTGCTGTAGAGGCACCACTACAATAGAGAAATTACTATTATAGAAACAACACTGTATTGTCTCGCCTACCGCTGTAGCAGGGGGCTACAGGCAGTAGCCTCTCAACTAAAAGTTAATTTTTTTACTTTGTGGTTTTATCCTTTCTTGTAGCTTGATGATTTCTAATGAGTTCACTTGTCAAAATTTGTAAGTAAGTGTCTATAATGGTTGGTAATCAAGGAAATTCCCCCACCTATGAAAGATTTCCTGATAAAGCTAGTCAAGAGCAATATCGTGAGTACTAGAAAATGGCTTTTGCTTTAAGAGAGGCTTTGACATGAGGAGGGTAGAGAAAAGAGCACCTAAATTTAACACGGCTATAGGAGTTTGTTTGGGAACCACTAATGGTATCTCTTTCTAAAGGAGTCTCGAGCTAGTTAAAGGAGATTCATGCTATACTTTAGGCTATTATTTGGGATTCCCCTAATCCTACCATCCACATCTAAGGAATGGATGCCACGATTAATGTTCGTACTATCAATGAGGTACTCGTGGTGCCCCATGTCATCAATGTTAACTACATATATAAGGCCCAGGAGATGGACATGATATAGCTGGGTGACTCGGTAGTTTTGGAGGAGTTTAGAGTGTAGGTTTACTAGCCTTCCACTGAGAGCGGTACGACTGCTTACTTTTTGGCCAATGCTTGGAGGTGGATTAATTATGTGACTCGAAAGATTCATTTATCGAACAACACTACCTATGTGACCTACCTTTGGGACTATGGTAGAGTTCTGTGTTATTCGGGGCATCAGGCTAAATGTGGAGACCCAAATCATGATGGAATTAAGGACTTCTACTAGGGCACTAAGAAGGGCCCCTTCCTCCCGAGGTTGGTGTTGGAGTTATGCAAATGGGATGAGGTTTCATAGAAGCACAATGATATGGTAGCAGAGATGGGCATTCCTTTTCACCCTCTTTTGATGAGAGAGTCTTTTCCCCAGAAGAGAAAGACGAGGATACAAGTCGGGCAAAGAGTATGTAACACCCTAAAAATATAAGCTAGTATTAGAACCATGCTTCAAGTTCATGCAAAAATCAAAAATCATGTTTTGGTAGTTTGGTAAGTGACTTAGACATATATTAAGGCCACAAATAACTCCTAGATTATAGATAAGTCAAAATATCCCTTACCAATTAAATTCTTGAGAAGAATCTTGCCATAGTCAACTTCAAATAAGCATAATGTTTAAATTACTAAGAGTTTTTGAAATCAAGATAAAATAAAATATAGATGATTGAATTATCTTTCCACCGCCACCAGTTTTTCCTCAATCTGATATCAGAGTAAAACGTTATGGCCAATTTACTGAAGCACTATCAAAGTTATCAATGGCGACGATCTGACAATGACTTGTCGTCGGGACACGACGAGTCATAATGTGACTCATATTAATGGAATTAAGGACACAAATTTGAGGCCCAGATGATGAGTCAAGTCAAAACTTTTCCCCAGACCCTATAGATCATCACCAAGCTCGTCGGGACTGATACCAATAATTTTTTAGACTATTTTAATGGGGTTGTTTGATCTTTGTCCACTCTTTTAACCCCAATACTATGTAATTTCATATATTACAAGATTTATAAGTCTATTTAATAACCCCAAATCCCTCATTATTTTCCGTAAACTCATTCTAAGTTTGAAAATCAAGTGATTCAACTCTCAAGAACTCTCAAGGCCAGATTTCTAGGTTTCAACCCAAGATTTCATCAGCCCAGGTATGTGGGTATTCAATAAGGGATTCCTTTTACCTTGATTCCCAAAACTAGTTTTAAAATATGAATTTTAGTTATGATTTCTATGATTTCCATGAATTAAGATTTTTACCCAAATAGAATTTCAAGCTTATATTCAATTCTCCTTGATATATTTACATAATGAGCATGTTTCCACTATTATTTATGATTTATTATAATTATATTATAGCATTCATAATATTCTCATGTCCATGCATAATTTACATGATATTACTTTAGATTTAAAGCATATGATCAAACTATGTATAGTGTATTAGTTTTCAAAACTATTAAGCATTATTTATCATGATTTTGCAGACTTCTGTCCATATTAGTTGACATATCGTGTTTTCCTATGAAATTAGTATTTTTCCATACTTAGAATTATGAACCCTTGGTATTTTAATAAATTCATGATTTTGGACTTGTGCTATGAAATTTCCCTTTTCCCTTCCAAATATTAAATATTCATTATTAGTTGCATTCTTTAGAAATGGCGCGTTATGAACACCCGGTGACCTAGGATATCATATATTTCCAGTCAAACACTTAGTCCTTAAATTTTCATGATTTAGAATGCTTTCATACAAAGAACTTATCTTTCAACCTCAGAACTTCAGTATTATTAAGCTATTCAGTAAATCAATTTATATTTAGTTGGGAGTAGTACTTAGCACCGAGCAGATGCAGGAATGGAGGCTCACCCATCAGTTAGGCTGAGATCTTTAATAGAAGTCCCTAAGTCCCAGAACCATGGTACCACCATACATTCTAAAGGTTCACCCGTTAGAACGGTATTGACACCTTAGTCCTTTTGGATATCAGTTTAGTGGTATCAGTTTAGTTTTACTTTCTTTTTTACTATGAATTTTCAAACTATCATTTCATCTCTTTATTTTCAGTTAGCATTTCGTACATTTTTACATCATATTCAACATTAACTTGAGATTAAATATAATAGTTATGATTCTATCACTTTCCATTTTACAGAAATATTTTAGCTAATGAGTTATAGATTTGACAACACCTTACAGTTTTTACGTGCAGACATGTTTTAAATGTATATTTCAGAAAATGAATTATGTTCTCAATTTCAAAACATGTTTTAAGTATGTTCATGACTAGTACATATCTCATATACTTAGTACATTCTAAAATAATGATTGCATACCTCTTCTGCCTGTATTTTTCATGTGATGTAGATTCAAGTGCTTACTACCAAGATCATAGTCAAGCAGATTATAGCATTTAACTAGAAAGTGATGAGTTTTCTTATTTCGAGGACTGAAGTCAGTTGTAGTTCTAGTATTGTATTTTCTTATTCATATGTGTTGATTAGGGATAGTTGGGGGTCATGTCCCGACTACCTATAGTCAGTATTAGTAGAGAATTCATAGATAGTCAGCTAGAGTTATTATATGTAGTTTCAGTTCTCTTTTTTTAGATTACAGTATAGTAAACTTTGAACAGTTGTGCATTGAAATATCTTATGTCATGATTATGCTTTCGCTCAGTCAATTTAGCTTTTATATATATTTTAATCTATTGCTCAAGCATTATGGTAGTACTATGGGTTATATTTGGATCACTTGTGGTTCTAAGCATCGTGTTATGACTAGGGGAGTCTCGGGTCATTCTAGAGTAGTACAGTAGTAGAAAGGATCTCGAAGGCGGGCGAGGATGATGACGATGATGCCCCTGCCTCCTAGTTCCAGCCCCAAATTTTTTCCACCAACTGGAGGTATATTAGCCATGGTTAGGAGGTCCATGGAGCAAGGCCTCTCAAGTTCCACCATCCCTTCCACTGCCCCAAATATTTCAATACTCTATTGAGAGCTCAACGAAGAGAGAAAGATTAGATGCTCAAACATTTCTTGTTTGCTTGAATATGAAAGACCATAAAGGTCATTTTTAGGTGTGTGACACCTAACCAGGAGCTTTCCTAGTTGGAGCTAGAGGATATAATAGAGTTTTCCTTCCGGAGTGATGTGGAAGGAAATAATCCTGCCCCAGCAGCCTGCGGCTAACATGGTACCTAATTAGGTTCCTTATTTTTCTCTCACCCCTTTATTTTATGATGGTGCTTGATTTGTCCCTCATTTGGGGCATGTACTAGACATTATACTTTTCTTTCTTTTATTTCCTACACATAGATGCTAATTTTTCCCCTTTCCCACATTAATAATATAACCTACTTATATGCAAGTTTTGTCATTTTTATATTTATTCAATGCCTCATACAAAAAATGTCGAAATAAACAAGTTAAATGCGAAAGTCAATGATAGAGGAAAATGTGGTACTGCCACTGCCTTGCTTGTGTTGCTATAGTGTCCTACACGTCATTATAGTGAAGAAAATCCTGCATAGCGGCGTGGTCGCTATAGCGGAACAAACAGTGGACACCCAAATTCCTATTATACTTAACACATTTCCTTCCCTTACCCCCTTAATGCTAATAATTAAATTGTAAACACGTTTATGCCTTGTTAATTGCCTGAAAACGAGTTCCTCCACTTTACACTAACCCATTAACACCACTTTTGTTACACATAAAGTTTCAATCAAAGATAAATATAAGAGTAATTCCTTTTTAACCACCCCTACTATTGTATATTCAAACCTTATCTTTCAAGGAAGGTACATTTTAGCCTTGTTAACAACAACAACACAACCACATAAATTCTATGTGTTTGACTAGGCCTAGCATAGATTCCCGTCTTTCTAACAATAACTACAAGTCAGACCTTGCTTAACTAGACCTTTTTATAATTATGCAAACAAGTACAATTTCACATAAGTAATCAACACCCATATCTTTAGGCACCGACTTAAACCTTTATATTACCATCATACAAGTCATATTCAAAGCTTTACCTACACCACAAAACACATGGTAGCTTATAAAATTTACATAGCATAGATTCAAGCAAATCGAGAAACTAAAATCACAACATATGAAATGAAGGAAAATAAAATCAATTATCAATTGTTCAAGCTCATTAAGAGCCTCTATTTGCACTCATGATGACCCTGAGTAGGTCATCTAGTATGCCTTACACACCCCTTATAGCGAAATACTAATGGAACCTTCCCAATTCTAATTTGCATTGCTTATATCCCTCCAAGTGCAGTCAAGTGATGTCTGTTTGCCTGGTTAATATTCCAATTGAAATTAAGAGATACCAATTTCACTCAACTTATATATCTACCAGACAACAGCATGAGAGGGAAGACAAAAGTGGAACCATTTACTAAAATGCCTCATAGCTTTCAAAGATTAAATATCGACGTCAACAAACCAATCTACAGGACTCTACTACATATTTTCTCTTATATTAGGAGACTAGTAGCCTAAGCTCTGCTACAAAATTGTCACGATCCAAATTATCAGACCATGAGGGAACCTATTCTAATCCACCTATAGAGGAGAACCCATTACCATCCCATTAAGAAAATAAGTGGAGATCTTTAATTAAATAATGAAACATATTTTACTATAGAAAACCTTGTAAAATTAGTTTGGAATATAAATACCCTAGGATCTAGTCTAAATAGGTACAAAGCTGCTAAAAAAATAAAGACTGAACACAACTTCCACCATAGTGAGAAAAGCGGGAGAGGTTAAAGGATCACTACCGCAACAGCTAAGAAACCAACAATTATCCCTGCAAAATACTATACCCAAAAAATGATATAGCAAGAGTACCATCAGTACAAACCATATTTACTGGTAAGACTTATTCGTTGACCCAAATTGGATTACACAAATATAATAAAATATTCAAAAGAAAATATGTGTTCTTTTAAACTCAACACCAACCCATAAATATTTCCCTCCACCATTTTTCTAACTTTCAGTTATGATTTTTGAGATACTTCTCTTTCAGTTATGACTTCACTACCCAAAACCACTAAGTTTGGCCTTATACCTAAGGTCAAAATAAATTCTAAAAATAGCCACAACGAGAGAAACCCTAGACCTGAGTCAAGAACCTAATAGGTCACCAAGCATACCTAGAGGAGACCCTTTATGGACATATGACCTATCTATTTGGTTCCTTGAATATTAGCTTTGATTTATTCCATAACTTATATTCCTCTTTCTCTGAGTCCTACAGACATAAATTTCCTTAATCAGCCTTAGCCTACATAGTCATTTCCCCACCCAAGAAATACAATAAGTCAGGTCACAAAAGAATTACTAGCTATATGATAAACAGTCAAGACCTAACTGAAATATGGTACCACAAGTTAATATATGCTCAACAAATACACTTAGCGCAACAAGTATCAAATAAGTAGTTAGGATATTCAATCAACAAGTTAACATATTATTACCAAATCAAGTTCATTAAAACATAAGTCGCATTAGAAAGGTTGCTAATGTGCACCTTCTGCAGTTTATGGCTTCTACGAATAAAACCACCGATTCATCGATGAATATGGTTACACCTCATGATGGAGTAAGTTGTACATTGTCTTTTCTTATATTTAGGAGCTTTCTCTCTCCTCAATTTTAACTGATACCTGAGAAGATTGAGGACCCTAGCTCGAAATATAGCTCGTCTATATTAGTACACTTAAGAAAGTATGGGACGTCTTGTCTAAATAGATCATTACAGTTTTCTAAAGTTGCAATAGCTACACAGCCCCAACTGAAGAAGGAATTTACTAAGAATCAATGAATAAACATAGGTAAACCCCTCTCTTATATTTCTCCAACTTCTAAAAATAGAAAAGTCATTGTTAGTATTGTTGAGGAAGAGCTAAAGGAGCAAAATCAGTATTGGCAGAACTCCTTGATATGGTATGTGGTTGGAGATACTCCATATATTAAGTCCATGGAGAATTATGTTAAAAATATGTGGAAATATGAGATTACACTTCAAATTTTAGGTCATGATGCTTGGTACTTTATCTTTTAATTTGAGATAACTATAGATTGAGATATGGTACTCTTTAATGGACCATACACCTTTTCACAACATGGTACTCTTTAATGGACCATACACCTTTTCACAACAAACGTTTTCTGGTATAACAATGATAAATTTACTTTGAATTTGATCCAAACTGTATCACTATAATTCCTTTGTCGGTTACATTACCAAGTCTCCTATTAGTTAATGACTGGGGGAAGAATTTAGTAAGATTGCAGGTGGCATAGGACCTCCTCTTCACAATGATCAATTCAATGCTAGAATGGCATGAATTTCATATGCTAGAGTGTGTTTTGAGGTTGATGTTGCATTACCATTGATTTATTCTATAGAAATGGTTACTCTAGTTGGTACTTTCCATCAACCACTTGACTATGAATAGAGGCCTAGATTTTGTAATTATTGTCTTAAATTTGTCAACCTATCTGAACTTGTAAGCAGTATGATATGACACATAAAAAGACTTAGGAAGAGGGGTTCCAAGAGGTACACAAAAAGAGAATAAGGAATAAAAAAGGAAGAAAGAGTCCTGTGAGGCAAGATTGTCATGCTAAAAGGGTTATATTACCTCAAAAAAAGGATATTATAACTAACACTCTTGTACTAGAGGAGTTGATCCTTTATAAAGTAAGTCAACATGGAGAGGGACAACTAATTTTTCTGGTAAAACTAACCATTTTCCTCTACTAGTAAGTCTGGAAAAGAATGGGGATCAACCTGGTTATCTTGGCGCAGCTCCAAATATACAATGATCTTCACTACTTGAATTATGAGAAGACTCAATCAACCCCTCAAATGGATGGAGTTAAAACTCTTTCTCCAAAAGTATAAAATTATTCGATATGCTATTTAGAAACAAGAGTTAAGTAGAATAAGAGTGATAACATTTTGACAAAGGTGGCACACAGATGGACTTCATGTTGGAAATACCCTGTATCTCCAAATAGGATGATATGGTTGTTGTGGAGGTCTTATATACATGTACATATATTACAGTCACATGAGCAGTTCTTACATTGTTATATTAAAATCCCTGTGGAATCTTTTAAAGCTTATTGCACTATAGTATATTCTAAAAATAAAATTGTTGAGAGAGATACCCTATGGCCTTCATTGGTGAGCTTGGGCACCACTATTCACAAACCTTAGATCTTAAGTGGAGACTTCAACTTTGTGCTGAGTACTGAGGATAGTCTATGTTCCCCTGTTATAGCTGGTGAAACTCAAGATTTTAGAGACTGTCTTGATACTCTATAATTAACCCCCCTAAGATCCAAGGGATGTTACTTTTCATTCTACAATAATCAAGAGTAAGCGTATGAAGTGTATTCGAGAATTGACTGGGCTTTGGGAAATTACTAATGGTTGCAGGTGTATGGAGCTGTAGAGGCGAATTATTTGGCACCTGGTATATCTATCCACTCTACAGTGATAATACAGTGCACTCCCATAATATGTAGTAGGCCAAAACCTTTCAAGCTATCTCATACTATCCTTAATCACCAGTAATTCCCTGAGATTATGGAAAGCACATGGTCATAAAGATATAGTAAAACTAAGATGTACCAGCTGGTCCAAAAATTTAGTGTTCTTAAAGGTAATATTAAGCAGATCAACTTCTATCTGGCATCTTATGAACAACACTTACAGTCCACTAGATAGAGGATTATAATTATTCAGGATCAACTTGCCCCTGATCACTTAAATTAGTAACTGATTGAGGAAGAAAAAGCTCAAATTTATGAATTGTACAAATGGAGTCTAGTAGAAGAACATTCCCTAAGACAAAAGTACAGAGCTGCTTGGATCACCTGTGGATACTCAAATTAAGAGTTCTTCCATTGTCAATGAAAAATCAAAGCAAACATGAATGCAATCACTTTCATTTATGAAGCTAATGGAGTAAAGATTACCGACCCTATATTAGTGAAAAAAGAATTTGTTTCCTTTTTTACTAACTAGGTGCTGCAGCTGAAGAGATTCCTTTTCTAAATTCAGAAGTTATCAAGAGGGGTCATTGTTTGACATCTAAGCAAAAACTAATACTCAACCAGGATATCACAACAGTGGAGATTTAGAATTCTATAAAAGGGATGTTTGCAGACAAGTCATCCGAAGTGGATGGATTACATGTTAAATTCTTCACTAGTCAATGGAATTTAGTCAAAATTGATATAGTATTGGAAATACAGGAATTCTTATCGTTAGGTAATATTTTTAATTCCTTCAGTTGTACTGCAATAACACTTGTTCCTAAGGTACCTACTCCTACCATGGTTAAGAATTATAGACTAATAGTCTGCTGCAATACAAGTTACAAGATTATTACAAAGGTGTTGACTAATAGAATGGAAGGAGTGATAAATACTATTATAAGTCCTTTCCAGTCAGTTTTTGTTGAGGTAAGATCTATATTTGATAATATTCTATTTGGTCGTGAACTACTTAATTGTTATACTAGGAAAGGTTTATCCCCTAGGTGTGCCTTACAGGTTGAATTAAGGAAATCTTATGACTCTGTTGAATGGGTTTTTCTCAAGAGTATGCTTGTAGAATTGGGTTTTCCTCAAAAATTCATTGGCTAGATTATGGAATGTGTTACAACTGTGTCTTACTCTCTTGTGATTAATGGTGGACTCACAAGACCTTTTCAACGTAAGAGAGGATTAGACAAGGAGACCCTATTTCACCTTATCTTTTTGTAAATTTTGTGGAATATCTACATAGGGAATAAACTATGCTCATAAGGTTCCATTTCCATCCCAGATGTAAACCTCTTGGGCTAGTGCACATTTTTTTTGCAGATGATCTTTTAATGTTCTACAAAGCTGAAAGTACTTCTGTGGAGATGCTTCAATAAGCTTTCCAAAAATTCTCAAAAGCCTCAGGTCAGTAGGAAAATCAAGACAAAAGCTATATTTTGGTTACAGATGTGTAGGATACTGTGAAACAATAGCTTATACAGACACTTGGATACGCGAAGGGGTTTTTCTTTTCAAATATCTGAGTGTCCCACTGTATTCAAAGAAATTAACAGTTGTTCAATATCATCCATTGGTGGATAAAATTCTTGATAGGATGAAATATTATTCAACAAAACTATTGGCTTATTCAGGAAGACTCTAGTTGATCAAGTCTATTATATTTGGGAATGCAAACTTTTTGGTCTCAGATATTTCTTTTGCCTAAGAAGATCATGAAACTCATTAATTCCTATTGCAGGATATTCTTATGGACAGGTACCACATGCCCATCAAAGAGAGCTTTTGTTTCTCAGGATAAACTTTGTATGCCAAAAGGAGTAGGGGTAAAAATATACTAAATTTATGTAATTGGAATAAGGCAGCAGTTGCTAAGCAACTCTGGGCATTGGCCACTATGGCTGATAGTATGTGGATAAAGTGGGTACATATTTATTATATGAAAGATACTACTATTAAGGACTATAGTACTCTAAAAATGCTGCTTGGGTTATAAACAAGGTCATTATGTAGGCACCCACGTTGCAAGGATATTTGCAAGAAAGATTGGTTATGTTAACAGTGGGGGGAGTTCTCTATTAAATACCATTTGTAGGGGTGCGCGGATTTAATAGATTTATTAGGTTTCTAGTGAATCTATTTTTATTTGTGCGTGGATATTTTTTAAATTTTGTTTCAATATCTTTTAATGATTTACTTTTTTCGTAAGATATATTCATTAATTATTTTATCCTGTAGTAATTGCAGAGTTACAAATTTCTGTATAATAATTTATCCTATCTGTACTATAATGTATATCTAATTCTAGATTTTCAATGTTATTTATTATCTTGTGTTGTTCTTCTCGTAGTGAGTTTTTTAAATTATTTAAACTATCACATGTACTTTTATCTAAATTTTCTAAGGTTTTTTCTATCCATACTAATTTTTCTTTTAGATTTTCCATTATTTTTCTAATTCGGTTTCTATAATTAATTTCATTATTTAGATTTTCTTGATTTTCTCTAGTTTGTCTAATATATTCTAACATTTTTTAATCTGAATAATATCCTTCTGGGTAAATTTCTTCGTATAACTGTTCTAGACAAATTGTAGTTTCAATTTCGTAGTCTATTACTTTTTCTAATATTATTTTCTTAATATCTATAATTTCTATGTTTTTAAGTATATATAAGATTAATACTTTAAGATAATCTATATGATCTATCTTTTAAAATTGGTTTTATTATAATATTTTGTAGTTGTTTGTTTTAGCCTTAGTAGTTTTTGCATATTTTTATTAAGAAATTCTATGTATTTTATATCTTTATTTTCCATGTATTCGTCTATAGTTATTTTTATCTGTTTTTCTAGTAACTGTATGTTTCTTATATCTTTTTCTAAAATTTTTGTGTAACTTATCATCGTAAGTATTTGTAAGAGTAGTTAGGTAGATATGGTATATAATTTACTCTAGTCATGTAGTATTTACCAAAAGCTTTTTCTAATATGATTTTTCTTATATCTGCTACTTTTATATCTCTAAGTGCATACAAAATAAGTATTTTGAATTTATCTACCATCACATCAGATAAATAATCATTCATTTTCATAAAATTGGTTTTTTCAAAATATTCCCTTCAACCATGTACATAACAAAATATGGTCATCTTAGCTTACTATATACTAGATTGTTCTTAAATAATATGTTCTTCGGTCACTATTAACATGGTAATTCGGATACTTTTTCCCTTAAACAGCGCCTCTACTCTGGTTACTCCCCGCCACGGCTTCTTGCCTCATTGGTTTCACCTTTAGGATGGCATAGTCCTTAGGGATTTTTCTCCGTTTCCTCTTTGTTAATAAACTTCTTAACATATTATTCGTCGAATAATTCTACTATAAAGTAACTAATATGAATTTATTTTATCATATCATGATTGTTGGGAATTATGAATTTAGCTATTCATAATCATAAATAAATATACCTGTTCGGGTAGTTTTGATATTTCTGAGTTTTGTTCCTCCATAGCTTTTTCCATTGGAATATGTTTATTTAATTAACT
The DNA here is from genome assembly GCF_002878395.1 of Capsicum annuum. Lineage (NCBI taxonomy): Eukaryota > Viridiplantae > Streptophyta > Magnoliopsida > Solanales > Solanaceae > Capsicum > Capsicum annuum. Next base: position 77,697,862 of record NC_061112.1, read on the forward strand.
GAGTAAAGTATTTGTTGTGGAGTGGAGAGAAAGGTTGCTTCAACGCATGAAGGCTTGCTTTTGCAATGCCTTCTGCCTTCTTTATTTATAGAACAAAATCAATCTTTACAATTAAACTAACTTTACACACGTTTTTTAAAACTAAAAACTAAAAACTAAAGAACTAAAAAGTCAACAAAAGGGGCTATAGGCCTATCCTACCCTAAAAAGTTAAGAAAAGTTAAACTTTACATAAATGCTCTACATTATAATCTTATCGTAAAAATTTGTACAATAAATAGGTCCAAATATCTTCCGTTGATTTGATGTTGTCGTATCTGCTCCATTATTGCTCCTTATCTTATCTTTTCAGCTGGCATTTTGTCTTCTTGATTTTTATTCTAGATGTACTTCTGGAATAATATTATCTTCTCCATTACACCTCGAACATTGGTGATCTGGATATTTGTGTCCAATTATTTTACACTATCTTGTTAGCAGTCCGTCTGAAATAAATTTTTTTTTTATTGCTCTTGCGGTAGATTGTTTTTCTGGGTTGAGTAGCGTCATTATCCATTGTCTTACATCTTCCATATCTGCTTGTCGTAGCTCTTTTGAATTTGAGTAAATCATTTGATGATCTCTCGAATAATAGCTCCATATTGGGTTTCCGTTAGTATAGTTATTTGCTAGTTCTTGAATGATCGTAGCTAGTCCAATAAGTCGTTTATTTGCATAAAAATCTGGTATCTCAATTCTGGGTATCTCCGGTTGCTGCGTAATATCTTCTGGGATGATCATATCTCTAGTTAGTCCTATCTTTACAACTTGTGTAACTGGTTTTATTTCATCATATAGTATCTCTGCCGGTGCAGTATAACACTTTATATAAAATAAATTTCCTTTTGTTATTCTTTTGTAGGTGGTGAATATCTTGTATAATTCTTCCATAGTTGTTAATTCTTCTCCGTCTTGGGTATATATGGTGTTTAGTAGTCCATAGTCAAAACAGGTTTTAACTAGGCTTGGGTTAGTTTTGGGTAGTGCAATTAGTTTGTTATATCCTTGTAATTTTTGGGTTATATAGTTGGTATTTGGTTCTTTGATGTTTGTAGCTCTGGGGTTATGGTTTAGAAAGGTTTGTACTCTGTGTATATTTTCTATGTATTTCTGGGCGGTGTAGTTGTATACTTTTTTGTCTTGGTTTAGGCTATCTCGGTATGTGTTAACTTGTGGGGGTATGAACAAGTGGTCTTTTTATGTTTTTGGTGTAAATGGTTTTTCAAATATTTTATTCATATTTATATTCTGGTATCTTGGTCGATTAACTCCTTTGCTTGTACCTGCAGAAGTAGATTGATAAATGTTATGGGTTTTATGGAGTGTCCCAACGTCTCCTTCTAGCTCTGGAACTTTAATGTCTTCCGATCGACATAGCTCTGCACACTGCTGAGTTAACTGATTTGTAGCTATAGACTTCAGTTTATCTTCATTAGTCTTTAGCTTTTCTATCTCATTATCCATACTGTCCACTTTCATTGAAAGCGTAGTTAGGGTGTTAAGTATTTTTTCTAGAGTATCTTCTTCTATTATTTCAGTCTGTGTAGCTTTGTCTTGATATGTAATCTGCAATAACATTTTTGTTAGTACTGATCACTTCAATTGTAAATGTGAAATTTAATATATTTAAAACTAGTCTCCGAATCTCTTTTGTTGTAACTGAATTTTGTATTTTCTTTGTTACCCACCAGCGTACCTGTGTATTATCTGTTCGTACAATAAATTTGTTATATACAATATATGGCTCAAATGATAATAAACATTTATATAATGAACATAATTCTTTCATATTTATTTCCCATTTTATTTCTGTCTCGTTGAACGTACCTGAGTAGTATCTACAATGGTGTTCTATTTTTTCTGCTTCATATCGATATTTAAGTACTCCTCCGTAACTATATTCACTAGCATCTGCTTCTACTATATATATAAATTTTCTATTTTCATCTGGAATTGTAATTTTGGTAATTCTTTACAAAGTAATTTTATTTTTTGAACTTGTTTTTTATCTTTTTCATCATAGTTATATTCTATATCCTTTTTTAATTTTTTCTGTAGTGGTTTTAAAGTTTCTGCTAATTTTGGAATATATTCTCTTACTTGGTTTACTAGTCCTAAAAATGATTGTAATTTCTTTTTTGTATCTAATTCTTCTTTCGAATTTATTATTTTTTGTACTATATGTTGTTGCATTTTTACTCCACTTTTATCTATTTGTATTCCTAAAAATTCTATCTAGTTTTTCATAATTTCAGCTTTCTTTTGCTTAGACTTATTCCCAATTTTTCTATTATATCTGTAAATTATTCTAATAATTTTAAATGTTCTTCTTTGATTTTTGTATATAATAATATATCATCTATGTACACTATACAATTAGATAATTGTTTAAAATAATTGTCCATAAAATGTTGATATCTACCTAGTGCATTTTTATATCCAAATGGTAACACGTTCCATTCATAAAATCCTTGTGGTACCATAAATGCAGTTAATTCTTTAGATTCTTCTTCTAGCTTTAGGTGGTAAAATCCTGATTTACAATCGAATTTGCTAAAATAATTATATCCTTGTATTTGTCTTATTTTTAATATCTTATTTGGTATTGGATAATTATATGTTATAGTTTTTGCATTTAAATTTCTATAGTCAATAACCATCCTACTTTTTCCTCTTTTTTGTTCACTATGTTTATTTACTATAAATGCTGGACTATTATGTTTACTATTACTTTTTTGTATATATTGTTTTTCTAATAATTCATCTATATGCATTTTAAATTCTTTTAAATCATCAAAATTATATGTTAATGGTTTTTGTGTTATTATGATATTTTTATCTATTAATTCAATTTTTATAGTAGTTTTATGTTTTTCCCATCCTTTTAATGGATCTTCACTATATAATTGTTCTAATTTTTTCTGAATTATTTCTATTTTATTTATTGAAAATATAGTTATTTCTGTTTTATTTATCGAAAATACTACTAGTTCTATTGTATCTTCAGTATTTTTTATATTTTCTAACTTTTGTGTAATTTTTTCTCTTCCTTTTATCCAATCAGTTTTCTTTCTTATTTTATTATTAACTCTTTTTGCTCTTACTTTTTGTTTACATGGTGTTGTAAACCACCAGTCTGTTTTGGTTATTATATGTGGGTATAATTTATCTAAGAATGGCATTCCTAAAAGTATATCTTTTGATGTTAATTCATAATTATAAATTTCTTCTATTGTTAATATCTTATCCCATAATTGTATTTTTACATTCCTATCTTTATAAGTAATTAAACTTCCTTCATTATTAAATCCTTTAACTATTATTGGTGTTTTTAATTTATCCCATTTACTTTCTGGTAAGCAATTATATCTGCATAAATTAGCTTCTGCTCCTGTATCTATCATAGGCGTATAATATCTACTGTAATATCCTTCTACTACTATCTTCATACATATATCTTCATTTCATGTTAAGGCTCTTTTTAAGAATAACTTTTCTTTGTTATATGTTAAGGTTAATTGTGTATGTTCTTTTTAAGAACCTTAACATGCAATGAAGATATATATCCACATCAATGACTTAACATCTGCAATGACTAACTTCCATGCCTGGAAGAAGAGTGTTTCTTGAGTCACCTTGTTGTAGTTGGGTTATTTGTCTCTGGTAGATAGTAGTTCTGAGTAGTGACTCCATAGGTTGTTAGTGTGAATCCTACTTGCAGTTTTGACTCTTTTTTTTTTTAGAAATAGTTGGTCAGCTCTATCTAATGCTTTTAATATTTACTTTGGTGAAATAAAATTATTAATTTACCAAAAAAAGACAACAGTGATAAAGTGTGTAGAGAAATAATTTTATATATCCACATCAAAGAAAGGCAATAAAATAAGTGAACTAATCATCTGCAGTGACTAACTTCCATGCCTTGAAGAAGAGTGTTTCTTGAGTCACCTTGTTGTGGTTGGGTGGTTTGTCTCTTGTTTATAGTAGTGACTTCACAGGTTGTTAGTGTGAATTCTACTTGCAGTTTTGATTTTCTTGTTTTGATTGATAGTTGGTCAGCTCTTCTTAATGCTTGTAATGTTTACTTTGGTGAAATAAAATTATTTATTTATCAAAAAAAATAATAAATCGAGTCAACCAAGAATGAGTCAACAATCTTAACTCTAACAACATCTAAGTTAACTAACCATGACTCTAATAATAAGTCTCGAAATATATGACAAGTAACCGGACCACACAATAATCCCAAACAAATAGAGTCAACCAAGACTGAGTCAACAACCCTAACTCTAACAACATCCAAGTCAACCAACCATAACTCTAATAATAATTTTTGAAATATATGACAAGTAACCGGACCACACAAGAATCGAAATATATCATGCGTATAAATAAAATCTCTAGTTCACTTATGGATCAAAAAAATTCACCTGAACTTTATACATAGACATTGTGGGTGATGCATCCACCCTCTAGACATAACCTGTGATGTTTCATGGTTTTCATGATACTTTTGATACTTAAAATAGTAAAAATATACACTTACTTGGGTCATTTTGTAGGATATGATGTGTATTTTATGTTTGTTATGGGTGAATTAGGTTGGAAGTGGTGTGGATCAGAAAAGGATGAAAAAATCTATGAAAATAATCAAAGTGGAGATTAGACCATGAGTCATTTAGTCACCTAACGACTTGTGGCCCAAGCCATGACGTCAACAGTAAGTGATGTTGTTTTCAGAAGAAAAGTGAAAGATGACCACAACTCGTTAGGAGTGACAACGAGTTATGGTATGAGTTGTTCTAATCATATGAGAGAAATTCCTAAGAATATCCAAGTTAAAGTTCCAATGGAAATGGGTGAAGACCACAAGTCATTATGACTAACAACGACTCATGGTAAGGAGTCGTTCTGATAATAGGTCCAAAAGTACTAAAAGCTAAGATTCAATTGAGTGATAATGACTTGCAACAAATAACTTGTTGGGTCTGATAATAAGTTGTTACGACTAAACTCAGAAGAGAGCAATGATAGCAACAAATGAGTCATCTCTAATCCTGATGACATATTACCAAAGGCATGACCACTGCCGACTTATTTTTCCTTTTTTGCTTTAACTATGTTTTATTTGTTGTTTTGAGAAACTATAAATAGCCTTTAGCTACTCTTGCATTAGGTTACACACTTTATACTCTTAAAAACATACATTGATTTAAAGATTTACTTTTTAATCATGAAATCCTCTAGTTCTTGGTTTTTGGTTTATTATTCACTTTGAGATTTTGGGTTTTCTATGTAATTTATTGTGAGATTATTTACATGCTTTCACTTGTGCATTCTATGGTATTTCTTACAACTATGAGTGGCTAATTCCATTTGCTAGGGTTGTGGGAACCGTAGCGGGTCAATGAAGTAGGGGTAGTGTGAGATTCATTTAGATCATTGTTGTTGCATGTATTGTGATTTTCTTCATATTAATTTCTTCTCTAGCTACTGCAGAAGCTAAGGACTTGCCTGTATTCATGATTATCCTCACAAGGGAGTTTGAGATTAGGAAAAGAAAATTACAACAATGACTTGAGGCTAATAACTTGAGACCTACAAGGTAAAGGTCAAGGGTTAGTAAGGCGACACCCTAAGACTTACAAGGTGAAGGGTGAAAGATACCAATGAGTCCAAAAGACAGTTGGTGATACCTATCTTGTCAGATTCTGCATGTCTAGCATTGAGACAATCGGATTGAGCATCACAAACCTACGAGTTAGAATCCAGGGGAACACAAGTCTAATGTTCTTTTCAGATTGTTTACGACCAAAAATGTTCAGCTCTTGTTATTGTTTACTGATTACTGCAAATCCCCCCATTTACTTTTCTGCACTTCCTGACAATTCCAAAAATTTTATGAAATATTCTAGCCTATTCCATGTGGGTTTGACCCCAATCGAGTTGGATACTATATTTAAATTTGACCATATGATAATTCATGGAGGTGTAGTTTTAGGTGATATCAAACTTTGGTGTTGTTTCTGGGGAATATGGTTGTGAAATTGTTCATTAAAGTTGTCGAAGTTTTTAAGTTTTATTTTTTATTCCTCTAGGGGAATACGTCGGTGTATACCTAGCACGAGGAGTAAAGGCAATCCCTTACTCCTACTTAATCTTAAATAAAAAGGAATTCTATAGCCAAATGGTAGAATGTTAGAACACGAATGAGGAGGTAATCTTGGAGGGGCTTGGGATAACCCAAATGACATACCTCCCCCACAACTTGGTGTGGTTCAGGATACTATAGATCAGACTACTGACAAATTTTTAGTGAAAACCAATGTGATAAGGGATGCGGAGGCCCATCGAATAACTCAAGAGGCAGAACTAGAAAGCCAGAGACATGGAGCAGATCATCATGCAGAACTTAATGGAAATTGAGATAGGGTTAGAAATCATAGATCTCAAGTACTCCTAGCCTATAGGGTTAGGAGGACACGGGATATGTTGAGCCTACTAAGACCAGAGCTACCATTCCTCTTGCATTGCCGTCGAATGTGAAGTTTGATATCATTAGTGCCATGATCCAATTGTTGAATTTGAAGGGTGTATTTGCAGGCTTTCTCACTGATGATGCAAACATACACCTCATTAATTTTATTGGTGTTTGCTCATCATACACTATATTGGGGTAGATTAAGAAACTCACAGATCAGGTTGTTCTCTTTCTCTATAACTGGTGAAATTACATTATTGTTAGGGGTACATCCTCATGGGTTAATTAATACCTGGAATGAGTTATGGAGGAAGTTTTTAGATCATTTCTTTCCCCCATCCAAAATGCTATAGTTGAAGGACGAGATATATAATTTTAGGAAGTTGCACTCTGAATCAATGTATGAGTCATGGTTTTAGTTAAAAAGTAGTTATTGATGGTGCCAAATCATAAAATTATAGGAGACAACTAGCTTGAAATATTCTATCAAGCCCTTAACACCAGTTTGAAAGCTATGGAAGACACTATTACTGGTGAAACACTCATACGCCTATGTTGGAAGGTAGCATCAGAGATATTAAATTAGATCTTTCTCACTAACCGAGGGTGGCATACTGAAGAGTCTGAGAGAGGCACTGGAACTTATGTTATTAGTTCTTCCAATGAGTATAGAGTTGTTGATGATATAATGGTGCAAGAGGTTGCTCAACTAAGTACAGAGGTTAGATTATTGATAAAGTAGTTTGCTATGATGAATTTTAAGAGGGTAAATACAGTAGGCTAACAGAGTAAGGCCTCGAGATCATATGATTCTTATTTTTAAGAAGAGGCAAAATATCTATATAGAGAGTTAGAAGGATTTTTTCAACAATCCAAAGTGGTAAGACAACTATTGAACCCTTTATACATGTAGTTAATAAGCCAAGGAAAGATAGTGTTATTGTTGATGAGATACCTAAAGTAGAGATAGAAAGATCGCTAGGTGTTGGTAAACGTGTGGAGAAGGATAAAGGAAAGGAAAAGTTAGCTTAGCCTGTGTTAAAGACTATTCAACAACACCCCCTCCTTTTCCTCAGAGAACAAGGAAGAAAAATATCAAAAGTTCTTATCGATATTGAAAGAACTGTCTGTTAACATTTCTCTTGTAGAAGTTTTGAAGAAAATTCTTGGTTGTGCAAAGTTTATGAAGGACTTGGTCACTAAGGCACGAACGGTTAGCTTTGAGCCATGGATAATATACACTATTGTAGTGTTGTGGCTACCCGATCATTAGTGGAGAAAAAAGAAGGACCCCAGAGCATTCACTATTCTATATACTATTGGTTTCTTTAACTTCTCTTGAGCGTTATATGGAATAGGAGCTAGCATCAATATCATGCCATTGGTGGTATACAGGCAGTTGGGGTTGAGGGACCTAAACCTACATCCATGAGGTTGTTAATGGTTGACTGATCCATCAAGAAATCGATTAGTTTTTTGTGTGATGTATTGGTGAAGGCTGCATCCTTTATATTTTTGACTAACTTTATGATATTGGACTGTGAGGTGGACTTTGAAGACCCCATTATCTTAGTAAGGTCTTTCTTAGCAATGGGCAGGGCCTTGGTTAAAATGGATGTGGTACAGATAAAGTTCAGACTCAACGATGAGCAAGTCACTTTTAATATTTATCAATCTATGCGACAATCGAAGGATATGAGAGTGGTGTCCATAATTGAAACTATTGATGATGATAAAGTGAATGTACCCATCGAAGAGAGACTTGTGGTTATGATATTAGCAACAGTCATCATGAATTTTGATAGCGATGACATCGATGTGTATGACATGATGGTGAGCGCATTATATAGTATAGGTTCTTATAATTATGCTCTGAAGAAGATTGATCTTCTTCTAAAGAATTGAACCACTCCTCCAGCTCGATCATCCATTGAGAAGTCACCAGTTTTAGAATTGAATGCCCTCTTATCTCACTTGTGCTATGTATTTTTAGGGGCCAACAATACCTTATCGGTCATTATTATAGTTGATTTAGTAGAGTCACAGGTTGAGGCATTGCTTTCAGTGTTACAGAGATTAAAGAGGGCTATAGGTTAGACTATTTCATATATTATGGAAATTTTACTTGGTATTAGCACTCATAAGATATAGCTTAAACTAGAGTGTATACCCAACATCAAGCACTAGTTTAGGCTAAATATGCCTATGTAGGAGGTAGTAAAGAAAGAAATTATCAAGTGGTTAGGTATAGGAGTGGTTTACTCTATTATAGACAGCAAGTGGGTCAGCCCGGTTTAATGTGTATCGAAAAAGGGTGGGATCACTATGCTCCTTAATAAGAAAAATGAATTGGTATACATGAGACTGATTAGTAAATAGAGAGTATGCATGGATTATAGGAAGATGAATACTTGGACCCAAAAGTACCATTTCCCTATGCCATTCATGGATCAGATGCTTGACAGACTAGTAGACAGGGGTTGGTATTATTTTATTGATGGGTACTCGAGCTACAATCAGATTTTTATTATGCTCGAGAATCAGGAAAAGATGACTTTTACTTGCCCTTATGAGCTTTTGCATTCAAGAGGATATCGTTCAGATTATGCAATGCTCCTACAACCTATCAAAGATGTATTATGTCCATATTTTCTAACATGGTGGAAGAAACTATAGAGGTATTTATAGATAACATTATTTATGACTCTTTTGATAATTGTTTGGCCTATTTGGCCAATACACTCAAAAGGTATGAGGAGTGCAATCTGGTGTTGAATTAGGAGAAGTGTCATTTTATAGAGAAGTAAGGTATTATCCTTAGTCACAAAATCTCAAAAGGAGGTATTGAGGTGGATAGAGCAAATATTAAGGTAATTGAATAATTACCTCCACTAGTCTCAGTTAAAGAAATCCAAAGCTTTTTAGGTCATGCTGGCTTATAGGAGATTCATCAAGGACTTCTCTAAAATTTCAAATCCTCTATGCAAGATTTTAGAGAAGGAGGTGAAATTTGTGTTAGATGATGCATGTCTTAAGGACTTTGAGTGCCTTAAGTAGCGGTTGATCTCGGATCCTATTATTGTATCCCCTGATTAGTCTTTACCATTTGAGGTTATGTGTGATACAAGTAGAGTGTCCTTAGATGTTGTTCTAGGCCAAAGTTCTGAGAAAATCCTTCACCTGATCTATTAATCCAGCAAGGAATTAAACCTCATAAAAAAATATATAGTCACTGAGCAGGAGTTGCTTGCGGTGGTTTTTGCCTTTGAGAAATTTTGGTCGTATTTGATTGGGACCAAAGTCATAGTACACACATATCATACAGCCTTGAGGTATCTAATGTTAAAAAAAGATGTTAAATTATGGTTAATACGTTAGGTCCTCTTGCTACAAGAATTTGACTTTGAGGTAAAAGATCGAAAGGGCATGGAGAATCAGGTTGTTAATCACTTGTCTCGCCTTGAGGAGGCAATGCAGAAATTAGGGGATGAGCATGATATAGATGACACTTTTTCAGATGAGCGGGTCTTAGCAGTATATCAAGACTTAATCCCCTGGCTTGCTGATTTTACCAATTATTTGGCAAGTGATCTTGTTTTGGAAGATTTTCCATTCCATCAGAGAAAGCAGTTCATGCATGAGGTAAGGAAATTTTTCTAGAATGAACCTTATCTCTTTTAGGATTAGTGTGGATGGTGCAGTTTATAAATGTATTCCTCAGGTTGAGATGATGAGCATCCTTGAAGCTTGTCATTCCTCGCCAGCTGAGGGTCATTATGATGGAACCCATAAGCCCATAAGGTTCTGCAGTGTAGGTACTATTGGCCTTCTCTCTTAAAGTATGCTCATAACTTTGCACAAGCCTATTACTAGTGTCAGCATCAAGTAATATCTCACGTAGACATGAACTCCCTATGATACCTATCTTAGAGTTAAAGTTGTTTGATGTATGGAGAATGGACTTCATGGGTCCATTTATGAGCTCCTATGGTATGATGCACATTCTAGTGGCAGTCAACTATGTTTCAAGTGGGTGGAGGCGGTTGTGCTTCCCAACAATGAGGGTCGAATTGTCACTGCATTCTTGAAAAAGGACATATTTTCTCGATTTGACATTCCACGTGCTATTATCAGTGATGGTGGGTCTCATTTCTACAATCATCTTTTCAAGGACCTGCTAAAAAAATATGGCATAAACCATAAGGTGGCAACTCCTTACCATCTTTAGATGAGTTTGAGGTCAGCAGTAGAGAGATCAAGTCCATTTTGGTAAAGACTGTGAATGCCAATAGGGTTAACTGGTCAATGAAGTTGGATGATACATTGAGGGCCTACGAAAAACCTTTAAGAGCCCCATAGGTGCCTCTCTATGTCATCTTATATATGGCAAGACAGCTAAATTAGGAGTGGAATGATGTAGCTATATTGAGTTTGAGCAAGGTGAATAAGTTGGATGAATTCCGGCCCCATGCTCATGAGAGTTCTGCTCTATACAAAGAAAGGATGAAGTTGTATCATGACAAGAAAATTGATAAAAGAGTGTTTGAGCCTGGTGATTTAGTCTTGTTTTATAATTCAAGACTTTGTTTGTTTCCTTGTCAAGTTGAAGTATAGGTGGTATGGACTATTCACCGTGGTTTGGGAATTCCCACATGGTGATATTGAGCTGGAGCGTGATGTTAAAGCCCCATTCATGATGAATTAGCAGCGGGCGAAACACTATATAGGAAACCATGATGAGGTGAAACTATGAGGTGAAACTATGTGTTGATATAGACCTTCATAAAGTTTGGGTAACCAAATCAAAGTGTGTCGTACCGCGGCGTTAAATTAGGCATTGCATGGGAGGCAACCCATGCATAGCACCCCACATTCTTGAGCTAAAAATCTAACCAACGTTTTTACATGTGTAAAATCTAATCCATGATTTATATTTTAATACATATGTCATGATATTTATCCTAGTGTGTGAAGTTCTTATGAGGTGAAAAATCTTCATAGGAATCACTTAGAGCAAAGTTGAGTTAAGAGCTTTTGATTCGGCCAAATTTTGGTATTTGATTCTACAAGGGTGAACTTTAAATGTGTAGAACATTTTATATATAGAGAGTTTTTCATATCAATATCCCCCAAATTATATATAATTGAATTATCTTTCTAATGATACCAATTTTGCCTTAATCCGATACCCGAGCAAAAAATTATGATCATTTTTGTCAGAACCAGTAAGCTGTAGCGATAGCATCGTGACGCGGTACTAGTTACCGCATCTAGCTGTGCGACGCAGAGTAATATTTTCCTGCATTCATAAATACAATCCCAAAGGGTGTTTTATTCATTTCCCCTTGCTCCAGGCACCTAAGTTACTGATTAAAATACCAAAGAGCATTATTTGCCCACTTTTCATCATTAAATCCATATGTAAACCCTTCCCTACCTAAGAATAAAAATCTATACCCTTTTTCCTAAGAATCCAAGAATTCAAGCTTCCAAGTTTAAGAATCTTCAAAAAAACATCAAGAATAGGGTTTCTCTCTCAAGTTCATCATTCAAGTCCCATGATTCAAGATTTCTTCCTCAAGAATTCAAGGTTTCAAGTTCCAATTTTAAGTTTCTTTATGAATTTGTTCAATTAAGGTATGTGGGTGTTTATCCATGGGTCCCTTTCAGTCATGGAGCCCAAAAACCTTCTTTTCAACTGAAGTGTGGATTTTTCTCTTATTATGGAGTCTTATATGTTTAAGATGGATTAAATTCATGTCTTTCCTTCATAATTGGACTCAATTTCATGTTCATCTATGATCCCATGAAAGAATAGATTAATTCATGTTTTAAACTTTAATTTCCCATGTCATGGTTCAAGTGAATTTCATGTTAAATCCCCAATTTATGAATTTATCCATGTAATCATACTGATTTCCTATGTTTAACACATTCACATGTTCAAGTTCATAATTCTCACATGTTTGATGAAATGCCTATGTTTTGGGTCTTTGAACCATGATTAAATACTTCAGTATTTCAAGTTTGATATTATATTTTCTTCACAATCATTTAGTGTTGGTAGGTTATGAACACCCGATACCTATGTGTTTTACATGATTTCCATTTTTTATGTAACAAGTCAGTCAGATCATGATTTTAATATCATATTTAGAACATCATGATCATGTTGAGCATTATCAGTTTATATGTTATAATTACCTCAGATTCTGTATGCACTATTATTTCCAGAATACCATGACCTGAGGTTATCAGTTATTAGTGTATGCACTAGTTAGTATTTTAGTGTCTTTCAGTTGGGAGAAGGATTTAGCACCGAGTGGGAAGTATGGGTTCAGCGCATCCTACTTCCCCTAAAAACTACGTGCCACCATAGGTTTATGTTTAGGGGCCTCGCTAGAGAGTGTTTCCCCTTGCCCAATATAGGCTCAGTTTAGTGATCACGCCATTTCAGGTTCTACTCTGATGGCAAGGATAGATCAGAACTCCTCAACATGGGTCTGACGTTGGACAACATGATAGCTTACATGTTTTATGTTGGTTACATGATAGCTCCCACAATTTTAGTCAGTATTCAGTTTATCTCAGCTCAGATTTACTTGACCAAAGCATATAGATTTTTAGTTATTTAGTTATATAGAATTCAGTATTTCAAATTACAGATTATCTCTGAAACATATTTATACTTGGTCTTATATTCTCAGTTTTACATGTTCATAATTTTACTTCTCAGTATCCATACATGAGATTTACGTACAGTGTTCATGTTTTACCGCTTCCAAGCTTCAATTCTACTTATTCTACAAAAGTAAAGATTTAAGAAACTAAGTGTAGTGATTCACCAGCTTACCAGATTATTTTTGTTACTCAATTTTTAAGATACTTTAGCTTTCAATTTATTTCAGTCTCTTGGTGAGTCTACTTGCACTTAGCTTGCATGTTTTAAGATTATGTACCTAATCAATTTTACTTATTGCATTCACCCCCTCATTACATTCCACAGTACTGATCCATATATATGTATATGTGCTACATTGTCTCATAATGTAGGTACCAGTTATAGCCTACACGACATAATCTGACAATTTTCAACTTCCAGCCAGCAGGTAATGAGTTCTCTTATTTTGGGGACTCCAGTCAGTAGTAGTTCATATACTTTTCTTTGATTATTCATATATATTGAGTTCTGGTAGTTGGAGGCTTGTCCCAGCTATTTGTAGTCAGTATATAGAGGCTTCATAGATAGTCAGTCAGAGTTATGGAATGTAATTCACATTCTTTCTTCAGATTTTATCAAATTGTAAACTTTATCAGTTATATACTTATTTAGATTCCCTAATGATTATGTTTTCGCTCATTAAAAAATTTAGTTTTATACAATTTAATTCAGTTTCTCAAGAAGTATGCCAGTTCATGGGTTAGTTTGGGATCACTTATGGTTCCAAGTACCATGTTACGACTAGGGGGTAATCTCGGGTGATGACACCATGGGTTGGTAGTAAAGTATGAGTATCCAACATAGACACGTCGTGCTGCAATGTTAAATGAAGCACTGCGGGGGAGGTAACCCATGTTTTGTACTTATTACATTATAGGGTAAGTTGTGTGTTTAGTGTGTAGGGCTGGAGATTGCAGAAAAAACAAAAAGGGTTTTGGTGTCAGGTCTCTATGACTCACCTAATGAATTGTTATCACACCCTACAACTTATTACCAGAGTTGTGGGGAGATGGAGTCCAAGCCACGCTCAGGTATGTAGTATCTGGAGTCATAATGACTCTCAAAATGAGTCATTGTCAGTGACAACGACTCGTCACCCTGAGTCATTACGAATAGAGACCCAGGTAAGGTTCCAATCACTATGAGGAATTCTACGACTCATTATGCATCATCATGAGTCATTACATTGACTCATTGTGTGGACCGACATCATGGGCCTAAGGAGTCGACCAGTCTAATTGATTTTAATTAAAAAGGAAATTAAATTCAAAAATGGTTCACTTTCCATTTTAAACCGACATGACTCCATCCATTCCCAAAACTGCTCATTAACTCCTAAATATACTCTATATTCATCCCCTTTCATTAAGATTCACAAGTGATTATCCCCAACCAAAGTGTATTTCTTAAGAACTAGGGAAAATAAATTCCAAAGCAATTTCTTTCAAGGAATCTAAGCAACTCAATCAAGTAATTCTATTCTTTAATACGTTAATCTCATAAGTTGGTCCTTAATGTGGTGAAAATTACTTGGATTCCTTGTGTAATCTATGTTCATGATGTGTGAGCAGATACTAACACATTTGAGGCTTTTAACTGAGAATAATTTCAAGGTCTTAAGCAACTTTTGTCATTTTTGATTTTTTTTATCTTTGATTTTGTAGTAGAAGCCAAGATGCAAGAGAACCAACAAGGACGGAAGTAAAAGATTTGAAATCTGAAGCTAATAGAAGATAAGTATGGATGATGACATTCCTGATAAGTCGTCAGCCTTATGATAAGCTATCAGAGTCGCTATCAGTCTTAAATAGAGAATGGACCTTAGCTAAAAGTTACGATGACATTTGGTAATAGGCCGTCATAAGTGTGATAATCCATTAGGTATATCGTTAGTCTAAGGCAGAACATTTGAGATGAAGTGAATAATTGATGACATCTGTGATAAGTCATCAAAGAGCTAATAAGTCATCAGGTTTCATTGTCAGCCTTAAGCAGGAAGTGCTAAAACTGAAGAAAGAGCTAATGACATTTGTGATAAGTCGTCAGACTCCTGATAAGGTGTCACGAATGTCGTCATCTAATCTGAGAAATTGCTGAACTCTATGATTTTGTTTCCATAATTAGGGCGAACTATTTAAAGCATAGTTTAGGGTTTTCTAAAAGATTCTGAACCTATTTTGTAAGGCATGTATTTTGTTATTTTCTCTCTAGTTTCTTGGCTTGAACAAAACAATTAACTTTGAAAAGATTATCATCAATATTTTGGGATTTCTACTTTGATCTAATCTGAGAAACACTCGTTGCTATTCATCTTGTTGTAAGTTTATCTTTCAAATTATGAATTTAACTTATTGTATCGATTATTACATTATGAGTGGTTAAATACCTTTAACCCGAATTATGGGATCTATGGGTTAGGTCTTGGTAAGTTGCTAAGTGTTCAAAATTCTAAAGGTAATAGGACTCCTTGATAATTCCGAGGTTTTAATTATTCTCTATTGGTTGCAAACGGTAGAAAGCACCTGCTTTGATTTGATTGAGATAAGAAATCAACTATAGTAGGAAGTGAATTATTGATAGGGACTTGGAAGCTACCAACTTTCCATTTAATAACTGACATTGTAACAAGGTTAAATAACCTGAGGTGAAGTCTGGTCAGTGAATATAAATTCTTTAAGTCCGAGAGAATTAGGTAATTAAATGCTTAAGCAGGTCGAGAGACATTTAGGCATAACTTCGATAAAGACAATCTGTTGTTCCTACCTATCGTGAGAATCTTAAATCACTATTAGCATATGTCAAGTACCAAAACCCATAGTGAACATAATTCTGGTTTTCCATAAACTCTTGATTACAAACACTAAAACTAAAGTGACCAACAATTATTTGTTTGATCATCAAAAAACCCCATTTTATATTTTTGTATCATTTGTTTGAATTTAACTTGTAGCTTTAGTTTCAAACTAGTTTAATCACCACTCACATTGTTCCCTATGAATTCGACCCTGACTCTAAAGTTGGGTAAATATATTGACGATGACCGCCTTGCACTAAATTGACGTGTAAGTTGAGTGTTATTAGTTCATAAAGTGAAAATTAGTCTTGTTCTTGAGAAGCATGATGTGTAATGATAAAAATAGGAGTAAAATGAATTTTGTGCTAGATTTTTTTTGTGGGGACGAATTACGAGTGTATTATGCATGATAAAAACCATGGGGATAACTTGGGGTTATGAAAATCAAATTTCAGCCCTTCAAACATCTATGCATTAGAGTCTACAAGACTCATAATGACTCATAGGGTCTCCTAACGAGTCGTTATATGATCTGTAGTCATTGGGTACATAGGTGCAAAGAGAAGTTGGATTATGTTGACATAACAACTCACTCCATGAGTCGTTATCTCACTAAATAACTCGTGGTGAGGATCGTGATGATTGGGAAAGAATATACACCAAGGAAAACTTACTAGTCAGGGAATAATTATTGGTAACGAGTCATTCTGTACGACAACGACTCGTTAGGAGGACCTATTACCTAACCATTAAATAATTTAACATATACCTTCCACCATATAAGTCTCATAAAGACTCATTGCCTCTGATAACGAGTCGTATCCTAACTCGTAGGGTACCCAACCCCTGCAATACTTGTGATTTGTTTCTTATTTTTATTTTATTTTCTAGGATTAACTAATGTGTATATTTAAATAGGTACCAATGGGACCCAATAATGACTCCACCAAGAAGTAAACACCTAATAAGTAGGCCTGCTTCTTCATTCGTCAGCTCAGGAATGAACCCACTGACAATGAAAAGCTGTGTGGATCAGTGGAGGAATACCTATTGCAGGAGGAGGTTGAGCCAAGGAAGAAGTTACCTCAGGGTGATAAAGATACTTTAGGGTATGACATACCACCACGAGATAGGCCAAGGATAAAAAATCCTAGCTAATAACCACCCCACTCATAGTCCCAGTCTAAAGATAATGATGGGTCAGGAGATAAGTTTAGCCCTAAGAAAGAGAACAAGGAAGAAGATGTTGAGAGTTGTGGATCCAAGAATAAGGGGTTGGGAAATTAGAAGAAAAAAAAAGTGAATCCAGTGATAATCCAGTAGAGGTACCACCTTCTCCTCCACCTGCTACACCACTTCAGATTAAGACTACTCATGTGCCCATCGTTAATCAGTGGAGGTACCTCATGATGGAGGACTTATACAACCAAGATAGTTCCATCAACCCTTCTATCAGGAAGAAAAAGAGAGGGGTTTATTTAGATCCTGAGATGAGTACTACCGATATATCTGAGATGCTATACTTTGTGGCGAGATTTAGGTAGTACCACTTTTAGTAGATGTCCAGATCTCCCGAACAGTATAGTAAGGCATTGGTAAGGAGGTTTTATGCCATGCATCAGATGGACCTGAAGCGGTTGTATCCACAAGGGAATTTGTGAAAGTGTGGTGGCCCCTTGATGAATATGATAATTAGAGGTGTTCGAGTAGACATCTCAACTCAGACTATCTCTAGGTTTCTTCATGGATTAGATTTATAGTTACCAACTAATACTGTAGAGATGGACTACCCCATGGATGAGTGAAGACAAAGGAAAATAATTTAGAGGATAAACTTACTCATTTTTTGTGGATGGACGATATCATTTCTATGGCATAGGAATAGGCACCTTGGGTGGTTGGCGGTGTTGGCTCTTCATCCTAGATTATGAAGGAAAGTTTGAACTTTCTGGTGAAGTCTTGGTGGTCTCTTATCCATCATAGATTGAGTCCCATTACTAGGGATAATATACTAAGTTCAGACCGAGACACCCTGGCTGTGGGTATCATGGAGGCCTATGAGATAGACGTAGTCAAGTTGATAATAAGGAAAATTTACAATTAGGTAGTGATCATAGACACAACCTTGGCATTCCTATGCTTAATAAAATAGATTCGCTTGGATCAGGGAGTGCCAAAGATCTTTGGAGTTGATCAGTTCTTCTAGGTGTAGAGGACTACAGATTTAGGGTTGATGTGGGATGTTGCTAACCCCATCTCTAAGGTAGCAAGAATGAAGGACACTTTACTTTGAGAGGTATTCCAGGATGTTGGGAATAGGATTAATACTTCGGGGTTGACCAATATTAGTGATACCCCCATTGAGACTGCCCAGTCCGATACTGAAGCCTCAGATATAGCAGGTACCTTTCAAACTTCGACTCCACCTCTTACAGCGAGACTATCTACTTCTAGTACAGCTCCCAATTGCTATGCTTTAGGCCCATCGACCTTCTTGATAGGTGTGCTAAAAAAGCTGATCATAGTTAAGAGCAAAGTGAAGAATATAGATGAGGGGTGCAACCTTGGTTCAAAAGGAAAATACAGAGTGAGTTGAGAGGCATGCAAACTCAGTTTGACAGGTTCAAGCAATGGATCAGCAAAAAATTGGCTAATGTTCAGTCCCCAAATTTGGAGAAAATACATGAGGAGTTGGACGTGCTTTGGGATGCCATAGAGGATATGCACACCAGACTCTTCCCTTCAATGCCCATTATTAAGGATATTGTTAAGAAGGATGAACCTGATATATGGGGTGTGAAGAGGACGAACACTGCTACTGTGACTGATGGGGGTGAGAGAGCAAGGAAAAATATAAAGACAAGAAAATAAGAGAAATATGATGTAGAGGCTTCTAAGGAAACCAATGTTCAATATTAGTAGTACTTTCAGACGAGGGTTCGTGAGATGGCGACAGGAGCCGGTAGTTACCAAGTTATGAACGTGACAATTGCAGATATAGAAGAGTGAAGTAGTCGCACTACTCCACTTCTGCAAGCACCATTGAGCCCACTGACTACTATTGGTTCCACTATTAATTTAAGCATCCCAGCCACCATCAGGGCCACTACTAATGAGAGTGGGCCCATTCTGAGGCCTCCTGTGTTGATACATCATGATTTGGTTCCTAGTACACCCAAGTATGTCCTCGTTTCTTTGCTTTATGTTATAGTTACACATTGGGGACAGTGTGTAGTCTCTTAGTAGGAGTGGGGTATACCATAGCCACTGTGGATTTTTGTTGTCGTGCTTCTTTTCCTGTTGATTGCAGTATAATTATAGAACTAATATATTTACGAATTAATTATGGTTCATAGTGTGACTTTTAATATGATGGTTTGAGTTTTGTTTTATTTAACCAGAAGAAAATAAGTACCAAAGGTAGTTGATGTGTTTGTTTGAATAAATGTGTTAGAAAAAATGATACTCCTCCAAATTTTTTATTTTAAACTATGTGATGTGATATATATGTGACCATTGTGAATCTCGTTATGGAATTAGGATTAGGAACATGATAATAATAGCTAACATTTGTATGAACTAGATAGATAGTAGTGTGTGATGTAACCCTATATCATGTGAGTGTGAGTTACTACTTGGTTCTCCTTGTGTATGAAATCCAAAGCTTTCCTGGGTAGTCTTTCCTAGGTTGTAGGATAGTCGGTTAGGAAAGGATCATAGGTTGTTCTTGAAATTAGTCCACTTTTAGCCTAAATGACCTTCCAAATATGAATAAATATCCCTTGATCCCTATTTTGACCCTGTATAGACTATTTTTCTTATTTCACCTTTCACCTTCTTATTTGTGTTACAATGAACCTGTTTTGGCATTGATCCTCCCTGGACATTGTACACCTTAATTAGGCAAATTGCCTAAGTTGAGGGTGTCTATCATAGGGGTATGTAATGTGAAGTGGGTATGAAGAAGGGTAAATAAGATACAAAAAAAGTAGGGGTGGATGTAGTAGAAAAATCATAAAAGAAAAGAAGAATTTAAAAAAAGAAAAAAAGAATAAAAGAAACAACACCCAACCTTGATGGGCAATAAAAGAATAAAAAGGGAGAGATAATGGCAGAATGAAAGAAAATTTGGTTATTAAGTGGACCCCAAAATGTAATTGTAGTACCACGGAGGTTTAGTCACTAAATACCCAATTGTACAATACCAGCCCCCAAACCTACATTACAAGATGAGTAAGTTCTATAGTGATCCTAACTCAACTGTCTGAAAACTAAGGTAAAGAAAAATAAGGGCAGGCCTATGGTATTCTATACACATTGTTGGAACTTCTTTATGAGTGTGAGTGTAAGTGTCTTGTGAATGTCCCAAATTAACATGTATAATTTATCTGAGTGATTAGGGCTTTTTGGATGTGAGGGCGCATGGATTGTGTTTCTAACTACGGGTAATGTAATTTGTAAATATCTGTGTTTGTTTGTGTAATACCCCATATATTTCTAAGCTAGAAAATGAACCACTGTTCCTAAACATGAAACCTCCTATCCTATGATTCATATTGGAGTAAATGAATTAGGATGAGTATCCTAGTGATAATAAAGCTTATTATGTGTTAAGTATGTTCATAAGAGTCACTTAGAGTATGCCAAGCTAAGAACTTTTCAATCCACCAAGTTTTCGTATGTGATTTCACATGAGTTATCTTTGAACGAGAATAACTTGGTTTATAGGTGTAATTTTGGCAGATTTATACCCTCCAAATTGTAGATAATTGAATAATCTTTTCGTCGATACCAAATTTGCCTAAAACGGACATCCGGTGAAGAAGTTATGGCGATTTAAAGTTTCAGCAGTGTCATTTCAGTCACTGGCGCGTCACGCCGTAAGTAAAAATGATGTTTGTCAATTTCTAGTGTCTCTCCATGATTCCACCGCGTCGCAGAGAGTTTCTAGGTCACAAACGGGGGGCAACGCGATATCTCCTTGTCGCACCGAGGGCCCAAATCGGGTAATTTTCGCAGAAATTAAGTGACGCATCTAGAGGGGTATTTGGGTCATCTTTCCACACCTATATATATTCCATAAACATAGAATTAAGCTCTTATTTCACCAAAACATACTCTTTCTCTCAAAATCCTCTCAAGAACACATTCGGGTTTTCAATTGGGGATTCAAGTTCAAGCAAATTTCTCCATCAATCATAAAAAATTTTACATCTAAGGTATGTGTAGTGTTCATCTATGGATCCATTTCGTTCATAGAGCTCAAGAAACATGTTTTAAACATTATATTGTAATTGTCTTGTTGTGATATGACCATGTACATGTTGATGATTGTTGTTTAAGTTTCAAGATGATATCTAAAGGTGTTTTCATAAAGTATATGTGTTTTCTATTTGAAATCCATGAACTTTATGAGGTTTAAAATGGGGAAATTCATAAAAACACACCTAAGCTAAAAGAATGCATGCAAAGTGTTTGATAAAAGGCCTAGGATGATAGAATTCATGTCCCATGATTTAATAGTGCTTAAATGACAAGTCCATGCTCTATGCTTTATGATTTCACATGAATTCCACATGATTGATATGCGTCGTTATTGTGATATGGATTGAGCATAATATTAAAGCTATGCAAGTATACACATGTTGTATAAATTTCCCTTCCATACAAAAGATGTTGAGAACTATGCTTAGTGTGAAATCCCCTACTTATGATATGGTGAATTGTGGACTCCATTTTATGTTCAAGTCAGTTATGTGTGTCAGTTTCCTTCCATCGAGTCCTGGGGGTACTAGTACCCAAAAAATATAGTTGTGTGCCTAGAGCTATGTCACGTTATCATGATAATCTCAGTCAAGCCATGATCTATAGAACTCAGTCAGTCATGTGACTCAGGAAATCTCAGAAATCTCATGATCTTAATAAATTCTTAGATAGTAGTACTATTCCATCAGTCAACAGAAGTCATTTACTCAGTCCATGTACATCCAGTTAAATCATGTTCAATCTCTTTAGATGGGAGTAGAAGTTAGCACCGAGTGAACACAAGGATGGGAACTCACCTGCCAGTTTAGGGTGTGATTCTTAGTAGTCATCCTTATGTTCCAGAACTACGTAGCCAACGTAGGTTGAGGTATCTTAACCTGCCAGACTAGGGTTGATGAGGTGGCTTAACCTGTCAGTTTAGGGTTCCCACTATTCTATTTAGAGTACCTGCCAGCTAAGGGTCCCTCACAGTTGTCCATACCAGTGGCGCGGTATTAGCACCCTTCTAGTTAGGGCAGAGATTGGACCCCAACCTAGCTATATACATTGTTGGGGCATGTCGGTTAAGGAACTACCTCCCATAGTTTCAATCCCATTCTCAATAAAATAACTCAGATAGTTCTTTAGATTTCTGTATACCATGATTGTCAGTTACAGTCAATGCAATTACAGTACGGAACTCAGGTAGTTCCAATAGATTTAGAACTATCAGACACAGTCATCTATGTTATCAAAATTCTAGTATCAGTCATGTTAGATAATAGTAAACCATGTATTAGCATACATATCCTGATATCACGTATTCACGATCTCAGTTACTATGTATGCATGCTTGCACTCTCACGTTCATATTAGTCAGTTAGTTAGCATTGCTCATGCATGTAAACCTTTTTGCATTTATTCTACCTCACTCATATACTTAGTACTTTCAGTTGTATCGACGCATTTATGGTATGGTGCTTTCTTATATGTTACACCATAGGCTTAGATTCACGAGTTCCAGATCAGCAGTAGCAGTAAAATTCTAGTACGTAGAGTGGCAGTAAGTCCTCATCCATCTGAGGACAATATTATTTTATTTCATTCATTATTTTAGTTCAATTTTGTTAGACAGAGTTAGTTGGAGACATGTTCCTTCAACTTCTTAGTTTAGACAGTATTTAGAGGCTTTCAGATTTAGCTCAGATTTTAGATTCAGCTATCAATTGTTTTGGGTATTTGTTACCCTATAGGGATGTTATTATTTATCAGATATTCTATTTAGTTGAACCTTATGGCCTATTGTTCATGTTTTCCATATTCTATAAGTATATTATGCAGTGTACAAGTACAGATATCAGTCATGGGTTAGCTTGTGGTCCCTTGGGGTCATAAGCACCATGTAGTATTTCGGGTACTAGATTTGGGGTGTTACAAACTTGGTATCAGAGCCTAAGGTTTAATAGAGTCCTAGGAAGTCTTAAAGCCGCATCTAGGAGAGTCTTGGGCATAAGTGTATTGCACGCCACATTTATATGCAAGAGGCTATGAGCTGTTTTAGGAATAGTTTCCCCTCTTTCAGTATTCATGTTGTGCTAGTGAGCATAATCTCAAGTTAAACTCTCAGTCTAATCTATTCTCCTCTTATTTCAGAATATGCCTCCAAAGAGAAGAAACCAGCCCACTCCTCAGCCCAAAGATCCTTTGGGCTAACATGTTTCTCATACGGAGTTTAGGGCCGCATTCACCATACTTGCTCAGTCTGTGGCTACCCAAAATAAATGGCCACTAGTTATTTTGGCAAAACCAGTGGCCAACTCAGTCCCATCTAGGATTCGGGTCTTCACCTGAATGAACCCTCCATCTTTCTTTGGTTCTAAGTCTAATGAAGACCCTCAAGAATTCATTGACCAAGTCCAGAAGGTCATATACATCATAGGAGTTACTTATTGTCAAAGTGCCGAGTTAGCTGCATACCAGTTGCAAGATGTGGCTCATACTTGGTACAAGCAGTGAAAGTCTAAGAGGTTAGAGAATGTAGGTCCTATAGAGTGGGAGGAATTTGTCACGGGTTTCTTAGACAGATTCTTTCCCCAAGAGCTGAGGAAAGCAAAATTTCTTGAGTTCATCAACCTCAGGAAGGAAAATATGATGGTTAAAGAGTATTCTCTTATATTTACTCAGCTAGCTAGATATGCCCCTCATGTGGTTGAAGATAATAGGGCTAAGATGAGCAAGTTCGTGTCAGGAGTGAATGATAGAGTGGTAAATGAGTGCAGGTCTGCAATGCTGAACAGTGATATGACTTTAGCCAGGCTCATGATCCATGCTCAACAAATAGAGGAGCAGAAGATTAGGACTAGGGAGAGGTAGAACAAGAGAGTAAGATCAGGCAGTGCAAGTTTTGCTCAACCCAAATCAGAAAGAGGAAATTGTTCATAATTTCTCCCTAAGACAGCAGTTCCAGCTCCTTCCTCCGCCAGTGCCCTAGTGTCAAAATTTAGAGCTCTCTACCTTCTCACGGTGGGATAAAAACAAGAGAGGTCAACTGGAGTGGAAGCCAAAAGACGGGGCCGAGAATCTGTGATCGATCCGAAGAACCACTCTCAGATACGATTCTACAGCAACAGAGATCGAGCACCAGGATCAAAGTCTCAGGTCAGTGTCAACAGTGCCCGAAGTAATCCCCTGTGTCAGACTTGTGGTAAGAACCATAAGGGTACCTTTAGAGCTGGTAGCGATGTATGTTTTGATTGTGGAAAGCCGGGCCACAGTATTAGAGAGTGTCCTCAATCAGGTCTACAGGGTCAACAGAATCATTCCACAGCCCATTCAGGTCACCCAAATTAGTAGGGTTCCACTTCCAGTGTTGCTAGTGGGCAACGCCCAAACAGACTCTATGCTCTTCAGACCTAAAAGGATCAATAAAATTCTCCTGATGTCGTTATTGGTACGTTACAAATTTTCCATGTTCATGTTTATGCTTTGCTAGATTCAAGTGTATCCTTGTCTTTTGTTACTCCTTATATAACAGGAGATTTTGGAATCATTCTCAAAATTTTAGCAGAGCCCTTTTCAGTCTCTATTCCAGTAGGTAAAACCATCGTAGCTCGATAAGTATAGAGGAACTGCCCAGTTATGATATTTCAGAAAGCCACATCAGTAGATTTAGTTGAGTTAGAGATGACTGATTTTGATGTCATTCTCGGCATGGATTGGCTTCATTCCTGCTATGCCATAGTTGACTGTAGAAATAGGATAGTTCAATTTCAGTTCCCGAATGAGACCGTCCTAGAGTGGTAGGTTAGTACTTCATCTTTTAGGGGTCAACTTGTTTCCTACCTTCAGGCAAGGAAAATGATTTCTAAGGGATGTGTTTATCATCTCGTTCATGTTAAAGACTCTAGTTTTGAATCTTCTAGATTTGAATCAATCCTAGTGGTTAATGAATATTCAGATGTCTTTCCTGAAGATCTTCCAGGCATTCTTCCCAAAAGGGAAATAGACTTCAGCATTAACCTTATTATAGATACTCAGCCTATTTCTATTTTGCCATACAAAATGGCACCAGTAGAACTCATAGAACTGAAGGATCAGTTGAACGATATCTTAGATAAGGGATTCATTAGACCCAGCATTTCCAGCGGGGCGCACCAGTCTTATTCGTGCGCAAGAAAGATGGTTCTCTCAGGATGTGTATTGATTACCGTCAGCTTAACAAAGTTATGGTCAAAAACAAGTATCCTCTTCCCAGAATAGATGACTTGTTTGACCAACTTCAAGGTGCCAGTTATTTCTCCAAGATAGACCTCAGATCAGGCTATCATTAGCTCAGAGTTAGAGAATGTGACATCCCAAAGACAGTTTTCTGTACTCGGTATGGTCAGTTTGAATATCTAGTTATGTCCTTTGGTGTTACCAATGCCCCAGCCACTTTCATGGACTTGATGAACCATGTGTTCAAGCAGTACTTAGATATGTTCGTCATATTCTTCATAGATGATATCTTGGTCTATTCCCGCACAGAGTGTGATCATTCAGACCATCTCAGAATTATTCTTTAGACTATTAAAGATCACCAGCTATTCTCTAAATTTAGTAAGTGCGAGTTTTGGCTATGCTGAGTAGCATTCCTTAGCCATATTATTTTTGGTGATGGCATTAGAGTAGATCCTCAAAAGACCGAAGCGGTAAGAAACTAGCCTTGTTATGTCTCTCCATCAGATATCAGGAGTTTCTTGGGTTTGGCTAGCTATTACAGGCGGTTTGTTGAGGGATTTTCTTCTATTGCATCCCCCATGTCCAGATTGACTCAAAAGAAGGTTAAGTTTTAGTGGTCAGATCTTTTTGAGAAGAGTTTTCAAGAATTGAAGACTCGACTAACCTCATCTCCAGTCTCAACTCTTCCAGATGGTTCAGATGGGTTCGTAGTATACTGTGATGCATCCAGAGTAGGTTTGGGTTGTGTCCTCATGCAGCATGGTAAGGTCATAGCCTACGCCTCCAGGCATTTAAAGCCCCATAAGAAGAATTATCCTACTCATAATCTTGAGTTAGCAGCTGTAGTATTTGCCTTAAAGATTTTGAGGTATTATCTATACGGAGTTCATGTAGATGTCTTCACTGATCATAAGAGTCTCCAATATGTCTTTTCTCAGAAATATCTCAATCTTTGTCAGAGAAGGTGGTTAGCGCTCTTGAAAAATTATGACATGAGTGTCCTTTATCATCCAGGCAAGGCCAATGTTACGGCTGACGCTCTCAGTAGACTCTCCATAGGTAGTGTTTCTCACATTAAGGATAGAAAGAAGAAAATAGCTCAGGAAATCCATCAGCTTGCCATACTAGGTGTTCGCTTAGTCGATTCTTTAGAGAGTGGTGTATGTTTTTAGGATAGTTTAGAGTCATCTATAGTTTCTGAGGTGAAAGAAAAGCAAGACAAGGATCCTAGCCTTGTCAAGTTAAAAGAGTCAGTTCAGAATTAGAAAGTAGAGGTTTTCTCCCAAGGGGGAGATGGTGTCAATCATTATCAGGGTCGTCTCTGTGTTCCAGGTGTAGATGATTTAAAGCAGCAAATTCTTGTAGAAATGCATGGTGAGCGATACTCTATTCATCCAGGGGCCACTAAGATGTACCGTGACCTATGGGAGGTCTATTGGTGGAGTGGAAAGAAGAGAGATATTGCAGAATTTATGGCTAAGTGCCCTATATATCAGCAGGTTAAGATAGAGCATCAGAAACCTAGTAGTTCCATGCAGGAGTTCACCATTACTACTTGGAAGTGGGAAGAAGTAAACATGGACTTCGTGATGGGTTTGCCTCAAACTAGTCATCAGCATGATTCAGTTTGGGTCATTGTAGATAGAATGACCAAGGCAGCCCATTTCCTTCCAGCCCATACCTCTTATTCAGTCAAGGATTATGCCAAACTCTATATCAGGGATTTGGTTAGATTACATGGTGTTCCATTATCTATCATCTCAGATAGAGGTACCCAGTTCACCTCTCACTTCTAGAAAGCATTCCAAAAAGGTCTTTATACCTAAGTTCATCTCAATACAGTTTTTCATCCTCAGACAGATGGTCAAGCAGAAAGGACCATTCAGACTCTTGAAGATATGCTAAGGGCGTGTACAATTGATTTCAAGGGAAGTTGGGATGACCACTTTCCTTTGATTGAGTTTGGATACAACAATAGTTATTATTCCAGTATTAAAATAGCTCCGTTTGAAGCTCTTTATGGTAGGAGGTGCAGATCTCCAATCGGGTGGTTCAAAGTTTGTGAGGCCTCAGTCATAGGGCCTGACTTAGAATTCGAAGCCTTAGAGAAAGTCTATTTAATCAGAGAAAGACTGGGTTGCTTAGAGCCAACAGAAGTTGTATGCTGATGTTCGTAGAAAATATCTTGAGTTCGAGGTCAATGACTATGTCTATCTAAAGATCTCTCCCACAAAGAGAGTGAAGCGGTTTGGCAGGAAGGGAAAGCTCAGTCCTTGATATGTCGGTCCCTTCAAGATTCTCAGTCGCTTAGGCAAGGTATCTTATGAGCTCAAATTGCCTTCAATCTAGCCTTAGTTCATCCAGTCCATGTCTCTTTGCTCAAGAAATGTATAGGTGATCCATCAGTCGTAGTCCCTATTCAGAGCATTGACAGTCAGAACAGTCTCTTCTATGAGGAAATTCCGGTCGAAATTCTAGACTATCAAACTCATAGACTAAGAAACAAAAAAGTCCCTATAGTCAGAGTTCTTTGGTGAAATCAGTCCATTGAGGGAGATACTTGGGAAGCAAAAGCAAACATACGTACCAAGCATCCTCACTTATTCTCCCCTAATCCAGATCAAGCTCAAGGTAACAATTCTCCTTAAGCTTATTCAGCTATACAACTTGGTATTCAGTTCATGCTCATGTTTCATCAGAAATCTGTATCAAGTACCACTGCATATTCAGTCATGCATTCATGTATCAGTCTAGTGTATAATCATGCATCAAATATGCATTCTCATTGGGAGAACTCAGTTATCAGAAATCTCAGTTATGCATTTATGAATCAGTTACTCATACATCAGATATGCATATCCAGCATGATATGATTAGCTTATCAGTCATCTCCATCATGATATCATATTCTAGTAGTGTATATCTTTAATGTACTCCAGTTTATCGTCTATCCCCATTTCAGTCAATCTCATTCGAGGATGAATGTTTCCAAGGGGGAGATATTGTGATACCCCATATATTTCTAAGCTAGAAAATGAACCGTTGTTCCTACACATGAAACCTCCTATCTTATGATTCATATTGGAGTACATGAATTAGGATGATTATCCTAGTAATAATAGAGCTTATGATGTGTTAATCATGTTTATAGGAGTCACTTAAAGTAATCCAAGCTAAGAACTTTTGAATCCACCAAGTTTTCGTATGTGATTTCACATGGGTCATCTTTGAATGAGCATAACTTAGTTTATAGGTGGAATTTTGGTATATTTATACCCTCTAAATTGTATAGAATTGAATAAGATTTCCATCGATACCAAATTCGCCTAAAACGGACACCAAGTGAAGAAGTTATGGCGATTTAAAGTTTTATCAGCGTCAGTTCAGTTAGTGGCGCATCGCGCCGTAGGCCAAAATGTTGTTTGTAAATTTCCAGTGTCTCTCCATGATTCCACCGCATCACGGTGAGTTTCCAAGTCATAAATGGGGGGCAACGCGATATCTCCGCATCGCGCTGGGGGCCCAAATAGAGTAATTTTCATAGAAATTAAGAGACGCATCTAAAGGGGTATTTGGGTCATCTTTTCATCCCTATATATATTCCATAAATATAGAATTAAGACCTTATTCCACCAAAACATACTCTTTCTCTCAAAATCCTCTCAAGAACACATTAGGTTTTTCAATTGGGGATTCAAATTTAAGCAAATTTCTCCATCAATCATCAAGAATCTTCCATCTAACATATGCATAGGGTTCATCTATGGATCCATTTCATTCATAGAGCTCAAGAACCATGTTTTAAATATTATATTGTGATTTTCTTGTTGTGATATGAATATGTACATGTTGATGATTGTTGTTTAAGTTTCAAGATGATATCTAAAGGTGTTTTCATGAAGTATATGTGTTCGTTAGTTGAAATCCATGAACTTTATGTGGTTTAAAATGGGAAAATTCATAAAAACATACCTAAGCTAAAAGAATGCATGCAAAGTGTTTGATAAAAGGCCTAGTATGATAGAATTCATGTCCCATGATTTAATAGTGCTTAAATGACAAGTCCATGCTCTATGCTTTATGATTTCACATGAATTCCACGTGGTTAATATGTGTCGTTGTTGTGATATGGATTGAGCATGATATTGAAGCTATGAAAGTATACACATGTTGTATGAATTTCCCTTCCATACGTAAGATGTTGAGAACTATGCTTAGTGTGAAATCCCCTACTTATGATATGGTAAATTGTGGACTCCATTTTATGATCAAGTCAGTTATGTGTGTCAGTTTCCTTTCATCGAGTCTTGGGGATACTAGTACCCGAAAAATATATTTGTGTACCTAGAGCCATGTCATGTTATCACGATAATCTTATTCAAGCCATGATCTATAGAACTCAGTCAGTTATGTGACTTAACAAATCTCAAAAATCTCATTATCTCAATAAATTCTCAGATAGTAGTACTATTCCATCAGTCAACAGAAGTTAGTTACTCAGTCCATGTACAGCCAGTTAAATCATGTTCAGTCTCTTCAGATGACAGTAGAAGTTAGACCGAGTGAACCCAAAGATAGAAACTCACCAGCCAGTTTAGGGTGTGATTCGTGGTAGTCATCCTTGTGTTCTAGAACTACGTATCTTGCATAGTTTAAGACATCTTAACCTACCAAATTAGGGTTGATAAGGTGTCTTAACCTATCAGTTTAGGGTTCCCACCATTCTCATTTGAGTACCTGCCAGCTAAGGGTCACTTACAGTTGTCCTTACTAGTGGCGCGGTATTGACACCTTTCCAGTTGAGGCAGAGATTGGACCCCAACCTAGCTATATGCATTGTTGGGGCATGTCGATTAAGCAACTACCTCCCATGGTTTCTATCCCAGTCTCAGTAAAAGAACTCAGATAGTTCTTCAGATTTCAGTATACCAGGACTGTTAGTTACAGTCAATGTAATTACAGTACGGAACTCAGGTAGTTCCATCAAATTCAAGACTGTCAGACATAGTCATCTATGTTATTGGAATTATAGTATCAGTCATGTTAGATAAAAGTAAACCATGTATTAGCGTACAGATCCAAATATCACATATTCACGATCTCAGTTACTATGTATGTATGTTTGTACTCTCACATTCATATTAGTCAGTCAGTTAGCATTGCTCATGCATGTAAACCCTTTTGCATTTAGCCTACCTCACTCGTATGCTCAGTACTTTCAGTTGTACTGACACATTTATGCTATGGTGATTTCTTATATGTTACACCATAGGCTCAGAGTCACGAGTTCTAGATTAGCAGTAGCATTCCAATATGCAGAGTGGCAGTGGGTCCTCATCCATCCAAGGATGAAATTATATTATTTCATTCATCATTTCAGTTCATTTTTGTTAGACAGAGTTAGTTGGAGACATGTTCCTTCAACTCCTTATTTCAGATAGTATTTAGAGGCTTTCAGATTTAGTTCTGATTTTAGATTTTGCTTTTAGTTATTTTGGTTATTTGTTACCCTATATGGATGTTATTATTTATCATATATTCTATTTAGTTGAACCTTATGGACTATTGTTTAGGTTTTCTGCATTCTACAAGTATATTATACAGTGTACAGGTACAAATATCAATCATGAGTTAGCTTGTGGTTCCTTGGGGTCATAAGCACCGTGTAGCATTCCGGGTACTAGATTTGTGGCGTTATAGTTTGTTGCTAATTTAATGCAATAGCCTAATTCGTTTTTGTCACATTCTTGTGCTTCATAGATTCATACAGTGTTATTTTTGAAATGTAAAAGTAGGAGGGGGTGATGTTTTTGAGACTAAAAGTGAAATTGACTGTCGTAGGTATCTTAGGTTCTTCCTTATTAAGCATCGTGGTTGTTTTGTATGACTTTGTTGCCTGAGGACATGCAAACATTCTAAGTTGAGGGTGTTAATGTGCCATGGTTTTCATGGTACTTTCGATGTATAAAATGGTGAAAATATGCATTTAGGTCATTTTGTAGGATGTGATGTGTGTTTTGTGTATGTTGCGGGTGAATTAAGTTGGAAGTGGCATGGATTAGAAAAGAAATAAAGAAGATCCGAAAGTAATCAAAGTGGTTACCAGACGATGAGTCATTTAGTCACCTAATGTCTCGCGGCCCAAGTCTTGACGTCAACAGTAAGTGATGCTGATTTCAAGAGAAAAGTGAAGGCTGACCACAATTCGTTAGGAATGACAACAAGTCATGGTGTGAGTAATTCTGAGGATATAAGAGAAGTCCTAAGAATATCCAAGTTAAGGTTCTAGTAGAAACGAGTGAAGACCAAAAGTCATTATGACTGACAACATATCACGGTAAGGACTCGTTCTGACAACATACCCAAAAGTATTGAAGCTAAAGATTAACCAAAGTTACAACGACTTGTAGCAAATGACTCGTTAAGTCTGATAATGAGTCGTTACTATTGAGATGAGAAGAGAGCAGTGATAGCAGCTAATGTGTTGTCAGTCTTGACGACTCATTACCAGAGGAGTGACCACTGTCGAGTTAGTTTTTCTATTTTATTTTGGTTAGGTTTTCTTTGTTATTTTGAGAAACTATAAATAGGAGGTACTCTTGTATTAGGTTACACACTTTATACTCTTAAAAACATATATTGATTTCAATATTAACTTTTTGATCTTGAAATCCTCTTGTTCTTGGTTTTTGGTATATTATTTTATTCGAGACTTTGGGTTTTCTTCATAATTTATTATAAGATTATTTCCATGCTTTTACTTTTGAATTCTATGGATTTTCTTACAAGTATGAGTGGCTAATTCCCTTATCTAGGGTTGTGGGAACCCCGGCGAGTTAACGACGTAGGAGAAGTGTGAGATTCATTTAAATCATTATTGATACATGCATTGTGATCTTCTTTGTATTAGTTACTTCCTTATATACTGCAGAAGCTAAGTACTTGCCTGTATTCGCGATCATCCTCACAAAGGAGTTCGAGATTGGGGAAATAAGATTGCAATAGTGATTTGAGGCTATCAATCCTCGTCTAATAACTTGAAACCCACAAGGTGAAGGTTAAACTATGATCAAAGGAAAGGGTTAGTAAGGCGACACCCTGAGACTCATAAGGTGAAGAGTGAAACTTACCAATTTCACAAAACAGTTGGTGATACCTATCTTTTTAGATTTTGCATGCATAGCATTGAGATAGTCATATTGAGCATGAGAAACCTACGGAGTTATAATCCAGGGGGAACACAAGCCTAGTGTTCATTTCAGATTATTTACAACCAAAAGCATTCAACTCTTGTTACTTTTTACTGATTACTGCATATCCCCCTATTTACTTTTCTACACTGCCCGACTATTTCGGCAAGTTTGAGAGATATTTCTGGCCTATTCCTTGTTGGTTTGAACCCAACCGAGTTGGGTTACTATATTTGAATTCGACCGCATTATGCGTGAGGATATGTAGTTTTGGGCATATCAATCTGTAGGGGACAATTTTTGTCTATATACTAAATTCCAGAAATAAGTGTTTTCCAGCCTTGTTTCATCAATAGCTTGTGAGAATGTTCCAAATTCCAAAGTATTCTACATTTTATCAATGAGGTTGTCTTAAATCATTCAAAAACATAAAATTATTTGCATTGACCACACCAAAGAAGTTAATAGGCACATATAGCACAAATTGAATTTAAACTATAATACCACCACCTACTACTATTTAGAGCCTTAATCATGTCACCTACCCTATGTTAAATTTCCAACAGACAATAAGGATTTACCACCCTATATATTTTGGAAGCTCACCCTCCTTCACTTTATAGGGTATTGTCCATTTCCTTATGTTTAACTAATAACGAGTAATTCACACTTCTGACTACCTTTTTACGAATGTACGATAAAGAACCATTCATATTAAGGCATAATTATAGTATAACATAATAATTGTATATTAATAGCCCATAATTGTAGGTTACCTGAATCCTAACAAATTTTAGCCATCCTAACTCCGTGTCTAAAGGCCTAGACATGAAATCTCCTATCCATCTATGTTACAATCATGATCTCTATCTCGGGTCAATGCTACAATTAACCTTATCTTACCTAGATGTCTACTATTTGTTATGAAATTCAAAGTTGCCAATATCGCAGATACATTAATCTTTAAAATTCCGTAGGTTGCAACCATCTGCACCTTTTTATCCCCTTCTCCATGGTTCCAAGATATGGGAGGCAACCTTAAGTTTTTTTGGAGTCTCCCATGTCATTTATTTGAATCCAAGTGGATAAAAATAATAAAATATGCTTAAGTAGGTGTTCTGGTCTACGTCATATCTCTATAATGTCATGCGCACAACTATAGCAGGATGACGTCAGTCCGACCCAACTTTTTTAAGTTCTAAAATTCTAATACACGTGGCCCCATGTAAGTTCATTAATAAAATCCCAATAATATCCGTACTAATGTCGAAGTGTTTCTTAGTAACGATAGATTCAATCATTACAATAATAGCCTCAAGTATAAATAATCACATAAATCTTTTGTTCAAAATAAAAATTTACAAAAGTACATTGCAAAATTCTACTAAGTAATTTCCCAGAACCTAGTCTAAATTGGTAGAGGAGCATTAAATAAAGAGTAGGAACATCCATTACATAGCATCCATGCAAAATAGAAAGGGCAGGAGTTTCTTGGATACAATGTCTAATCATAGTTATCAACATAACTGGTCCACTCAAGGGACCAAAATATCTAGTCAATCCATACAAGAAACCACCATATCTCATTAACATAATTTAGTCCACGCAAGGAACCACCTACAACATTTAAATAAATGAACAATCAATGAACATCATATTTGTTTCGACGTGGTACCCGGTCCATCAAAACCAATATATCATACTCGTACCATCATAGTACCTGATCCATCATAACCAACATATCATATCTAAACTGGCATGGTACTTGATCTATCATAACCATCATATCATATCTGTATTGACATGGTACTCGATCTATTATAACCAACATGTCATATCCGTACCAGCATAGTACCTAATACTCCATCACTAAATATCATCACCATTGTGTATAAAAATACAAATACAATCAATAATTATAAGAAATGTATGAATGCAAATCATAAACCCCCAGTTGAAATCAGATGCAAGCAACAATGATCGAAATAAAACTTACAATTAAGAACAACCAAGTAATAGCAACCAATAATCACAAGTATACCCAAGACCCATTTACCACTTTCTCTATTGAGAATGATCAATCCAACTATAATCAAACCATATTTGAACACTAATTCATCAGGTATCCATTCAGGAGTGCACATTCTACCAAGATTAAATCTATACTCTAATTCATCATCCTATTTACTAACCAATTTGAATCTTTTTTATTTAAATTGAACTGGTAATTCAATTACTATCATCATAAATGAATTAAAGTAATATGTATCTTGTATGAAAATAGTTTTCCCATGCTCTAGACAATATATGTATTTAGCTGCTCATGCTAAATGCATATACTGCCAACATGGCTCTGATACCAATTATAAGTTTGCGGCCTATGAGGCATGGATAATACAATTGGGGTATGCAGGTGATCTACAAACCAGTTGAAAGGGGTTAATACCCTTTTGATAGTGAACCTAGAATAATCAATGTATTCCGGATTCCTTTTATTCATAGAATGTTCGACCTCAATAGAATCGGTGTATACAAGGATGGCTTCATAATATCTCCTTATTTTGAGTGGATTCTCAGTATCCACATAATTTTTATCATTATAGACTGGCTTGATTAGCTGATCTAATGGATATCCTTCATACTCTTTGTCTAAAGCAATAATTGGCATTACCTGAGTGGTAATGAATTTAAACTCTTCTTTGATGGGAGGATTTGGTGTTGTTTTGACCGTTGTGGGGTCTATAACTTGTGCAAAGGTTTCAGGAGCCTTCATGGCGTAACTCTACTTTGACTGAACAGATGAACTCGATGATTGCCCTTTATCAAAAGGCTTGTTTGTCTTCAAATCTACCAATCTAGTTGGCATTGGTGGAGGGAGCTTTGGAAATTCTGGAAAAGCTGCATATTTGTTCTGAAATGGTGACTGTAGTTCTGATTTTAGTGCAGGCCTCTGAGGGACTGATGGTCTCAAGGGGTTTAATGAAGCGGACGGAAGATCAAATGGTCTAGCCATCTTGGTTTGTTCCTGTTTGCTTCCTACTGGGATTTTCCCCAGTGTAGT